>NC_068914.1:50385883-50688913 GCF_023091745.1 Budorcas taxicolor | reverse complement strand
GTGAGAGTTTCTCTGGAGTATGTACTTCCCGGTGGGGTTTATAGTTATGGGATATGCAAGCCTCCGGTACTTCCAGGATATGTGAAGGTTGATTTAGCCTTGTGTCCTTGCCAGCAGTTGGCATCATTCAGCCTTATAGTTTTTGTCTTTATCAGCCTAAGAGATGCAGGCTCCATTTGTTTTGTTTGTATCTTCTGATTTTTAATGAATTGACTTTCTTTGCATGATAATTGGGAGTGAGCCTTTTAGGTTGCTCATTTGTATGTACCCTTTGGCCCATTCACTTTTGGGGGTTTACTGTCTTTTTTGTTTTGTAGGAGTTCTTATGTGTTCTAGATTTTAATCCTATCTCAGTTTTAGACTTCGTAACTAATTTTTTGTGTCCTTTCTATTAATTTTGTCCATGGTTTCCTCCATTAAATCCCTAATTTTTATGTTCATTAAATTTTTAACCTTATGTCTTGTTCTTTTGAAGATGTCTTTTCCTTGCTCCTACATTTCTTATTGACTTGATTAGTTTTATCTTTTACCTTTAGACCATGAATCCTTCTGGAGATCACCTTTCTGTTTCTTAGTAAGTTTTTATAACGCTTCACTCCACGATTCCTTTTTCCCCGTTTATTTCTGTTAACCACCTTTATTACGTATCAGATTCTCTCTGAGCGCTCTCTTCTTATCCCTCAGCAGCACTCCTCATTGTTCCTTTGCCTGTTCTTTTGCCATTGTCCCACTTACTGACTAGGGCTATAGAGTATGTCTTCATATCTGACAGTGAGTTGCTTTCTCCTACCATCCCTCACCCATCATGAACACACTCTTAAGATTGATCTTAACCGTCTGTAGCCCGTTATCCCATGTATGGTTGAGGGTGAGTTTATTAGGGTTTTCTTAAAAAACAAACAGAACCCCCACAATAAAGCAACTAAAATTTTGATAGGAATTCCACTATCTTTTTGGTATTAAATTGTCTCATCCATGTCGTTGTATTTATTCAGATCGTATTCCGTATTTTATTACAAAGTGTTCTTAGTTAATTTGTATTGTTATTGTGACTGTTATTTTATTTTTTACTGTATTTTCTGTTTGACTTTTTTTTTTTTTTCTGACTCTTAGTTTTGTTATTCAGTGTATATGTATATGTACTGTGCTTAGTTGCTGAGTCATAGCCAACTCTTTCATGACCCCATGCACTGTAGTCCCTCAGGCTGATCACAAGAATTCTGGAGTGGGCTGCCATTTGAGTTGTTCATGATAAAGGAGTGCTGTTGATTAGTATTAAAGTTGATTTTGTGTCCAGAAACCTTGCTGTTGTTGTATAGTAATTTGTTTTATTTTTCCCATAGCCCCAAAGTCTCATCTGTAAACAATGGCAGTTTTAATTCTCATCTTCCACATTATATCACACTCCATGGTAATTTTTCTTTCTTGATAACATTGGCCAGGACTTTCAATATTGTGTTAAGCATTAGCATCAAAATGAGCATTCTAATCTTTACCAGAATTGAATATATAATCTCTTCACTAATTTGGTGTCTGTTGGTGATTTTTTAATGGTCTTTTTGTCCTTTATAGATTCTGATGATCTTTTGACCTTTTCTTTGAATTTACTAATTATATTAAAGATATACTTTCGGAAATACGAGTTGGGTAGTTACTTAGGGTAGGTAGTTACTTATAGGTAGTTACCTTATTCACTAGTGAAAAGAGCTTACGTGTGCTGGTAAACTAATGTCTTCAATTTCTCTTGTCAATTGTGGAGTTTTATTTTCTAAAAATATGCATTTTATCTAGGTGTCAAATTTATTAGTATCTAGTTCATACTTTTAGAAAACCTAATTGCCCCTCCATATTCTGTACTCTGTATCTTCATTAGTTTTGTCAGTTGTCTCAATCTTGATGTTTTAAGAACAGCCTGTGATTTTCCATTTCCATGTATTTTTGTTATTGCTGCTTTTTCCCCCCCTTGCCTTTAATGTTATTTCCTTATTTGGGTTTGCTCTCTTCCTCTTTCCAGTTTCTTGATTGCATGTTTAGTTCAAAAAACCTTCAACAGCTATAAAACTTTTTATAAATGTTACGGGTATGTTAAGTGGAGATCTATATGCCAAAGTCAATAGCTTAGGCATATTAGTTGTACTGTTCAGATTCTTACTGATTAATTGCTTTATCAGTTTTGGGGATAGATGTGTAAAAAATCTTCATTCACTTAATTTACCTCTCTCTTATAGTAAAATAGCTTTTAATCTAATAGCTTTATTTACCTTTATTGGTCTCTTAAATTCACCGATAATGTACTTCCTGTGGGCTTCTGTTTTTTTTCCTTCTAGGCAACAGTAAATTTTACCAATTTTTAATTCACCCATACCTTATGTGACATCTGGATTTTTTTTTTTACTTCCTCAAAATTATTTTTAATGAATACGAGTGTGGCATATTTCTGGAAGCCTCATAGGCAATTTTTATTTTACCTTCATATCTGAAATTTTACTTGCTCTTCATATCTGAAAATTTTAGGTTCAAAGTCTTAAATATCCTAAAGATTTAACTTCATTTTTTTCTTCATTATTGTATATTCTTGTGTTTCCTTTGAAGCTTGATGTCACTTTGATTCCTTTTCCTTTATAGGTTATTTGCTTTTTTCATTAACACCTTTAGAATTTACTTTTGTCTTTGATAGTTATACGTCTCAGTAACGTCTCAGTGCTTTGAGTAAGGATTTTCATATTTCTTTCACTCTGAGAAATTTATTATACTCATTGCTTCAGATAATCCACCTTCCTTCTCCTTTTCAGCTGTTGTTAAAATTTATCATCCATGTCTTAATATCTTATAGCTTTTTTGTCCTTACCACTGCCTGTCTGAGAGCTTTTAAACCTCATGGATTTTTTTTCTTCAGTTGAACCTCTGTTTATCTTATTTGTTCGTTGTTGTAGTTACTGTATTTCTAGTACTTAGTATTCCCACCTTGTTTTAGAGTTCTTGGTCTTGTTTCATAGTATCTATCCTCCTTCATCCCTTTAAATATATATTTACATTCTTGTTTAAATCCTTCATCTGTCTAATAATGCTTCAGATGCTAAATATTTCATTCTTTCGCAGTACTCTGGAACCGTCTAGTTATTCTGTTTCTGTGGCTTACTGGGTGATATCAGTTACTCCCGTGAGTATCAAGGGAGGGATGGCAGTTAGGCTTCAGTTTTGACAGTCTCATGGGGTTTAGAGAGAGGGGCGAGGATGAACATGAGGAGAGCCCAGTCACCTCAGTCTCATGGGGTTTAGAGAGAGAGGGCAGGATGAGCCTGAAGAGAGCTCCTGTCACCTCAGCCTCCTGGGGTTTAGAGAGAGAGGGGACAGGATGAGCCTGAGGAGAGCCGTCACCTCAGCCTCATGGAGTTTAGAGGGGGTGGGGCAGGATGAGCCTGAGGAGAGTTCCCGTCACCTCAGTCTCATGGGGGTTTTAAAGAGAGAGGGGGCAGGATGAGCCTGAGGAGAGTTCCCGTCACCTCAGTCTCCTGGGGTTGAGGGGGGGCGGGGCAGGGTGAGCCTGAGGGGAGTTCCCGTCACCTCGGTCTCATGGGGGGTTTAAAGAGAGAGGGGGCAGGATGAGCCTGAGGAGAGTTCCCGTCACCTCAGCCTCATGGGGTTGAGGGGGGTGTGCAGAATGAGCCTGAGGAGAGCGCCTGTCACCTCAGTCTCCTGGGGGTTGGGGGGGGCAGGGTAAGCCTGAGGGGAGTTCCTGTCACCTCAGCCTCATGGGGTTTGGGGCGTGGGGGGGGGCAGGATGAGCCTGAGGAGAGCTCCTGTCACCTCTGCCTCATGGGGTTTAGAGGGGGGGGGCAGGATGAGCCTGAGGAGAGTTCCCGTCACCTCAGTCTCATGGGGTTTAGAGAGAGGGGGCCAGGATGAGCCTGAGGAGAGCTCCCGTCACCTCAGCCTTGTGGGCTGGCAATTGCAGACGGTTTTCTTGGGAGGAAGCAGTCTGCTTTGGTTGTAATTGTTGCTCCTGGATTGGAGTAGGGGCAAGAGTGAGTGCTTCCGGCTCTGTGCCCGTCCAGCTTTGGTCAGCTCTTTGTGTTATCCTAAGAACTGGGCTCTGTGAAGGGTGAAGGGGACAGGCAATGAGTGTTGAAAGCAGATGTAGAACTTAAAAGCTTTTCTGCACAAAAGCTTTCTTCCAGCTTGACTTCACCGTTTCGTACTCTGGTTATCACCACCACCCATCCCTGCCTTTGAAGTTGCAGCCCGCTCATCCTGTCTGTACTAGTTAAAGGCAGCCTGCGGTCTTACTCAGAATTTGGTCTTGGGGTGGGGGAGTGGTGTGTGTGTGTGTGTGTGTGTCAATTTGCTCACGGTGTGTGTGTGCGCGTGCATGTGTGTGTGTGTGTATCAGAGAGATACAGAGCCATGGAGCCTTCTTGTTTCCATAAAGTTTCTTGGGTTGGTTGGTTTTTTTTTGGACATGTGAAGTTGAGGGTAAAGCTAGGTGATCAAGTTCTTTGACCGTCTTGACAGAACATTTTACTTTCACTTGTAAGAAGTAAAACTTGATACTTCAGGTTTTTGTTTTTTGTTTGTTTTACTTACCTTAAGTGGCTAAATAAGAGAATTAATTTGATTACAACAACATGTCTATGGCAGGAAGTTTTTTTTTAGCTTTTGATTTTTTTACTGGAGAATTGTTGATTGTGCTTTGACACTGTCAGGTTGACAGCCAAGGGACTCAGCCATACATATACATGTATCCATTCTCTCCCAAATTCTTCTCTCATCCAGGCTCCACATAACATTGAACAGAGTTCCCTGTGATAACAGAGTAGATCCTTGTTGGCTATCCATTTTAAATCTAGCTGTATGTACGTGTCGATCCCAAACTTGCTAACTGTCCTTTCCCCTCATATTTTCCTTCCTCCCTGACAACCATAAGTTCATTCTCTGTGAGTCTGTTCTGTACATAAGTTCATATATATCATTTCTTTTTAGATTTGACTATAAGGGATGTCATAAAATATTTCCTCTTCTGTTTGACTTACTTCACCCAGTATGTCAATCTCTAGGTCCATTCATTATGGCAGGAAATTCTAATCTGGATTTTGGACGGGTTGTACAAACTGCCTCAGTGAATGTTTTTTGGGTGTTAGAGGGATTTGTAAGTTTAGTAATTTTTTGAGGGGCTCATAAACTAGGTGTGTGTATTGTTTAAGAAAAAAAATGTCCCATAGTGGATCATATCAATTATACTTCAGGAAAGCTGTTATTTTAAAAATCCCCCTCCCCTCTTCATAAAATACTATGTACTTATTTAATGTAATCTCAAATTCCAAATTAAATATTGAGACTAGAAAAAAAATAATCCTGTAGGATACTGTTCTTTTTCCAGAAAGAGATATGGTCCCCTCCTTTCCCCTAATAACAATAGACACAGGTGAGAGATGCGGTTGGCCCTTGAATAAGGAGCTAATCAGTCTGTAACTTTATACATAGTGTATAACAGCATATAAGGAGTCGCCCTTTGTATCGGATTCCTCCATCTCCACGGATTCAACCAGCCATACACTGTATAGTGCTGTAGTATTTACTATTGAAAAATGTCTGCATATAAGTGATTCAAACCTGTGTTCAAGGGTCAGCTGTACATATTTTATTTGTGTTTATTCAGTGATTTTGGCATCCCTTGTGGCATCTTAGTTCCCTGACCAGGGATCGAACCTGTGTCCCCTGCAGTGGGAGCTCAGAGTCCTAACCACTGGACTGCCAGGGAATTCCCTCAGTTGTTCATATTTAAAAAAAATAATTCAGGTTATCAGGATAGTCAGTTCATGACTTTTTAACTGTATGAGATAGACTGTTTCACACCTGAGATACCAGCACTGACAAGCTCAGTGGTAAGGTTTGATTACCATGAAAGATTTAGGATTTGTGATACAATTTACATTTTCTTATCAGTTTAAATTTGCTACCTGGTTAAATTTGCTGTTTTGAAATGCTTAATGGTCATGAGGTCTGTATTTGAATGTACCTTTTGCTTCAAAGAGGAAACCTGTCATTCACTAAAGGCTTCCCAGGTGGCTTGGTGGTAAAGAATCTGCCTGCCCATTCAGGAGACCTGGGTTCGATCCCTGAGCTGGGAAGATCCCCAGAGGAGGAAATGACAACCCATTCCAGTATTTTTGCCAGGAGAGTCCGTCCCGCGGGCAGAGGAGCCTGGCAGGCTGCAGTCCATGGGGTTGCAGAGAATTGGACATGAATGTGCATGCATGTTGCTAACTATGAACGTCATTCACTAACTTTTATGCTTCAGTTTCAATATGACAAAAGTGACTTGTGTTTCACTGTGATGCTGTATAATTGGTATTTTCTAACCTTTCAGCTTGCCTAGGGTAGTTAAAAGACGAGTGAATGCTCTCAAAAACCTTCAAGTTAAGTGTGCACAGATAGAAGCCAAATTCTATGAGGAAGTTCATGATCTTGAAAGAAAGTATGCTGTTCTTTATCAGCCTCTGTTTGATAAGGTAATGCTTTCTAATACTTTTTATCTAAAGTTCAAGTAGATAATAAAGCTTTGAAAATATAAACAAACTTTTGTTTGACCTCTTAGCAAAATGGTTATTAAAGATATTTGGGGAAACTATCAGTAATAACAATTCAGCTTGTGGTATGAAGTCATTAAATCTGTGAGTGTTAATGAGAGACAATTTTTAGCTTGGATGCCAGAGTTTTATGCAATTTGTTTTTTTTTAATCGTTTCAGCGATTTGAGATCATTAATGCCATTTATGAACCTACAGAAGAAGAATGTGAATGGAAACCAGATGAGGAAGATGAAATTTCGGTTGGTATTATCTTTAGTGTGTTTTTATACTTCGGGAATATCTCTTTTATTGTGAGATGGATATGAGTGCAGATGAGCCACTGTTAGCCTGGCACTGTCTATACCCAAATTTACTTTTTCCTTGTATTTTTATGGTACTTAAAGTTTATAGATTTATATAAACCTTTACTTTGAACTTCCTTATGACATACGAAAGGATTGTTCCTGTTTTTTGAGTGGAGATGAAGGCTTCTAAGTGACCTGCCCAACCTTTATAGATGGCAGAACTGTGACATAGATCCAGTGCCCTGTTACGTGATCGCATTTCTCCAGTGTCCATATTTTAACCTTAAGAGAATATATTTTAATTTAGAAAACCAGTGAGTGAGGCAGTAAATGAGGTTTATGTTTTTTTGCTTTTTCTCTTTACTATGCTCAAGTCTTTTTTTTTTCCATGAAGCTAAAATTTTTTTCTCTACATCTCATGGGTCCTAGTAGCTTTCTTTTGGGAGGAATATGGTATAGTAAATATTTATAGAAGTAAAAGTTTGCTGTGGGTAACAGCAGTGTTTACACAATTAGACTAGAATTTCTTTGGCTGAATGTTAGAATTAGTTGAAGGTTTGTTGGGTCCTGAATGTAAAACATTTTATCAAGATGTCTAATCTAGGTATCCAACATTCATTAATGCTGTCTTTTATTAAGGAGGAGCTAAAAGAAAAGGCCAAGATTGAAGATGAGAAAAAGGATGAAGAAAAAGAAGATCCCAAGGGAATTCCTGAGTTTTGGCTGACCGTTTTTAAGAATGTTGACTTGCTCAGTGATATGGTTCAGGTAATTTTATTCATAAAACACCAGTTTACCTCAAAGAGTAAACCTGTGGAATTTAAATGACTGTGATGACTGGTCTCTGTATTGTTGACTTTTATAGAATGATTGCCTTTGAGGGGAAAAGAGGGCTCCAAGGCTTATGGGAATCTTAGTTCCCCAATGAGGGATCAAACCTGGGCCCTTGACAGTGGAAGCACAGAAACCTAACCACTGGACTGCAAGGGAATTCCCATGATGGCTTTCTTTTGAAAGAGCTGTTATTGGCAGAAGGGGGATTGCAGCTTTGATTAATGTAATTGAATAAATTATAATTCATTTCCAAAAATTAAATAATGAAACAGTTTCTTACATAATTGGTCATTTCCCTGTAATTCTCACATAGCCCTGTGCCTTTTGGTTTTAGATGGCAGAGTATGGAGGTTATGGTGGGTTGTTTTGATTGTCTGACCAGAGAGACCTTTTTCAGTCTGAAGCTATTCCAAGGAATATTTGCATTGTCAAAGAACACTGTAAACATACGTGTGTGTGTGGGTGGGTGGATGCATGCCCAGTTATATTTGAGTCTTTGGGACCCCATAGCCCACCAGGTTCCTCTGTCCATGGAATTTTCCAGGCAAGAATACTGGAGCGGATTACCTTTCCCAGCTCCAGGGAATTCTTCCCGATCTAGGGCTTGAACCTTAGTCTTCTTGTGTCTCCTGCATTGATAAGCAGGCTCTTTACTTACCTAGTTTAATAATTGTCCTTTTCTCTGGGAAACCAATATAGATGTTGCCTTTGGGAAACTTTGCCTCTCCTAATCTGAATCATTTCTTGGGCCACTTTCATCTGCATTATTACTTGTTATCTCATGTTGTGATTGTTGGAAGTTAATGTCAAGAAAAAGAAATTATCTCAAAACAATGACAGCTTATTGCATTTCTGTTTTTTAGCAAAGTAGTAAAGGAACAAGAACCAGCTGGAAATGGTAGCAGTTATGATCAGGAAACATTTTTAAACTAGCTTCATGTAAGGCATAACCTGGAGAGTAAATCTTAAGGTTCAAAATTATACATAAAACTTCAAGAAAATGTCTCAGTTCGTTAAATGCATATCGTCCAATAGAAGAACACTAGTCTTAAAATGCCATTTAGATACTCGTTTTGATTTTTTTTTTTTTTTTAAGGAACATGATGAGCCTATTCTGAAGCACTTGAAAGATATTAAAGTGAAGTTCTCAGATGCTGGTCAACCTATGGTAAAAGAATCTTGAAATATTTCCAGTTTTGTAGCATTAGATGTTTACATAGTAGATCACTCGAACTTTCTAAAGAAAGGTGACGTTCAACAATTAGACAAGGGAGTGAAAAGAAGTTGAAAATGATATTTGGTACTTTCAATTGTTAGTCGGAATTACAGTTCGCATGTTGATAGTTGTGATGCTGTATTTATTCCTTTTCCTCCTCTGATTGTAAAAATCATCCATTTTTGATACTGAATTGAAAATGTATTAAAAATAACAGCAAAGTAACATGAATAAGGAAGTGCTTATTCTGTATTAAAAAACATGTGTCTGGAAAGTAAATAGAACAGAAGGTGTTAGAGCGTCCTTACTTCTTCATTATGGAAGATCAGCCAACAGCTTTTCCCTGAAACCATCAGGTTTATGGAAAGCATGGGCAAAGGTTCTGTGGGCTGTAGGTTCTTGTATTACATCTGCTAAGGTTGGGCCTTTTCTCTGTCAGTCTAAGATTGAAAGTCCTCTCTGGGGAGATGGAGGGAAGAAAGGAGAGATTGTTCAGCTTTACCTAACCTATTTCATAAACATGTTACTAAACAGTATAAGCTGAACTAAGTTTTGCTCAGTTTATTTGGTGCCATATATTGCTTTTAAGGTAATTTGGGATTTACATGACTTTCCCAGAATAGGACTTTGTCACTTAAAATTTTATGTTTATAGAAATCATACATTAAGCTTTATGTACTAAAGCATTGAAATTTTATCATGTAAAAATTTAATTTAATGTTGCTTTTTTTTTTTAAGAGTTTTGTCTTAGAATTTCACTTTGAACCCAATGAATATTTCACAAATGAAGTGTTGACAAAGACATATAGGATGAGATCAGAACCAGATGATTCTGATCCCTTTTCTTTTGATGGACCAGAAATTATGGGTTGTACAGGGTAAGTTTCATTTTACTACTTTAATAGAGTGCTACATCTGTTTTTGTTTAACTTAAGATTTGTGATATTTATTATTTTCTAGTCTGTCTGCTAGGTACACACATACATACCTAGTTTATCTCCAAATATTTCAGTAAAATGTTTTCTGAGAAGAGCTTAACCATTTGTGCAGGATTCTCCATGGACCATAATAGATATTTTTCCAAAGGAGTACACATTTAAATGTATTATATTGTGAGTTTGTGGTAATTATAAATACATTGAAAAATTTTGTTGAGAAATAAAAATTTTCTGTCTATACTGCTACAGAAAGCAGCACAAATTTCCCCTCTAAAATTGGAAAATAAAACATTTACTTAGAAAAATGTCAGCTTTCCAGCAATTGAAAGTATAAATGCGTTGTGATAGACATTCTTTTCTCTTTGTTTTGGAAGGTGCCAGATAGATTGGAAAAAAGGGAAGAATGTCACTTTGAAAACGATTAAGAAGAAGCAGAAACACAAGGGACGTGGGACAGTTCGTACTGTGACCAAAACAGTTTCTAATGACTCTTTCTTTAACTTTTTTGCCCCTCCTGAAGGTAAATAGTGTTTTGCTTTGAGTGTTTATGGTTGTTTTCTTATGAGCTCTGTTTAACTTTTACTCATTTGGATTTCTTTTCTCAATTTTGCAGTTCCTGAGAGTGGAGATCTGGTAAGCTGAATTGTTTATTTGTTGAATTGTTTACTATATATAAAATTAAAAGATTGGTTCTCAAATGTGAGGAGTGGGGAAGTGGCCGCTAGTATTTTGTACTGAGGCTTGTAATGCAGAAAAAAGGACCTTTACACGTCTGAAAAATTACTCCATTGAAAATGCTTTTGCTGCTTCCACTGAGAAATGGTGGGAGACTAAAGATTTTCGTTTCTTTTGAGACTTGCAAATACTGATGTGAGGGATTCAAGTTTTCAAACTATTAAGTTTTCTTCCTTATTGAAAATGGAGTGTATTAAGTCATTTATACTGTTTAGAAAACACTAACCACATTCTGCTTAGGTTTCTTTTCTGTGGTTATTATTTCAGTAGAAATGTGGTTATTTTATATATGTTGATCATATAGCTGAAATGTCCTTGGCATACGGTCTGGAATGAGGAACAGCCTTAAAGAAATCTATACATGCAGTGTAGGCTAGACATGCTTTGAATTTGGCTTAAGTCTGTTACCAAGTATTGATGAAAACAGTCTTGAGTAGTTATGGATAGAACATCTCTGTCTGCGATTAGAATTTTTCCTTGAAAGTCTTCTCCCCTAACCCTTTGGTGTTTTGTTGTTACTAGATGGGATTGTATTGATGGATCAAAAATGAACATTCAGGATTTCACAGAATATTTACTCATTGTTTAGTATCACAGAATTGGAACTTAAGTCTTATCCATAATTATTAATGTCAGCAGCATTTCTCTGCTGCCTTTTGCCATTAAGTAGTAATCTGAGACTGACTTAGTCTTTATCAAGTAGGACTTCGTGACATTTGGCACTACCCAGCTGCTTGGATAAGTCTCTTTCAGGAAGTATGAAGTGATCCTCTCTGGTCTATATTATGTGCCATATACATAATTTTATTTATAAGAGTCTAAGATCCTTCCTTTTATTCCATTCGGTATTTTCAATAATATTAAAAATTGCCGTCGTATAGCAAAGTTGCTATTGTAACTTTTAAACTAGAGGAAACTAAGCAATGATCAGTAGGCACACTGACCTCCTAACATTTTCTCTTTATTAAAAACCTGTAAACCTAAGGCACATGTAGAAGACTATTTGATCATGCACACATGAGCTACTTTTAAATGTTTAAAGTGAAGTTGAGTTTCTGTGAATGATTTAAACCAAGCAGTCCCACATATGCCAGATTTAGTAAGTTACTGCATTTTGTGCCTCTGTTTTTCTTTAACAGGATGATGATTCTGAAGCTATCCTCGCTGCAGACTTTGAAATTGGTCACTTTTTACGTGAGCGTATAATCCCAAGATCAGTGTTATACTTTACTGGAGAAGCTATTGAAGATGATGATGATGATGTGAGTGAATCTGAATCCTGCAGTGAAATCTTTTGGTGAGGGTGTGGTAGTCAGAATTGGTGAGAGGTTTAATGAATAGATGGAGCTGTTAAAAAGCAAGACAGAATAATTCAAAATTAGGCTCATTACTACATCCTTTTCAGTAACTTCTTTGAATTGTTTTAAACAGATTCTCTTAGAGTCTGTGTTTGGTTTATTGTAGTTTATATTTTCCTACTATTAGGAAGGCTACTTTGAAATAGTAAAACTTCAGTATGTTGGGTTAGTGTTGTAAATCCATTACATGTTTTTGACCAAACAAATCATAACCTTGGACATTTTTGAATTCTGATAAAAATCTTCATTAGAAAGCATGGAATTTTTATTCATAGAAATACAAAGGAACAATTTAAGGTAAAACTAGGTGATTCTCCAATATTTTGGACATCTTTCTTGTTAAGTGGCAATCATTCAGATAGGCTTTAGGTCCTTTTTTTTACAGACAAGTAATACTGTTTACAGACAAGTCATAGTTACCTGCTCACACTTTACCCTTGATTATCCTGTGTTCTTTATTTTTTAAGTTGTTAAATTTAGATCATGGCACTGAGCTGGGTGATTCATGTAGCTATTGTCCTTGTTTTAATCAGTTGCCAAACGAAAGTATTTTTTCCCTTTTTTTTAGACATTAGTGGATACAGTGGTGGATATTGAGTAAATGCTACTTTCACATGTTAGCTTCATTCAAACGTCATCTTTTTTCCCTTTTTTAGTATGATGAAGAAGGTGAAGAAGCGGATGAGGTAATGTTTACCAAATGAGCGAATAATTCTCTGTTTAACACATTGAGAAGCAAATTGAGTGACTCATGTATTCCATTGGTATATTCATTATTCCATGATATGGGATAAAAACGTTTTTTTTTTTTGGAAAAACGTGGTTTTAGAATTTTACATCCAAGCAATGTATGTATGAGGTTTCAATAAATAAACTGCAAAACTCAGAACACTTTTTTTATTTCAAATAATTCTGTTCTGCTGCAGGGTTATCAGCTCTTTGAAGAAGTCAAAAGCTGCAGTAAACTTTTTCAACGTTGGCTGCAGTAAATCTTTTCAATAAAACCTGTCTGGATGTCTCAAGTTGTGTTGGGAAATTTTTCATATTAGAAGCTTTCAAATTAAATTGCATTGTCACCAAACTCTGTAATCATGAAAAATCTGTTGACTTATAGAGTAACTTGTATTAAATTCTCCCTACATTATGAGCCATTTCTTCCTACTGTGTACCTACTTCATGGATGCATTTTGAACTTTAATATAGGAAGGGGAAGAAGAAGGAGATGAGGAAAATGATCCAGACTGTGACCCAAAGGTGAGCAAAATTAGTGCTGTTTTCTGTTAAATTTAAGGCAGGTTAGGTATGTTTCTGAATATAAAATTTATTTTTACCCTTAAAGTCTTTAATAAATGTTTCCTCACTGGCATTTCAACAGTACGTGTAATTTCAATGTACCTTTCCTAAGAAACTTTTATTTTTGGTTCTGAAATTTCAACAGTACGTGTAATTTCAATGTACCTTTCCTAAGAAACTTTTATTTTTGGTTCTGAACTTAGGTTTTTCATAGTTTCCCCTAGGATTCTATTTTAATGGTGCCTTATCTTCGGCATTTTTAAGCATTCAAAATTACTTACGCTGCTGCTGTTTAGGATGTTTTCTCTCCTGAGGAACGCTTGTGAACAGGTTTTAAATCCTCTGCATGCAGGAGTGCACAGAAACGGGAGCGGCGCTCTCAGATTCTCCAGTCACCTCTTCTCCATGCCCGAGTCTAGGCTTCCTGGCCGTAGGAAGGTGTCATATCAGGGTTAGGAAAGGACTTGATCTCCTACAAAATGCTGGGTTTGTTACCAGGGTTCACTTGAAACTTCCAGGTTCTCTTTAATGCATTTATTCATTTGCTTATGCTGTAAAATACCCAGAAGACGCTTTAACTATTCATCAGGTAAGAGAGGGTAGTTAAAAAATCAAATATTCTGACATGTCTGAATTGGTCTTAACAGCTAAATATGAATGAAATTAGTATTTTTGAAAGGCAGAAACAGTTGGTAATATGACTTAAGATAATTTGTTTGGCTATTTTAAGATTATACTTTAATGTGTTTCACTTTATGGCATTCATTCTACAGTGTAAAATCAGGACTTTGTTCTAGCATTTTTGTGACTGTAATATTTGAATGAGTAATTTGCTATAAGTACTATATCCCTTTTTTTAAATTCGGCAAAAATTTTGACAGAACAGTGAGATAATGTGATAATTAAAATAATTATTATTGAAAAATTAACTGAAGCAGATAGAAAAAGATAGATTGACTGTTGTTTTCCTTTAACAGAAGGATCAAAATCCAGCAGAGTGCAAGCAGCAGTGAAGCAGGATGTATGAGGCCCTGAGGATAACCTGCACTGTAATAGCCTAAACACAGCTATTATTTACTTACAGCCTTATGTTTTTGTATTTTCTTGGTAGACTCAGAAGTTTTTTTTAAAGGAAAGGAACTGATATTTTAAAGACCAAATTTGTTCTACTTAGCATTTTAACTAGTTTTTCTGCCAGCTGCATCGAATGCGCAGAATCTCTCACGCATGTTCGTCCGTTGCTATATAGTTTGGTTCTTCTTGGAATATTTTTATCATGTAACTGTTAGATTAAAGCTACGAAAATGAACAGAACTGTGAAATGAACCCGATTTTTTTGTCTTGCTAAGTTTTTTCCTGAAGAACCAAAGTATTTTTTCAGCTGGTTGAATGGGTTTCAGTTTGCTTGCAAGAGCTGTGCCTTTCATTACTTTGTTACAGTAACACAATGACTTGCATTAAGACAATTCATCGTTCGAAAAGCAAAACTTGTCAAGACAAGTATATGGTTAAGAATTTCCAGTAAGACTACACCTGATAATTTAGATTAACAGGTTTTTGTCTGTCAGGTGACATTATTTACTATAAGAGAAGCTGATTAACTAATAGTATGGTTATTGATTATCTTAGGGAGGTGAATAAAACCTAGTATTTTCAGAAGTTATGCCTCATTATTTTTATTTCAATTGTACTTTTAAAGTTTGACCTCCATTAATTAAGCATCTTCTCTTTGTGGTAGGATCTGCCTTCTGCTTCCATGGAAAGGATGAATTTGCACCATTTGACAAGCCTATTTCAAGTTTTTTGTTTGTTTGTTTGCTCATTTTTGTTTTTGCATCCTAAAATAAAAATGTCATATAATTTTAGTTCTCAAAAGATAACGTCTTAACTTTGTACTAATTCAGGTAGAAGCAGAGGCCTAGCTTAAATTATGTACCCAGTTTACCATATTATTGAAGAAAGGGGTGCCAGATTTGGAAGAGGTACTATTACATCTACTAATAAGAAAGTATTAAAAAAAAAAGACAATTCTTAAATGATTTAATGGTTTTCATAGAAAAAGTAAAAGGTTAAATTTCATTTCCTTTGGTCATAACTAGACTGAAGGCCCCAAGCCTCTACAGTTAATTCCAATTCTTATTGCTTAACGTGTGTCATTTATTTACCCTTGCCTTTTGTTTTACTGTGTATTAAAATGGGTAGTACTGTTGACTTAACTACCTCACAGATGTGTTAAGGCATATTAAGTTAAAAATTTTATGAAATGTTTCTCAGTTGCATTAAAAGCTCAAAACTTTGGACCTCTGGTACCATAAGTATGTGATATTCAGCATCTTAATTATACCAAGGCTTGATAGGAATAGTTAAACTGGTTAACCAAGTTTAAGACCCTTTATTCTGGATCCAGTCAGGCAACACTTGCAGATCTTTGTGTGGCTCCTGTTTCAACAGAAGTAGGTAATGAGCAGCTGTTTCAAGGGGTCCTAGGATTTTTTCCAGCTATTTTAATTTTCGACTATGTTGTAGTAAATACTGTAGATGGCATGGGACTAAAGTGGAAATAAGACCATTGTTAGAGGGGGGAAATGCCATTAAATTAGGGACTGTAGAGCCACATTCAAAATACCTCAGGCTAAATACTGTTACTTTTGGGGATGAATATTAAAGGTTGGACAGAGTGGACTAATTGGGTTGTAATTATAGGAAAGCTTAGAATTCCTGGTTTTAATAAAATTATTGGGCTCATTTTTAGAGGTGATAGAACTTCTGTTTTAAAAACTTAAGTATTAAGGTCTTAGAATATAAACACATTTTGTTATTTGTATAGTACTATCCATTCCTCCTGAAATTTTAACTACTGGAAATCCTTAACCAATTGCAGTAGTTTATAAAAAAGGCCATGAAAACACCTGTTTTTCCTCTTTATTTTCAAAATGATTTTGCTTGTTTTAATTAGACATTCTGCACTGATTTTTTTTTTGTACCCATAGCTCATCTGAACACAGCTTTTTCTGAACTAAAAAATTTTAATCTGAAGATAGAATCCCATTTTTAATGAACTTAAAAGTAGCAGCAAAACCATTCCTTTAGGAAATAGCTATTGCCAAGAACAACAGATCTATCTGTTGTGAAGAGATAGATAACTGTTTCTTGTTATATCAGGGGGGAATATGGTCTGCAGAGGAATTTTTTTTTTTAATAAAGTTGGAGTTTCAAGGGATATCAGTGTTCGTCAATGCCATCTCTCCAGTTTCAAAATGGTTTTATTCCATTTTAGAAATCTGACATGTAATTTGAAATCCTTAATAAAATTTGAATTTAATTTTATAAAATGTACTGGTGATATTTTGGGTCGTTTTTGAAAAAGAATAAGTATATATACTTTTTTTTTTTAAGAGTGGAGATATTTTGAGTAGGCTGTTCTGTGCTTAGGCCATGATGGCCTGTAAACTGTATAATTTTAAAAGCACCTTCCCAAGCCCTGCTAAGTGGAGTTTGTTACTGGAAGACTAGAAGGAATTTCATGTTCTGCAGATTATCCTCAGTTACTACAGATGTTTTTGAAGCCCTTTGAATTCTATCTTTACATTTTCAATTTATAGTTTTCTGTAGTCCAGGCTGTGACTACCAAAAAGTTCTCTCATTTCTTTCTAGAAATGGTAAAATCCCATATGAATACCTCCAAAGTGATACAGTTAAGATTTTTTTCTATCTTTATGGTTACTCAAATATGGTAATAAGCAGAGAACAGTTCCATAAATTGTTTAACATGGCTCTCTGAAAGTTACCTAGTTCACTGAAGCTGTATTAATATTTACGTGACATAAAAATGTCTTAATAGTGTGAAATTGGCTTACATAGCAGTACTTTAAAAAATGGGATTCTACCTCATTCCTTTATAACACATTTAATAGCAACACATAAACCTTAAAAGGACACATTAGACTTGATAGAAATATTTTAATTATTCAGTGAACAGGTTAATGGTATTGATTGGTAGATAATGAGGTCTTTAACTGAATTAACTTTATATTACTGTTGCTTGTAAAACAGTATGAGTGGGTTATCTTGAGTTGTAGCCCATTCCCATCTTTGAATAATAAAACTTATGAATTACTGTTTGAAACCTCATCATACCATGCAGAAATGCTAAAACTATTCAGATACTCTTTGCTTGGCTTTAGGACTTGGTTTAGAATTTGAGTCCTATTTTTAATGAGTTAGTCTTATAAAAATTTTAGCCTTTATATTTTTGACTAAGTCAAGCCAAATGTTTTAAATGTACAGAATTAATGGATAGTATAGAACAAGCATACATTCTTTATAGGAACCTTAGGAAAAAGAAATCACATGCTAATGTAGTTTTTAATCTGCACTGTATATATGTGAACTGGATACATGTTTATAATTTAGGTAGTTTGCTACTTAAAGCACTAAGTCTCTAATAGCTGAAAAATATAAATGATAATGGCAAAATTAACATATATATAGTGGTGGTTTTGTATACTAGTTTAAAAATCCAGATGCTAAAACTTTAACTTAGAGGAAAAGCCAAGTTCTTCGACCAATTAAGGTTTGCTTACTGACTTCAGAGAAATGGGAACATCTTTGTTGGGATGTGGAATTACTTTCAAGGATAAATGTTATTAGAAAAATTGATGTATTCAGTTAATTATATTTTCAAAAATACAATATAAGCTGTATCTTTTGTTTCTTCAATTTGACGTTATACTGTACTTTGTTTTTCAGCTTTTTAAAAATTTGAGGTATTGACTAATTTTCTTAAGTGTGAAATAAATGAGAAATGGAGCTTAACAACTTAGCAACAATAAATTGCCAGCAGGAAATAAGTTGGTAATCATATTGCTTAATTTTCATATTGAAAAATGAGAGTTTATAGCTTTTTGTAGAGCTTTATTATTTTGAAACTCAGCACCTCTAGCCTCCTACCTACCTGGCCTTGCGCAGGTGCATTAGCCTTGAGCGCTGCTTTTTCTGCAGTTGGCGGGGTTGCCGCCGCCTCTGCCTCTTGCATCCTGTGAACTGTCTGCTGCTCATAGGTCATACCCAGCAGTTCCACTTCTGCCACCTTGGTTCTTCAGAAAGGCTGCTTTTAAATTAAAAAGTAACTGGGTATAGGTGTTGAAAAATGCCAATGCCGAAAGCAGATCTCGTATCAAGAATTAGTGGTATTAATACTCGTGTGTTTATTAATGAACTTCAGGTAATTGTGGTTTAGAAACTTACAGAGTGGTCGTGTCTGCTAAAGTACTCAAATCCTGTGCTTTTAGCTGGGAGTACAAATTTGTGTAGCAAGGGGGGGAGGATAGAGCAGCTGAAGGCGAACATGGGACCAGGAAGTTCTTGAAGTAGGACTGTCTGTGGCACCTGAAAGGCCGTGAGAGAGTGGGAGGCTCTAAGTGAGGATGGGCATGACTTCAGGACATGCTGTCAACTGTTAAAGAACATTGGGGCTGGCTAGAGGCTAGGACTGAAGTTAAAGGAAAAGTAGATTCAAGGCTATCTGCAACAGATCTGCTTAAATTTCCAGGTTGCTTTTTGTGGGGGCGCCCTTACCAATATCGCAACTTTTCTCAACTCTAAAATTACAATCTTTAAAAGAATTTCTACATATTCTTTGACACAAAATCGCCATTTATTGACTTTCTACATAGTTCTAAATTAATGCATATATCTTTTTCCTAAGCTATTTGGCAATGTTGTAGACATTGTGCCCCTTTATCTAAACGCTGTATTCTTTCACTAGGATGACATTCTTAGAGATCACAGTACACTTGGTCAAAATCAAAATTTTACCACATACAATTCATTTTGATGCTTAAATCATCTCAGATTCGATCAATGGCATCCTTTTGCAGCTGGTTCCTGTGTGCTTTCTGTGTGTCCATCATTTGCACACTTGCATACTTTATAGCTCAAAAAGATTTTCTGTACTTCGATCTCGAAATTCATTTGCTAAGTCATGTCTGACCCCATGGACTGTAGCCTGCCAGACTTCTCTGTCCAAAGGGTTCTCCAGGCAAGGCTCCCTGGGTGGGTTGCCACTCCCGCTGCCCAGGGGGTCTTCCTGGGTCGGGGCCCGAGCCCATGTCTGTTGCGTTACCTGCATTGCAAGCAGGTTCTTCTGGGCTCACCATGGGCTTTTTTTGGTCCCGCTTCTGCAACTGGCTATGTCCCCAAGGATCCCTGATTCCCTTCAGTGGGAGTTCTACTTGGAAACCAAGTCTAGATGGTGAGTTAGCTTGTTCCTGGGATGTTCTTTTTTCTAGGTCCTTTCAGGTGAGTCTTAGGAAATATAGTAAAACCTTAATACACACTGAAAACCTCAAAACTAATCCAACATATTAGGAGTTTATTCTAGGCTTACTCCAGTACATAATTGTAATTACCTTCAAACAGGTAGGGTTGGTAATAACTGATCCAGCTGGGAATTAATAGGTGTTGCTCCATAGGAATAAGAAACCAGAAATAAAAGTGGAAAAGCTCAGACTTAGACTAAAAACCTTGCAGCCCTAAACAAGTACTGTAACATCCTTCTAGTGAGTATGGGAATAAAATAGTTGGTACATTGGGTAGTAGAGTGGTTAAATACAAGTTCGGAGTTCAGTTACCACTTGTTCTTTCAGCTTCATTGCTGTGATCTCTTCACATTCGTTATTGAAGTAGTTCAAGTACATAGAAGGTGATATGCATATGTTTTGATACATAATGAGCAGCTAGTAAATGTGTCTGCTAAACATAAGAAAACCTAGAATTTGGTCTGGATCACCTTGGATAGTTGATTCTGACAGTTTCAGAATTAGTTGGTTATTTTTTCTGTTTTGATGTTTGGTTGGTTCTAAAGGCAAAATGGCCCTTGGCTAAGCGGTGGCCCTCGGTGTACAAAAGAACCCTGAGGCTAAGACTGGATAATAAATACAAATCTGTGTCCCTGTTTTGAGGGGTTTTAATGTTATATAAAGGTAAAAATAGAAAAAATAATTTGTTACCCTTATGTAAATTCAGTTTTTAAAATTTATATTTTTCAAGTGCTGATTTATTTTCCTTTGTTAAATCCAGAAGTCATGTAGAATAAAATTAAATGAAGTTCGGTTGATACCTCTTGCTCCAAAACCAACAAGCTGTCGTGACTCAGCCCATCTGACTCCATCCCTAACATTTATTTCCCTCGATTCCTGGACGTGGCGGGTGGACAATGAGACGGGTGTCTGTCTTCAGTCCAGATGTGGTTTTAAACTTGGATCAGGCTTGTTGTCTTTGCTATTCAGTTGGTTTGGTGAGTGGACCCAAAATCTTCAGGACAACCTGAATGTCAGCCACCTGTCCAGTGTAACTTGTATTTGTGTTCTGTTTCAGTTATGCTTGGCTGCCTTTTCTTTCACTTACTACTGATTCTTGTGTGAGTTTATCTCATTAGCTCAACAGTCTCTCTTTGCATTGAATTAGCATGTGCTTCGTTTGGTTTCTTAGTTCTTTCCTGGTTTTAACAGTTCAAGAAGTACTACTGTAGGAATGCTTGTTCACTACTGGATTCCCTAGCTTCTGGTCTGGGGCCAGGAAGATGATAGGTGTACAGAAAGTTTTTGTACAACAAATGCATCAAACAACTCGGGTTTATCTGGTTGCCTCCCAGTTTCCAACCTATAATACTGAATGGGGCCGTGTAGTAAAGGAAGTGATTGGTTCTCGGTTCAGTCACTTCAGTTAACCAAGATGCTCTAAGATCCTTTGTAGCTGTCACGTTTCTGCATACTGACTACATACTGACTTGTGTATGTACACAAAACTAGACTGTATATTATGTCATCTCAGTGGGAATGTGGAGAGTTGAATCAGTGGTTGCAGTTACTTAGTATTATAGTACATAACTGAACCACTCTTCAACAAGATTTATTTTTGCTGACTGCACTTGAGTAGTTCATTTTCTCTCTACAGAGCATCACCGGGGGCAACTTTGAAGGCTGGGGACTAGACTCAGGTGGTCAATGCTGGATGGGACTTCAGCTGGGATGTGGCCAGAACTCTGCCTAGACTTGGCTCCATAGCATGATGGCTGGGTTTTAAGAATTAGTTTTACCGTTTTTAAGTCATCTCTTCTGTACTCTATTGGTTACAGTCAAACCCACCAAAGTTTAATGGGAGAGGTCGCACCATCTTGCTGGAGAAATGATAAAGATTGGGGAAGGTGAGAGGAACTGGAATCTTCTAGTGACCGTAATTTGTCTTTAGAAAATACAGTTGGCTGTAATAGTATTGATAAAACCTGCAAAAGTTTCCCAAATACGTTAAAACACGAAGAAAGGTTAAATTATATATTGTATGCCTATCTATGGAATGTTTTACTTTATCATACTGCACTCATAATTCGAATTTATCTGGACCATCAAGATTATGAAGGTCAGACGTGGTGGCTCAGACAGTAAAGAATCCCTCTGCAATGTGGGAGATGTGGGT
Source organism: Budorcas taxicolor (assembly GCF_023091745.1). NCBI lineage: Eukaryota > Metazoa > Chordata > Mammalia > Artiodactyla > Bovidae > Budorcas > Budorcas taxicolor. Next base: position 50,667,191 of record NC_068914.1, on the reverse strand, counting down.
TTGATCCCTGGGTTGGGAAGATCCCCTGGAGGAGGGCATGGCTACCCACTCAAGTATTCCTGGAGAATCCCCATGGACAGAGGTGCCTGGCAGGCTACAGTCCGTGGGGTTGCAAAGATTACCAAATATACACATAATTAGATCATTCTGGACCATGATAATGTCAAGCTTGATTGGCAAAAGAGCCTTAAATGCTGAGTATAAATGACCATCAGGTTCAGATGAACTGCCGCACTCCAGGCTCCCCTGTCCTGACATTTTTTAGCATAATTTCTGTTGTTTCAAAAGTCCCACTTTTGAAAGCATCCATCTTGTTGAAAACTTTGCTACTGCTAACAAGAGTAAGCAAAAATTGTATGGAAAGAATTGTAATCTACTAACAGGAACAAAAAGGTAGACAACATTTCTCTATTGATGTTCAGTCACTCTGTTGTGTCCAACTCTTTGCAACCTCATGGACTGCAGCGCGCCAGGCCTCCCTGTCCCATCACCAACTCCCGGAGTCGTGGAGTCCACCATTGAGTTGGTGATGCCATCCAACAATCTCATCCTCTGTCGTCCCCTTCTGCCTGCAGTTTTTCCAGCATCAGGTCTTTGCCAATGAGTGGGTTCTTTGCGTTAGTATTAAGAGTTTCAACTTCAGCATCAGTCCTTCCAATGAATATTCAGGACCAATTTCCTTTAGGAGGGACTGGTTACAATCATACCATAAAGTATACATTTCTCTTCAAAGGATGGGTATGATCCATAGTTAGACGTTCAGAAGGAAGTTTCATTGCTGTACTGCTTGTATTTCAAATTAGGTAAGAATTTGCATTGTAAATCTTCATCAGCATCTTTAAGAAAACCCAAATGTGTTTTCAGATATTTAAGATAATGGGAATAATGTTTTATTTAGTACTAATTGAGGATGGTAATTCCCTCTCCGTATGCTACACAGTTGATCTGTGTTGGAGTCTGTTTGACGTCAGCTGTTTTGGCCTTTGCCTGTGTTCTCACCTGTGAGTTTCATCCTCTGCTGTGTTTGACACATGGCTTCCATATTTACAGTAGCTTTCTTGTCTGAAATCACTGCTGCCACTCTGACCCATGGTGTGCAGGTTTTGGACAGCAGGGAGCGCTAAAGCAGGCAAAATTCACATACCGTCCTAAGGGATAGCTCGATCAGTGCTTCCAGCATGGGGGCACAGAGTGGGGCAGGGATCTTGTTAATGTTGGACCCTGGGTATCTAAAGCCAAAGTGAAATTTGTTGAGAACGAAGGCTGGGATCACAGCCATGTCAGCTGTGCATGCTGAAGAGCTTCAGGTCTAGAAAAGGATTGAGGACACCCTGGAAAAGAGGAGACAGCTGCATTTTGGAAGTAAGTAAAGCAGTTCCAGAAAGGCAGCTTAGGCGTACAGCCTGAGGATGGCTCCTGACTGGAGCCTCATCCATGAGCCAGGGCTTTTCTGTTAACTGTCCTAGCAGTGTTTTTCCCAGAACCCCTGCTCGCATAAGAGATTGAGACAGTGACAATGACTTAAGCAAAAAGGTAGAGTCTCATTAGAAACAAGAACTACCAAGTGCTCCAGCTGTCTGACCTGTCAAAGGATTGTTAAATCCTGATTGTTAAATCGTTGTAGTCATGCGTTGCATGGCGATTTTGCTGTTGCCTCAAAGATGAGGGTTTGCTTTTCCTGTTAGGTTTAGTGGCAGTATGTAAGCTTGCCCTAAAAAGTTCTATCTTTTGGTTTAAAAAAAGTGTTTTTTAGTCTTTCTGAGCCTGGCCATGCATAGAGTTCTCTCTTTTGCTCTTGGTTTTCTGTCAGTTGCCCTGTCATCTTTGAGCCATCCTCTACCTTCCTATCCTTGGTCTTTAAAACCCAAGTTCCTCTTCTAAAGTAACCTTGCATTTTATCACATCACCCAAGCAGCTTTATCATACCATCTTTCCCCTTTATCCTTAAATTTTTGGAGTTACCTATACTCACTGTTTGTACATTTCTTCCTTTACCACCTAAAAAACCCTTTGCTCATTAACTGATTTACTCATTTTTTGGCAGGTACCAGTAATGATCAAACAAACATCTGTCCTCAGACTGTGTGCTATGTTGGAAAAAGAGTTCCCCGTGTAATTTAGCCCCTTCACAGAGGTTTGCAGACTGGCTATCCATGAACTATTTGAGTTGTAAACAACAGAAGCATTTACCCAGTTTGGGTAGAATTGGACTTAGAACATCAGGTGTTTAAGGCTCTTACTGGAAGGCAGAGGCTAATCTGCCAGCGCGATGCTCAAAGTTTAAAAAGATACAGTGCTCCCACTGTCTGCCGCTGGCATAACTGGTGCTTCTCTACTTCCACTCTGCTGGAATTCAGAGTATCATTTTGCCTACTCAAATGCAGTCAATACAGAGCTGAACCTCTGCTCTGTTTCATTCACCTTCATATTTCCATTTATCACTTAAAAGGTATTCTTACCCTAGTGTCTTTAATGACTATCAGATTCTCCTGGACTCGGTTGCTGACTGTCTTCAGTAAAACGTCTTTAGCCTGTGTACCCTGTTTTGAATGTTAGTGTATTTCCAGCCAGAGCTAACATTTAGTCTCAGTTTGAGCACTATCAGTTTGCACTTAATCAGCAGTCTCCACCAAGAACACTGCTCCTAGGTACAATGATGGAAAGTACTAACCCCAAATATTAACTACGTAGCAGACTGGAAGTAGTGCAGTATGGTTAGGAAGGAATTAACTCAGCCTGAAGAAAGCTAAGGGGGGAATATACATTGGAAAAATGAAATGTTACTGAGGATTTTGAAAAGACAGAACAAGTAGACAAGTGACGGTGGGTTGTGCGGAAGGAAATGTAAATGCAAGCAGGGCTTTACAGTCCTGTGGATAGCCTTCCATGCTAGAGCGAGGAGTTAGGATGCTCTCTCATATGGACAGGAGGTTGGATGTTTCCTGTTCTATGGACAGAAATATTAGCAGTGCAGTAGGTTAGTGTGGATTCAAATGGTTGGATTCAAGTAGTATTACAAGAGCATGAGTGAGAAGTGAGAACCTAAAAATTTGGGTTATTGGCAGAAAGGACAGAGGCAGCTGATTGACAGTGCTGTCTGTGAACCGGTTACAATGACTTGTGAATTACTGTTGACTAAATCGCTCTAAGCTGTGTTATACAGATTGGTCACTAGGAGGCACACTTCATCAACTTAAGGCGAAAAGGAAGGGAAGTAGAGGGCCACATCTGTGAAAATCAGATAGCTCTGTATAGTCTTAAGAGTTGTTTATTAAGCTTTTCAACTTGGCATTTTCATACAGTATTTTTTACTGAATAGAGTGTTTTAAAATGAATGGATAAGAAATCTAAAATGCAGTCTGAATGTGGGCCTTTATATGCTGATGAAGATGACCTGACTTGTATTTTCATGATTTACTTGGCTTTTGCTTTTAACTGTTTCTTAAAAGATATTTGAAATCTATCCACATCTTCACTAATGACATTTTTCATGAGTTTGTTTATATTTCAAATTAGGAAGTCTATAGATTAAAAGCTTTACAGTCTGGTAATCAAGTATACACTAAAACTAAGTTCTGTTACATGTCTTTCAGCCAGTATTGATGAATGAAGTTTTAAGCAAATATCTGACAGCCAACTAAGAAACTGCTACCAATTCTGTTCCATTACTGTTTTGTTTTTTTTTTAATTATTCTTACTAGCAAGCAATGGGCTTCCCTGATGGCTCAGATAGTAAGGAATCCGTCTGCAATGCCAGAGGCCTGGGTTTGATGCCTGGGTTGGGAAGATCTCCTGGAGAAGGGACCGGCTACCCACTCCAGTATTCTTGCCTGGGGAATCCCATGGACAGAGGAGCCTGGTGGGCTACAGAGTCAGACGTGACTAAGTGACTTTAAAAGAAAAACAAGCAATAGTGTGATATATAACTACCTCTCAATATTAAGTTGCATGTTGCTCGGTAAAAGGCTTGTGGGACTTATTTTCAATAGCATTTGTAGGTTATTTAAAAAATCCACAGCGTTAGTCACTCGGTTGTGTTTGTCTCTCTGACCTCATGGGCTGTAGCCCACCGGCTCCTCTGTCCGTGAAATTCTCCAGGGAATTCTGGTAGGCCAGGGGTTAAGCCTCCATTTCCCCTGCAGGGGGTGTAGGTTCCATCCCTGTTTGGGGAATGAAGGTCCTGCATGCCACACTGTGCAGCCAAAAAATAGCAAACTGTTTACAGAAAAAGTTTAGAGAGGCCTACCATGTATAGTATTGAATCTATTTTTAAAACTAATACAAATACATGTATTAGTATGGCAGGTTTTAGAAGTTCTTTTCATAAGTTTTCTTACAGTTTGACAACTTTAAATAGGATGCATTATGAAAATCTGTCAAGTATTTAAAGACATTGATTTTCTTTTTATGACAGATAACGGGCTTTTGTGTCAATTTAAAATTTCTACATATGTTGAACTTCTGTGTCGAAATGTATTAGGTGATCAGGACACATCAGAACAATGATCTTTGCCCTCGTGAGCTACATTGTCTAGGAATGGGAACAAAAATAAGCAGTAGGCATTATAAATTATTCACATTTATTATGAAGGTAGGAGGTAACACTGATACATGCTGTGAGGAAAATTTAGGGAAATTTGTGGTTGCAGTTTTAGAGTGATTATGAAAGTCTTCATTGAAATGACTTGAGCAAAGATGAAGAAAGTGATTGGGATGACTTAGAGATTATAATATAGATGATAAGACAGCAAGGGTAGGATCAGGGAGGCAAGTTAGGAGGCCATGGTGGTAATTCAGGGGAGAGATGATCTGGGTGGTAATGAAGCAGAGAGAGATGAACAGAATATAGATGTAATTTGAAGGCATAACTGATGGGATTTCTTGACAGCTTGTGGTTTGAGTACTGGAAAGTGAGTCAAGGGTTTGTGCAAGGCAGGCATGCTTCTAAACATTTCCCGTCCTGGAGTAAGTGTGCAATGGAGACACCAATGATTAAATATCTTAAAAGTTTTGTTCACTGAAAATATGTCCCATGCTTCTGTTTTGCCAAATACACCTTCATAAATATGTGGAAGGCCAGATTTGAATTTCGGATCCTTAAAAGTCCTGTGCCAGAACCTTCCTTACAAGCGACCTGGTCCTCTGCCTGTGTTCCTTCTCCTGCCTCTGATTTGTATGGCAGGGGGCCTCATGCACATTTGTGTGAACACCTTAGCCTGCATGCTTGAAATCTGTCCTCTTCCCTCACACACCAGCGCACACAGTGGTGATAGAAATCGCCGAGGTCATTTCGACAGGATGTTTGGAACCCTGAATACCTGGAGTGCAGTTTAGAGTGAATATGAGTTCCAGATAGATGGGTAATGGTTCTTCAGAGCTCAGGGCTTCTCTGTTTTAAGGGCAGCACTGTTCCATGGGTTTCGGTTTGAGCAGCTGTACAGATAAAATTGCCGTGTACTGAGAAGGGATTGTAGGTAGGTAGAATAGGTTAGGGTGAGGAGATAAGCACATATTTGAGGTCTCTGTTAGACACCCAATAGTAGAAGGAGAAAGAAAAAATGCAACTTATATTAACAGTGGCCTGGAATATGTAAAAACTGAAGGCAGTTTTTCACTACAGCTATACTAACCAGCGAAGTCTCTTCAAAAACCACAAACTTTAAATGACTCCAGACCCTTACTGAACCGATTTTGTCTAGGAATTAGGATAAATAGCCTATGGACAATCAAGCCAATTGTATATAAGCCTATGGATTCCATCCTATCCAGCACACTATCTTATTTATTTTTCTAGCAAAAGCTCTAGGAACTCTGCTTTCTGTGACCAATAATCCCCTCAGACTTTTCCCTCTAATAAACTACTCACCAGTATATGTTCCCTTGCCCAGGTTGTTGCCATTTTTATTTTTTAACGTTGGTGATAGTTTTATTTTATTTTTTAGTAACAGTTGGATATAATTTGGGGAGTCTTGGACATACAGATGTTATTGAGAATAACACTGGATGAGATCATCATGGGAGTGAGTAGAACCACGGGCTGCACTTTGGGGCAGTCATTAAAAGATTGGGAAGAGGAAGCATCTGTAGAGGAATCAGACCATGTGACTAGGGAGGGAGAAAGAAAGCTAAGTGATGTTCTTGAAGCCAGTGAAGAACTGTATTCTAGAGCAGAAGGTGACCAGCTCTGTCAGATGCTGCTGATAGACAACTTGATGCAGTTGACTATAATACCCGTTTTGACTTAGCCGTTTCAGACTTGTTTACCAGAGCAGTGGATTACTTAGCTTTCTAAACTTCAGTAATTTTTAAGTGACATTTGTAGGTTTTCATTATCTACACTTGAAGTTGAGGGGGAGAGGAAGGGGGACAATTATTTCCTGTTATTCATTTTCTGTGAAATAAATTGTCTTTACAAATGGTAATATGGCCATTTTTATGAGTTGGTGGTGACTGGTGAAGTTAATCAAGATTTCTGTATTATATTACTGAAATTTCCAGTAATCACTTGCACTGTGGTTGGAGAGCTTCTCAAGTGGCACAGTAGTAAAGAACATGTCTGCCAGTGCAGGAGAGACAAGTTCGATCCCCTGGAGGAAGCGGCAACACACTCCAGAGTTCTTGCCTGGACAATTCCATAGGCAGAGGAGCTTGGTCCATGGGGTTGCAAAGACTGCAGCCACAAGAGCACACTCACAGGTGGTTGGAGAAGGCAAACTGGACTTCCGGACTGTTCACCAAGCTATCAAATAGCCAGCTGAAAATTCTGATTTTTAAAGTCTCTAGTTATATAAGAAGTGCTTTTGAAAATTACACTGTTTGGTTAGACATTTTTAAGTAATTGAGATAAAATGCATTTGATGCATCCTGATAAAACTGCAGGTTAGATAACACCAAAACATTCAGTTTCTCTTAAGAAAATGGGTTGGGTTGCCAGAAGATGTCTTACTTTTAGCCAGTCAATTTTGTATTGTATCATTTTTCCATATGAAATGTCTTTTCCCACTACACCTGCCTCAGAGACTGGAAGCATCCATTCTAAAGGAGCTGAATGGCATTCTGTTAAAAAGATGAACAGCTGGTCATGTGGAAATTCTTTGGAATGCTCACTTGTCCTGCAAAGGCAGGGGGAAAACAGATACCAGGTGTAGTGTTTGTCATTGTTATACAGAATTGTTTACTAGAGATCTTCACATGATTTTAATCGCCTTTCTCCTACCAAGACTGCTCATCTATTAACAGTGTGAAGGCCCTGAGGATGCTAAGTGCAGTTCAGTGGGTCTCAGGACTGTGCTGGAATTGTTTTCTGTGCTGAAACATTGTTCCTTTCATCAAGATTCAGGACCCTCCCGTGATTAAAAGTTATCCTTTGTTCTCGATTACGTTGGGATGAACCTCGAATTTCTTAAGCGTGACACACAGAATTTGACTCTTGAGGGGCTCTCCAAGCTCATGTGTCACTTCTTCCCCCTTGAATTCTTTGTTCCAGCCAGATGACAGACACTACAGATGAACTCAGCTCTCCTTTCTTCCTTCTTGGGCACAAGTAGCAGCCTTTCCTGTTACCCTGGCCAACTCCGACTTGTCCACCCCTCATTTCTTTCTTTTGTGTAATTCATATTTTTCAGGGTGGGTATATAATTGGGATTCTCTAGTACATTTCCTTAAGAGGTTTGGTTTCGGTTTATGCTCTTTAATCTTTGTTTCCCAGAGTTCCTATAGAAATTGCTTAAATGGAGTAGGAGGGAGCTAGGGGCGAGCACAGAATGACCTTCCCCGGGGTTACAGATAAATGAGATCAGGAGAGATATGACCTGTTGGGCGTTTGCAAAGAGACGGGTCCGCGGAGGCCAACCTGCCCTTTGGAGGTTAAAGTGCGGAATCTCAGAACCGGATGTTACCGCAATTTGCAGTTACTCTTGTAAGAGACTGCAGGCTGTACGGATGGGTCAAGATGAAGCCTAAGGGCTTGTGTCACGTAAGATAAGGAGTGCTTGCGCTCCAGGCTCGAAAAAAGGAAGGCGAAATGTCATTTCTAGTGGGTCCCCTCCTATCCACTCCAAAAGGGACAGACGGTTGCTCTAACAATCGCGCTAAGAAGAGCTGGGTAGTGGCCGTAAGCGAGTGTGAGTGTAAAGACACCATTTCCTCTCGCCCTTTGCGCACTAAGATGTCTACATGGGGTCCGGGGGAGGCACAGTTCGCGGGACTCCGCGGCGTGCGAACCTCAGCCCCAGTTCCTCGCTGGCCCAGGCCTGGAGCGGGCTCTGCGAGATTTCGGAACCCAGCGCGAATCCTCAGGGCGAGTTCCGGAGCGCAGAGGGTCCGCCTGGCGTGCCTGGCAGTCTGGCAACTGCGCCCACTTGGGCAGTCCCGTGCCCACCCGAGGCTCTCCGCGGAGAGCCCCGCCGGGCGGAGAGGCGCGACGGCTGGAGATGGCCCCTCGGCGCCCTCTGCGCGTCGGCATTCTTCGCCCGGCAGTCGGGGCGCCCTCGGCCGCGGCCCCGGGCGGAGGAGACGAGTTTCCGGGGCTCGCGTCCCGGCCGCCAGCCTGGGGAAGGAGCGCGGAAGCGAGTGGGCGGCGGGAGGCGGAGCGAGGGGCGCAGGGGGCGGGGACCGGCCGGCTTTGGAAAGGCCCCAAGTGAATGAGGCGCGCGCCGGCGGCAGAGCGCCTCTCCGAGCTGGGCTTTCCCCCGCGGCGCGGGCGCCAGGAGCCGCCTTTTCCGCTGGGTGTCACTCGGGGGTGGGGGATATGGCCCATTCAAAAGCGCCGCGAGGGGGCCCGGCCAGTGCCCTTCAGTGAGCGCTCGCAAGAGGACGGCAGAGCCCCGGCGGCTCGCAGCTCCGGGACCTTGTGGCGCATCAGGACGCGGCTGCCCTGCTGCCCGGACCCCGAGCCGCCGCCGCCGCCGCCGCCGCCCCTCTGCTTTCTGCGCGTTAGCCTCCTTTGCGCGCTCCGCCCCGGAGGCCGCGGGAGCCGTTGGGGCGAGGACGGCGCGCGGCTGCTGCTGCTGCCCCCGACCCGGGCGGCTGGAAGCGGAGAGGCCGAGCCGAGCGGCGGCGCCCCCTATGCCGGGAGGATGTTGGAGAGCAGCGGCTGCAAGGCGCTGAAGGAGGGCGTGTTGGAGAAGCGCAGCGACGGGCTGCTGCAGCTCTGGAAGAAGAAGTGCTGCATCCTCACCGAGGAGGGGCTGCTGCTCATCCCGCCCAAACAGCTGCAACACCACCACCACCAGCAGCAGCAACAGCAGCCCGGGCAGGGTTCGGTCGAACCGTCCCAACCCGGAGGCCCCGCCGTGGCCAGCCTCGAGCCGCCGGTCAAGCTCAAGGAATTGCACTTTTCCAACATGAAGACCGTGGACTGCGTGGAGCGCAAGGGCAAGTACATGTACTTCACCGTGGTGATGGCTGAGGGCAAGGAGATCGACTTTCGGTGCCCGCAGGACCAGGGCTGGAACGCCGAGATCACGTTGCAGATGGTGCAGTACAAGAATCGCCAGGCCATCCTGGCGGTCAAGTCCACGCGGCAGAAGCAACAGCACTTGGTCCAGCAACAGCCTCCGCAGCCGCAGCCGCTTCAGCCCCAAAGCCAAGCCCAGCCGCAGCCTCAGTCCCAAGCCCAGCCGCAGCCCCAACCCAAACCGCAGCCCCAGCCCAAACCCCAGGCTCAGCCGAAGCCGCAGCCGCAGCCGCAGCCGCTTCATCCGTACCCGCATTTGCACCCGCACCCGCACCCGCACGCGCATCCGCTACCGCACCCGCACCCACCGCCGCTCTCGCAGGCGCACGGCCACCGGCTCCTCCGCAGCACCTCCAACTCGGCCTGAAGAGGGCAGCACCCGGCCCGAACGCGGTAAGGTCGGCGCGGGTCCGGGGAGCGGCTCTGGGGGTGTCAGAGCGGGAAGCCTGCTCACGGGTTCGGCTCTTGGGTGGGCAAGGGAGCAATGAACCTAGGTTTCTGGGAGGTGGAGAGAAGGGCACAGGCTGCAGGCAGCAGAGGCCGGGCGGGGAGGGCAGGCTGAGGAATGCGCGCTGGGCGGGAAGGTGCCCGCAGCGCCGCGGACCCGCCGACCCGCCCGCGTCCAGGACGCGCGGCCCCGGCCCGGCCGCGCCGCCGGCGGTCTCCTGGCGCTCTCGGCGCCGCTGGACTGCGGGCACTCGAGGGAGCGACCCCGGTGTTTGTCTTTGCTCCTTTGTCCGCGGGCCGGATGCCAAGAGAACTGGGTCTGGTAGGAATCCGAGCTTCTCACTTCCGTCCGTGTCATTTCTTTTCAGGTTTTGGGGACCTGAGGAAGCGGGACGAGCACCTTTCTGTTGTCTTCACTTGGATCGAGAGCAAGTCTCCCCGCCCCGCACCAAATCAAGTAGTTTGAACAGAACCCGTCTGATAACTCGTGATTCCACTTATTTTCTGCATTCTCTTCTTCACAATGCAGGAAAAAATTTGAGTCCAGAAGGCTTTATTTATGAACCTTTGAGAGGATCTTCCAGTTTGGTGGACCTTCTAGGAGGGATGATGTACTGTAATTTTATTTTAATGTATTTGACTTATTATTTATTAGTTTTGTTTTTCTAATGCTTGTTCTGAGACATTTCTGAATGTAGGCCATTTTCCAGAAAAGATACTTTATTTTCGAAAACCTATCCTTAGTAAGTTGTAGTCTTGGGAAAGAAGAAAGAAAAAAGGCGGTACAGAGGAACACAAGAATTTGTTCATTATTCCTAGGGCATTTTCAGAAGGTCTGACACTTCATTGTTATACCAGGTGGTTGAAATTAAACTCTGTGATATTATGTGGGGTTTTCGTTGTTTGTTTTTTTTAATTAGTTTTTTTCTCCTTAGACATGTATTTTGTGTAGAACTTTTAAAGAAGTTGAATGTTCAGAATGGTGTAATTATAAAAATCTAATTGCTTTTCTAAAAGGAAATCAATAGTAATGATGTCTAATCCAAAATATTTAATACATAACCCAGTTGATGGCAAGATGACCGTATCCTGAATATACAGGAGAACTTGGTCTGCTGTAAGAAAAGCCTTGCTTAGGTTATCTTTGTGTGGAAGGTTTAATAATGAGTTTTCTATGATTTCAGAGTATGAGTGCATTAGATGTTTCATTTCAAAAACCGTAGTGGGGGAAAAGAATTATTCCAGTTGTTTGAGAGAACATTTGTGCTCTTATCCACAGTAGAAATTACCCTTCTTCATGAGCTTGGCACACTTGATGTGAACTGCATTTCCTGGCCTTTTTTTTTTTTTTACTTTGTTCTAGAAGCATATTCTAGAATCTCATAGTTTAAAATACAATTTGTGAATGTTTCAAAGGACTGAGAGTCATAGCTTTTTGTTTTCATCCTGAGAATGTTGACCAGAGCCCTGACTGTTCTGCTCTTTGTTGCTCTGTGAGAAATCCAAGGGTTATATGTTTTGTTGTTAGGTTAACTAAACTCAGAAATTGAAAAAGGAAGGACTGGATAAACACTGGATTTGCAGTAAGAAAACAACCCAGTCTTGTTTTAGCAGCAACTTTCAGGAGTCCGGGGGGTTGGTATGGTTGGGGGAAGAGGATGTGCTTTTAAAGGTAGAACAAACCCTCTTCTGTGTGGAATGAAAAGGATGGTCAAAATCTACAAGTGCAGATGCTACTTCAGTTTAAAAAAGAGCCATAGATGCTAGCAAATCGTCTTAGGGCTGAAAATCACTGCCTATCTTGCATGGGTTTACTATCAGGTCTCTGTTTTCCATTTTTGTTTTCACAAAGTCTTGATCACTATTTTTCCAGCTTCTAAATTGGAATGGTCAGCATTAGGCCACTGCTAAGTCCTATAGTCAGGAAATGAAAATAGAATTTCATGCTAGAGGCACCTTTATTCTCCCTCCATCTCAAAAGGAGTTTGAAGGTCAAATTGCTTCTCAGTGCAGTATTTAAATGATGAAAATTTGAGATCCGAAGAAGTGGTGAAAAATAAAATTCACCCAAGGGGCAAGCAGAACTTACGTGGGCTCCCACTTAAAGGCGAAGTTGCAGTTGCAGAAAACAAACAAAAAAATATGATGCAGTTCAGAGAGCAGATCTCAAGAGTTCTTAAGGCAAGTTTGGTTTGATTTCTTTGAAACTACTGATGTGCTTTTTAATAATACCCCATTGCACTCTCATTTTCATAAATGCAGATCATATGACCCCATTAAACCTCAGCTTTTTTCTCAGATGAAAGGATTTTTTTCAAATTTTTGTGCTATAAAAAAATTTAAATCTATGAATACTTTTAAGATTCAGGTAGGCTTTTAAAAGCACTTGCATGTTGTTAGCTTACAAAAGTATGCTTAGGTTCCCTCCTAGCTGCTAGAATTTTTTCTTTCTCACAATGGATCTGGCTCATAAGGTGGCCATCAGAATCATGGTTCCTTGTCTTATCTTTCCATAGCCCTTAGTCCTTGCTCTGCTATGATTGAGTTGACTCTCCTAGTGACTCTCTAGTCTGAACTCTTCTTAGTAACTGTGGAAACTCAGAAGTTAGAAGGGAGAGTAACAGGGTGGTTTTTATTATGTAACTAACACTTATTACAGCTTAATTATTCCAGAACAACAAACAAAAAAACAAGTGTACTTAACAACACACAACAACACAAAATAACAGGTGCAAATTATTGAATGTGTCGGTGGCTTTGTGTTACATATAAGAAAACAATACAGGCCACCCAGGGTATTCTGGATACCCTAGGGTCTTCCCAGGCGGTGCAGTGGTAGAGAGCCCGCCTGCCAATGCAGGAGATGCGAGAATCACCGTCTGGAAGATCCCCTGGAGGAGGGCATGGCAGCCCGCTCCAGTACTCTTGCCTGGAGAATCCACGGACAGAGGAGCCTCGTGGGCTACAGTCCGTGGGGTGGCAAAGAGTTGGACACGACTTAGCACACACACCTGAAAGGTTTTCTGAGGCCTGGCAAATCACCTTCATGGAGGAAGATAAAGATATACATCTTTCGACCCAAGAAATGGAAGGAAAGGATAGGTCCAATAGAAAACCTACCTCTTAGATAAACATAAAATGTAAGAAGTTGGGAAATTAAAAGGAATGTTCCTTTTGGAAACAAGTTTTTGTCTTTGAACTTGTGTTCAAAGTGAGCTCAATAATATTTGTTGGGACAAATGAATGAAAGAAGGAAAAGATGTCTAATTTCCCAGTACCCAGGAGATAGCTCCTCTGGCCGCACACAGTGCTTCCTTTACTTGCTGTCGTGCCATTTCCTGAGGACAACTAACGCTGGGACAGGCCATGCACCATGACGAAATTCCCTGGACATACTTTCTTAGTGGAGATCCACACAGATCTCTGTATGCCCGGAGTACTGAGGTCAGAGAGAAAATGGATATAAAGGGCCCTTTCAAAACGAACATTTCCCTCATGGAGGAAGGGGGGTTCTCTCATCATATTAGAAATCAAACCAACTTCATAATTTGGTTTCACATTTTTTTTTCATAGAAGCGAAAGTAAAAAGCAAGTTGCTCAGTTGTGTCCGACTCTGCGACGCCGTGGACTGTAGCCCCACCAGGCTCCTCTGTCCTTGGAATTCTCCGGCCAAGGATATTGGAGTGAGTTGCCATTTCCTTTTCCAAAACAAAAGCAAAATGAAGCCCAGCTTGTTGCTGAGAAGAGTTCCTCTTGGGACTTCCCTGCTGGCCCAGTGGTTGAGACTGCACTTCCGATGCAAGGGGCAGAGGTTCAATCCCTGGTCAGGGAACTAACATCCCACATGCCCCAATATGCAGCCAAAAAGGTATTAAAAAAATAAAGAGTTCCTTTTAACACCTAAACACTGTTAGGAAGTCTGGCTTAAGTTGAGAGACCTGTTTTAACTCTCTTTTGCCAAACACTATTAAAATTTTCTCATTTAAAGCTGACACTATATGAGTGTATGAGTTCAAACACATCACTTATTTTCTGTCCCCTGGGAAAGTGAATTGGTTTTAATTTGGCTCCAAGTGTTTACATCGCCATGTTCAGTGGCAGGTTTACAAGAGAGATCTAAGACCTGAATGAAACTGGAGCAATCTTGTAGAAAATAGAGCTTCATAGGTTGAGGATGGGCCTGAGAGCCTCTTTTCCTTTTTTAAAATAAATGTCAAATTAATTGGTTTTACTTTACCAACAAAATGTCTCAGTAGAATAAACTTTAAATTTGGAAATTATAGAGCTCAATATTGAATCCATCAATGATTTTTTAAGGAGAAATACACTCTTTACCTAAAGCCACTTAAGATGTATTCATTGTAGAATTGCGTTGGTTGGGTTTTATTTTTCTAAATTCTTGACAATTTAAAGGATGAGTTTTGATCTGCAGTGCTGAACGGCTAATCTGGACTGACTTAAGACTGGATGACAAAGTGATGTGACTTTGTTGGCAGGATATTTGCCAAATAGAGGATAGCGTCCAACAGGGTTTCTTGGAAAGGGCATTATTCTCTGGTGCAGGAGGCAAGTGGACTCTGGACCATTAGAAACAGCTACATAAAAACTCCTGTTTTGAAGCTGGCCTCCCAGTGATCAGCTGGGTGGGTGGTGGGGAAGCAGATTTTTAACAACAGGTTATCCTTCCACATCATTGTTTTTATTTTGAGAAGAAAGATAATTGTCTGTTACATTCCCCTATCAGTCTTCTGGTTAAAGTTTCAGAGTATGCAAGCATTACCATGAACCAGATGCTTTACAAGCTATCACATTTGTGAACTTAATGAAATGGTCATAATTTGTGTAAATATGTCTTCTAAGTGATGTTGGAGAGTTGTGATTCATAGTCCATATTTTCAAAATGCATCCCATTTCAAATAAAGTATCTATAGAGGTGATTGACCTGTGGACTTTTTGAAGGCCTTGTTCACCTGTTGCATACACTGCGTGTTCTTGTGGGAAGAAGAATGTTCTAAAGGGCTTGGCCACTGTAAAGGGCATGATGATTTGGGGGAGAAAAATACCTCCTTAAAAGATATTGTTATTGATTTATTTGATTGTGCTGGATCTTAGTTCCAGCATGCTGGATCTTTAATTGTGCCGTGCAAGATCTTAGTTGCAGCATGTGGGACCTAGTTCCCTGCTCAGGGATCGAACACCAGGCCCCTTGCATTGGGAATGTGGAGGCTTAGCCACTGGACCACCAGGGAAGTCCCTGAAAAAGACTGTGTTTTGAGGTTGGCTGGGCATTTTGAATATAGGATATAGAAGTTCACTTGGGTTATTTGGTGAGATAATTTTTGCCTTTTGAGTGCTAATGGATATGAGTTGTAATTTTTCTGTAGTGCCTGGAGGATAAGTAATGGTTCTTAGTGAGTTAGTTTGGAGGCGATTCCTTCTGGAGTCCCAGAGAAATTTGAATTCTGCTGGGTCCCTTGCCAAGGTGAAGCTTTGACTCTAAGAGAATCGTCTCTCAAAGTGGTATCTATAAAACTTGCTGTTTTGTGTTGAGACCAGAAAAGAGACTCAGTTCTTTAAAAGAAAGTAGCATAACTTGGCCCACAGTCTCCTTTGGCATCCAAAAGTCTTTACATCTTAAAAGACTTTAAAACACGAAGTTTGGAGGCATCCTTTTTGTCGCAGCATAGTCTTGCATTGAGAGCTTTAGTACTCTACTGTTTCATTTGGCTTTGTTCTCCCTTCTGTTCTGCTCAGTTGTGCAGAGGTTTTCCTGCCCTTTGGACAGTCTGAGGGCTTCCACCAGCGCTCGGCAGATGACCTGTGTTAATCATTCCACTCGTGGATGTACTTTTGATGTACACGTGGGAGGAGGTGAGCACTACGTCCTGCTTCACCGTCTTGATTCCTCCTCTGTTTGCTCTTGTTTTTAAAGAAAAAACCTGAGAAGACAAATTCCTCCCATTGCGAGGGAACATCAGGGGTACAATGGGAAGTAAATGGTCAAGCAGGGTTGGTAAGAGCCAGGATTTGTGAGCACACGGGTTCAAGTCCCAGTTCTACCACTTGTAGGTCATGTAGATCTTGAGCTACTTAAACTCTTGGAAACTCAATTTCCTTCTCTGTAAAATGGAGTTAATAAAGGTCCCGACCCTCTGGTTATTGAGAAGATTTACTATAATGTTAGTACACATAATAGTGCTTAGAACAGTACCTGGCACAGCTATGAAAGGAAGCTCCCTGTCTTTTAGGGCAGATAAGCAGGTTTGGGGATCATTTATAACGACGTGAATATATAATACATGGTGTTTTAAAGCTATGAATTATATTTTCTGAGACCTCAGCACATCTTTTAAATGGTAAGAACAGTTTGATGGCAATATCCATGTTTTCAACTCTGAAAAAAGAAAAAAAAGCCATTATTTAAAAAACTATTATTGTCATTTGCTCATCACTTTCCAGTCTTGGTTTACATGCTTATGTATATCAAGTGAGTTACAATGAAACAATCAAAATACTCATATATGTGTCTGGAGAGGATGCTGCGGTGCGCTACTCAGATTCCCACCTGAGGACAGAGAGTACTTGGTTCCCAGATACGGGCCTGTCGGTGTCTCTCCCTCCGCCCAGTCCTGTTTTCCTTGATGCTTCTCCGGTGAGCTTCCCGAGATCATCCCCCTGCTCCAGGCCTCCTGTAGACAAACATCAGAGTCTCAGAACCTGTTTCCCAAGGTGATCTTGTTTATGACTCTGTGTGTGTATGCGTGTGTGTGTGTGTGCGTGTGTGTGTATGTGTGTGTATGCACGAACGTGTGTGTGTATGCGCGTATGTTTGTGTGTGTGAATATATATACATTTCTACCACCACGTTTCTGTAGAGAGACTGGTGGTGTTGGAAGTGGGTCTGTAGCATAACAATTCACCTTATACTTTGGAATAGTTGCTCACAGCCTGCAGACAATTTTCTCCCCCAGGAGGCATTTGACAGTGGAGATGTTATTGGCTTTCACAACTGGTGGTAGAGGTCAGATGTGCTACTGAATATCCTACAATGCACAGGACAGTCCTCCACAGCAAAAAATTATCCAGCCCCAAATGTCAGTAGTGCCAAGGTTGAGAAACCTTGCTTTAAGTAGAAAAGTCTTGATCTTATTAGCTAAACTCCCTTGGGCAAGTGATTTAATTTATTTTAACCTCAGTTTTCCTGTGTAAAATGCAGACAATGATTGTACCTGTCTCATGGGCTTCCCTGATAGCTCAGCTGGTAAAGAATCCACCTGCAAGGCAGGAGACCTGGGTTCAATCCCTGGGTTGGGAAGATCCCCTGGAGAAGGGAATGGCTACCCACTCCAGTATTCTGGCCTGGAGAATTCCATGGACCGAATAGCCTTTGGGTCGTAAAGAGCTGGACACAACTGAGCGACTTTCACTTCACATGGAGTTGAGAACCCCAATTAGCCGGCTCACATAAATGGGCCATCACTCTTCCTGCCGCAGCATAGGCTTTCAATACATGGGCGCTAGCAGCATTGTTATTTAAAGTGGTGATTTAGAATAATCAGTTCATTAATTTGGCTGCACCGTGTCTTAGTTGTGGCCTGCAGGATCTTCCATCTTTGTAGCGACATGAGGGATATTTAGTGATCAAGCTTGCAGTTGGGATCTAGGGGGTCCGCAGCTGGGCCCCCTGCTCCGGGAGCTTGGAGTGCTGGCCCCTGGGCCATCAGGGAAGTCCCTTACACTGGTGATGTTAATGACAGCATCAAACCCCATTGAGCCGGCATGTTATTTCGCTCATTCGTCTTGTCATTTGGTGAGCTTCACTTTTACACTGCTGTCAGCGCGCCTGCAGTAAGGCTCTTCATGCGCGCATCATTAGTTCTGACGCTAGTCCTTCGACATCGGTGAGTGCCTGTGTGCTCCGTCGCTCTGCCGGGGCATCCGCCCGAAGCCCCGGATGATTAGCTAGAGGCTGGAAAGGAGAACTTGAGAAAGTAGTGTGGTTATGTGGCATGCTCTCAAACCCCACCAAAGTCATTTCTAACAGAGTGAGCAAACACGCTCCACAGTCCTTTTTAAGGCCTAACGACATGTGCTTCCAAAGCAACTGATAAATGAGTATTCAGCTCTTGCATAGAAGGAAACAGGAAATGACTCCTGAGAAGTTTCAAAGTTTTCATTATGTCACTATCCTTCATCGGCTTTCCCTTGAAGTGGATAGTTCATTCAGTTCAGTTATTTTGCCAGCATTTTGAACCTTGCTGTAACAAATTCTACTGGGTGGTGTGGCTTACTCTGTCAGGGCTGACTCATCGCCACAAAAGGGCAGACTGGCTTTGTGAGTCATCACAGTCAGAGAGGCCAAACTTTAACAGTGTTAGTTTCTAATTTTTAGCTGTTGGAGAGATGTTCAGTTTTACAAGCCTTGGTTGCAGTTTTCTAAGCACATACCTGCCTTTAACAATTCCTCCAAATAATTCCCAGTATATATATGTGTGTGTGTGTATGTCTGAGTAAAGTGGAAGTCCCTCAGTCATGTCCAGCTCTTTGCGACCCCGTGGACTGTACAGTCCATGGAATTCTCCAGGCCAGAATACTGAAGTGGGTAGCCTTTCCCTTCTCCAGGGGATCTTCCCAACCCAGGGACTGAACCCAGGCCTCCCGCTTTGCGAGCGGATTCTTTACCAGCTGAGCCACCAGGGAAGCCCAATATGTATATATACATGTGTGTGTATATGTACACATATACTTTTCTTGATAGTAACTTCATGTCCTATGAAGGTGAGATGGTCAATTTTTTGTTGCAGAACTTGACATCTGAAGGATTTGACCCTGCACTTAGCAGGCTTCCTTGGAGTTTAGCCCAACCATGTCTGAACCCCTATTATAAAGCGGTGGTGTGTAGTGGTGCCATATCCCCTTTGTGATTTCCCGTTGCTGTGTTTCAACACCATCGCCGGCGGGAATGGCTCTGGTCTCTGTGGGAGAATGATTCAGTGAGTTCCTGTTGTAAGTTTCTGATGGCAAAGAAGACTCTTAAGGTGGATAACTGTATGAGCTGTGTTTGCAGGTGTGAGAGTGAATCTAATCCTTGCCTCAATGCTCTGGCTCAGTATAGAATAATTGTAATTATTCCCAAAGTTCCTAATTAAAACCCCTGATGCCTGTAAAAAGTGCCACGTAGCTGCCACAAGACCTGAGCTGTGTGGCTATCTCAGCAGCGTGCAGACCCTGGTCTGTATTTGCTTTCTATACAATGGTAGGCAACAATACTTTTCCTTTGCCTGTATAAATGACGAGTTGAGATCAGAGCTGAAAATAGAATTTTAAGAATTTAGATAATGTCTCATTCATTTCTTCCCTTTCTACAGAGGGAAAAAGTCAAAGTAAGAGGGCCACTGATCTGCCGGTGGTCACATGGTCAGTTAAAGTAAAAAACAGGATTAGAACTCAAATCCAGCTCCCTTGATTCTTAATTAACACTCTTTCCACTGTGACATTACTTTGCAAGGCTTGGAAGATAACGTACATAAATTCAAGGTGTTGTCATTCTTGCAAATAATCACTTGAAATATTCAGACATCACATCCTTTCCCCCGTGAAAATGTGAATTTTTACTTAAATTATATGAGCTGTCTTAAGGACTTTATAGATATTGAAAATAAATTGTTTAATTCTACTGATTTAAAAGGTGATTTGTGACTTAGTCTTTCCAAATAAAATCTACATGGGTTAACAGAAACCTTGAGTAAGAAGAAAATTCACAAAAGAAAGCAGACGTATATCCTGAAATGGACATTTTAAAAACGCAGTTGTAGGATTACATTTTTTCTTCAAAAATTTATTGAAAATCACTTATTTAGGAACTGGGTCAAGAAGCTGCTTGGAGTTTATTTTATCATCTGACTCCTAAAATATTCATGGAATATTTCTGGTGTCACTAGTCTTTCCCTGCCCCCATACCCCTCCCCAGATCTTTAAGTCATCTCTGGAGTTGAAAAGTTGATTTGAGTGTTTAGGCAGTTATTTACTTGAGGAAATAGCTAGCTGACTTTTCTAGCCTCTCTGTGGAGGTGTCAGGAGAAATATCCCCTAGAAAAGGTTGGTGGAGGGTAGTAGATGCATAGGCACCCACAGAATGCTAATAGGTGGGGTGGTGAAACTTGTTGTTGCCCTTACAGAGATCTATGTGAATGTAATCATAAATAACAGTTTACGACCCACCTAGGACACAAAACACCCCAAAGTAGACAAATTGGAGAAGATCTAAGAATTTGTAACTTTTAATGAGATGAAAAGGGAGAAAAAAGGAGAGGGGTCCCTAAGTGTACATTCTCCAGCATTCAGTAAACAGGTTTTTAATTCACAACTATGTATGCACCCCAGGGGATGCCATTACTTCCTCTTACATAAAATGACATTTTGCCAGGCTTCATTCATAGCACTTGGCTCCCTCCTGGAGTCACAGCATTTGTCACCAGGCAGCAGGTCGCCTGCTTGTTCTTATGCAAGTGATGACTGGGAGGGCTTGATAGGGGGTGACGCTGACGGCCCCTCTCGGCAGCAGATTGTCAGCGTTCCTGACCCGGGCACTCGGAGAGCCTGGGAAAACACTTTGATTTCAATGTGGCTTTAAAAAACAATATCCAGTTGAACCAAATGACTGTGTCAGATAGGTCCACAGAGCAGCTTTTGTGGAATTAGCTAACTCTTGATAAACAAATTCATAATGATGGTAGTGTCATAAAGGGGCACTCTTATTTATATGCATTTAACTTGACACAGAAAATCAAAACTCTACTCAGCCATAAAAAGAATGAAATTCCGCCGCTTGTAAAATGTAGATGCACCTAGAGGATATTAAGCTTAGTGAAATAAGCCAGACAGAAAAAAGAACAATGTGTTACCATTTACATGTGGAACCTATAATTAAAAGAAAGGAATGTATATAACAAAGCGAAATAGACTCACAGATATACAGAGTGAACTAGTGGTTGCCAGTAGGGAGAGGAAAGGGTGGAGGTACAAGATACCGGTATGGTTTTAAGAGGTATTAATACAAACTTCTGTGTATGAAATAAATAAGCAATACAGATACACAGTATAGAACAGGGAAATATAGTGATTATTTTAATAACTAAATGGATTATAATCTTTAAAACTATTGAATCCTTATGTTGCACACCTCAAACTGATACAGTGTTATGAATCAGTTATACTTAAATAAAAGAGAAAATCCAAACTCTTCAAACTTACTGCATAGAAATTGACATATGGAATAGGGATTAGAGACAAACAGTGTTTGTGAATTTGATTCACAGAAAGAATCAGGTCTGAAATGGGAGTGTGAGTTGTCAGAGTGGGGAAGAGGATTCTACCTTCCTGATGGGCAAGGATGGGGGATCCAGGCAGGCAGGCCTGGGAAGGGAAGAGATCTTGCAAGAAAATGGAGTGAAATGGAATATGTTCTTCGGAAAAATGTCTTTAATTCTCGCTTTGCCCAAGTACCAATCAAAGTTTCCCTGTTTCTCAGGATGCAAAGTTCCCATGAACCTTGAAGGTTTTGTTTGGTTTTTCACAAGTAATTAAGAGCACTACTTTTTTTAAAATGGGGGGAGTGAAGAATGAAGCTTTCTTCTCTCTTTTGAAGACTTTGTTTCTCCTGTGAGTCAGGATAAAGCACAGAATAAAGTGAAACTTCTGTGGGTTTTCTGTAGGCTCACATCTTTTAAACATTTTTCTGTAATTTGAGTTTGAAAAGCTAACATTCACTATTCTATTTCCTCTTGGATCCTAACTCTGCAATAAGGAGTGTAGGGCGTAAAGAAATCCTATCTCTCCCTCAGGGATGATATTAGCAATTAATTTAGGCAAGGTACATAAAGTGCTTAGCCTCGTGCCAAGTCCATAGTAACTGCCCCATAGAGGATGGCTACAGCACTCACAGTGAGGCGGAGGCCTGATGGGCTGTGGGAGACAGTGTTTGCCTCCAGAGGCTGGACTTTACATGCTTATATTTTTGTTTTTTGTTTTTTTTAAAGATAATGTTTTATTACTAATATACTTTAACAAAATGGATTGCTAATTCAAATATAAATGAAACAATATATACTTTAAAATGAGAATTAAGAAATACACCTATGTAAAAATCAGAACTGTTCCTTCAGATTTTGTCAGATATTAATAAGCCTGATTCCACTCAGCAGATCTAACCAAAAAAAAAAGCTTAAAACTATTTTTCCTACAAGTAGAAGATGCTTTAAAAGATATTACGTGCACACACAGTGGCAAGCAAGAGTAGATTGTAAGGTCTCCAAGAACTTACATTTGAAGAAAGGGGGAAGATGAGACATAATGCTATCAGTGGGGTAGTACCAATCATAAGTACTTCATGAAGTATTAGTAATAGTTCAGTTCGGTTCAGTCGGTTGGTTACGGCCAACTCTTTGCAACCCCATGGACTGCAGCATGCCAGGCTTCCCTGACCGTGTCACCAACTCCTAGAGCTTGCTCAAATTCATGTCCATCAAGTCGGTGATACCATCCAACCATCTCATCCTCTGTCATCCCCTTCTCCTCCTGCCCTCAATCTTGCCCAGCATCAGGGTCTTTTCAAATGATCAGCTCTTCGCGTCAAGTGGCCAAAGTATTGGAGCTTCAGCTTCAGCATCAGTCCTTCCAGTGAATATTCAGGACTGATTTCCTTTAGAATTGACTGGCTGGATCTTCTTGCAGTCCAAGGGTCTCTCAAGAGTCTTCTCCAACACCACAGTTCAAAAGCATCAATTCTTCGGTGCTCAGCTTTCTTTATAGTCCAACTCTCACATCCATACATGACTACTGGAAAAACCATAGCCTTGACTAGATGGACCTTTGTTGGCAAAGTAACGTCTCCACTTTTTAATATGCTGTCCAGGTTGGTCATAGCTTTTCTTCCAAGGAGCAGGCATCTTTTCATTTCATGGCTGCAGTAACCATCTGCAGTGATTTTGGAACTCAAGAAAATAAAGTCTCTCATGGTTTCCATTGTTTCCTCATCTATTTTTCATGAAGTGATGGTTTCCATTGTTTCACCATCTGTTTGCCATGAAGTGATGGGACCAGATGCCATAATCTTAGTGTTTTGAATGTTGAGTTTTAAGCCGGCTTTTTCACTCTGCTCTTTCACTTTCATCAAGAGGCTCTTTAGTTGCTCTTTGATTTCTGCCATAAGGGTGGTGTCATCTGCATACCTAAGGTTTTTTCTCCTGACAGTCTTGATTCCAGCTTGTGCTTCATCCAGCCCAGCATTTTGCTTGATGTACTCCGCATATAAGTTAAATAAACAGGGTGACAATATACAGCCTTGACGTATTCCTTTCCTGATTTGGAACCAGTCTGTTGTTCCATGTCTGGCTCTAACAGTTGCTTCTTAAGCTGCATGCAGATTTCTCAGGAGGCAGGTAAGGTGGTCTGGTATTCCCATCTCTGTATTAGTAATAGCAGTAGCAACAACTAGCATTTATTGGGTATCTGCTAAGGTTGCGCAGTGATAAAGAATCCACCTGCCAATACAGAATGTGCAGGAGACAAGGGTTTGATCCCTGGGTGGGGAAGATCCCCTGGAGGAGGAAATGGCAACCCACTCCAGTATTTTTGCCTGGAAAATCCCATGGACAGAGGAGCCTGGCAGGCTAAAAGTCCATGGGGTTGCAAAGACTTGGACACAACTGAGAACTAAGATGCACAAGGTTCTCAGTGGAATCTGGAACACTAAAACTAGAGCCTCTTCCACTAGTGGCCTCTGGCAGCCATCTGTAGATTCCCTGACAAAATACAAGTCAGAGAAACAGCAGAAGAATGGAATGCTTCTTATTCATGCGCAACAGGAGGAGCACTTTGGTGTTTATTCTACTCTGAAAGCTTCTTTTATTTTTTAGGGAGATCCTTCAAGGGTCAGCAAAGAAGAGTAGAAAGAATTCTAAATTCTTGATTTGCTGCTAACAAGCTCTGAGAGCCTAAGAAGATGATTTTTGCCTCTTTGGACTTCAGTATTTCTTAAAAAAATTTTTTTATTGAAGTATAGTTGATATACAATGTTGAAAGAAAATATATTTCCTTTTCATATTCTTTTTCATTATGATTTATTACAGGATATTAAATATAGCTCCCTATGCTCTACAGTAGGACCTTGTTGTTTATCTATTTTATATATAGTAAGAACTTTGGTTTCCTCATCTTTCAAGTAAAGATGTCTTCGATAGCTTGCTTTTTAACTGTAATTTTTTACAATCCTTAGATATTTTTATCCTTAGTTGCCTTTGGAAAAGAGTACAGACTTTGCCTGTGGAGGATGTGTTTGACTCTCAGTCCCTCATTAGCTGTGTGACTTTGCACAAGTCACCTAAGGTTTTTGAACTTCAGCTTCCTCACCTTTCATATGGGAATGATGAAACCAGTCCCATAGAACCATTGTGAGGATTGTAATAAATAATCTATGTTGAAAGAACTTTGCAGATGATCACTAAATATTATCAAGAGATATGTCATTAACCCATCCTAGGTCTTCCTTTTTGTTCTTAATGTTGAATATCTACCTTATGCCAAAACAAGGGAAAGGCAGAGAGAGACTGAGTTTGTATGTTTTCTGCAATGAGAGGAAGGGGTTTACAGTTTACACCCAGAAATCAAAATATGGTCTCTTCAGTTCATCTAACAAGTTTAGATGCAACACCAAAGACCTCTTCCCCCACTGGGAAACCTGTGTCTATTCAGACAAAACATTAGGAAGAGTTTGTTTCCACCGTCTGCTAAAGAGCATCCCTGTCTCATGACCTCTTCATTTCGGTCCGCTGGAGCCATAGTCAGCACAGATCTCTAACTCACAAAGCCATCTGTTTTTATTCTCTGTTTTACTCCTCTCCTTCATTTAGGTAAAAGAAGAAAATACAGTAAGGCATGCTATTCTGTGGGGTTCTGACAGTCCAATACGCCTCCAACTCAACCTCCTATCCAATGAATATCCAACAGCTCAATGAGATGTATTCATCAGTGCGATGAGAGATGCTAAATGATCCCACTACCTGATTGTTTGCTAAGGTTGGAATGTATTCGTACATGATCTAGAATTATTTTCTGTTCCACGGCTTGAAATGAAAACGTGTACTTCTTCTTTTATTAATAGTTATTTGGCTGCTCTAGGCCTTAGTTGAGGCCTGGAGAAATCTTTACTTGCAGCACATGAACTCTTAGTTGCAGCATGTGGCATCTAGTTCTCTGACCAGGAATTGAACCCAGGGCCCCTGCACTGGGAGTATGGAGTCTTAGCCACCGGACTACCAGGGAAGCCCTAAAAAATGGGTGTTTCTGAAAGACTGACTGTAGGCAGAAAATGGATGTAAGCTGAATCCTCTATTGCCTTGAACACACTTGTGAGCTGTGTTTTACTTCAATAATGTAGCCAGGGAGAATAAACATGGAGGAAGTAATACAGACTGAACAGCAATATTTGCTGTCTTCTGAGCATTTACTTTAGGACGGGTTCTCTACCACGACAGTGCTATGAGGTGTGGATATTGTTATGGCCCTTTTACTGATAAGAAAACAGTAGCTGGTTGGGGCTTCCCTGATGTATAGTGAAAAAGAATCTGCCTGCAGGTGCGGGGGATAGGGGTTCGATCCCGCGTGTCGCAAAGCAGTTAGGCCTGCGCACTGCAGCCACTGAGGCCTGTGTGCCTGGAGCCCGTATCTGCAACAAGAGGAGCCGCGGACGGTGGCGGGAAGCCTGTGCACACACCCAAGAGCCGCCCTTTCTCGCCGCAGCTAGAGAAAGCCCGTGCGTGGCAAAGGAGACCCAGTGCACCCAAAAATGTTAAAAAAAAAAAAAAAAAAAAGGGAAGAAAACAGTAGCTTCCAGAAGTTAAATAAGTCCCCCAGATCAGCAGACAGGAATGCAGAGCTGGGAGACCCCGGAGGGCCTGCGCCTTCCACACCTTCCAGCTCTTCAGAGCCAGAGGGACGAGGGAGGCTGAGCACAGCAGGGTGGACTCTCTCGGGAGAGCAGGGCCTGGTGGAGGGTCCCTGTGTCGCCTCTGTGCCTTTCCGGGGGAGAGTGCCGTGTCATAGGCCATCCCACAGTGTCCAGAGTCTCTCCCCAGACCACCCAGCAAAGCAGTCTGTGTGCTTTGAAGGCATCATTTTATTTAAGGATGATGAGGTTGTGGACCAAGGGGAAAGAACGTAAGGACTAGTTTCACTGAGCATTTACTCAAGAAAAACACATGTCTTTATAAGGCATGGAACGGATGACTTGGTTTCCAACGGCTACGACAAGAATCACTTCCTGGGGAATTAATGAGAACATCTTGTCCACCCAGAGACCCCCCACCTTGCTGAGGCTCAACCTTGGGTCTTATCCGAGGAAAACACATGAATCATGGTGAATGGGACGCCTGGTGTCCAGCCAGTGGGGTGAAGATACTGGCATGGAACCCAAGCAGAAAGGCGCTCAGAGGCAGGGGGACAGATACTCAAGAGCTCACCCCTCAGCCTTCACCTAGTTCTCACCATCCCTTGATTGTTGTTGTTGTTCGTAGGCCAGTCGTGTCTGACTCTTTGTGACCCCATGGACTGCAGCACGCAAGGCTTCCCTGTCCTTTACTATCTTCTGGAGTTCACTCAAACTCATGTCCTTTGAATTGGTGATGCCATCTAACCATCTCATCCTCTGTTGGCCCCTTCTCCTCCTGGCTTTGCATCAGGGTCTTTTCCAGTGAGTCAGCTCTTCGCATCAGGCGGCAAAAGTATTGGATTTCTTTAATATGTAATTTATCAGAGACCCCCCTCCCCCAGGCCCTGGGCTTCCTAGGTGGTGCTAGTGGTAAAGAACCCTCCTGCCAATGCAAGAGATGTAAGAGCCTCAGGTTCGATCCCTGGGTCAGAGATGATCCCCTGGAGGAAGGCATGGCAACCCACTCCAGTATTCTCGCCTGGAGAATCCCCATGGTCAGAGGAGCCTGGCGGGCTATGGTCCCTAGGTTCACAAAGGGTTGGACACAACTGAAGCAAATTCGCATGCACGCACGCCTCTGGCCCTCTTGCTTCTTCCTAGAAAAACAGGCACGTTGAGGTCTTTGTGGCATCACAGAAGCGACACTGTCCTGCAGCCCCTCCCTCTCTGGCTCTCATCTGCCGGCCTCGCACCCCCACGCTGGTGCTGCAGCTGCAGGGATGTCACTACGAGACCTCTGAGGTCGGTCTCCTCCAAGTCCTTCCTGCCCAGGTCCGGGCCCAGTCCTCAGGGCCCCAGGGCTGAAGGCAGAGCTGCCACCTGTACCAGAGCGCTGAGGCTCAGTGTGGAGGCCCAGACCTGTCTCCTCCTGGGTTTGGGTCTCACTTGCCTGTAGGGACTCTGCAGAGCCTGGGCTCAGAGCTGCTGCTCAGTCTGCAGGCAGATGGCAGAAAAAAAGCTCTGGGATTGAGCTTGCTCTTCAGGTGTGAGAGCTTGTCCTTAAGGACCCCTCCCATCTCCCGTTGGTAGGGGGTAGGGGATGTGGAAGAATTTTCCCAGGAGGACGAGTTTTCTAAGGAAAGTAGAAGTTATAGAAAGGGCAGAGATGTGAACAGCAAGACAGACGTTGTTGGGAAGGAGAGACAGGAGATTCTGAGTACAGGTGCAAACCTCAGCTGTCACCAAGAGAGGATTAAGGATGAATAGCTGAGAGGAGTAACAGGAAACATTCACATTTTCACTTGCTTCTCTCCATGGCTTCTGGGGCAGGTGGTGGTGTGACCCAGCAGAGAGCATCTTTAAAAGCACTGAGTTTCTGTAGTCCCCATTGCCCCCCAACTGAGTCCGCCTCACCCTCACCTCCCTGAGGCGCTCACCCTTGGCGTCTGGACAGTCCCCCTGCTGTGTGGACAAGGACATTCAGCTCTGACCCTTGCCCACAGCAGGTGCCTCCCCTGGCCCACTCCACATCATCAGCCCTCCGTGCACCTCTGACCGCTTACCATGAGGTGCTCAAGGAACTTTCCAGAAGAAGAAGGCTTATCTCGTGGAATGCCTGGGACTTGAGAGGGTTGGGTTTCCAGCAGTGGAGCAGCTCCGGTTTCCTTGGCAGCAGCGTGAACTGCCAGAGTGTGTGATGGTGTACCTGGAGCAAAGAAAGATGCTGGGGATGGAGACAAGCTTTAGCGGACAATCAGGGTCACAGATGGCTGAGACGAGACCGGGTCCTGGTGGGGAGCGCAGGTGGGAGTCAGCACAGGTGGCAGGAAGGGAGAAGAGCTGATCTGGTCCTCGTGGGTGGCATGGCACCAATGAGAAACTGCGTCCCTAGGTCCTCCTGACCATGGAGACAACTTCAGCGTGGGCAACAGTGGTGTCTGGTTTGGACCCCGCCCACTCCCCTTTGTCTCCTCATCTTTCCTAGAAGGTCTAGCTGCATCGTTAGCGGCTTAGTGTTGAACCTCAAAGCCTTTATCAGCATGACTCTACCATAGCCATCTCAGTGTCCCTCCAGTGACCCCCAGATCTTGTGAGGTCCCCAGAGCTGAGTCCTTCACTGAGGACCTTGGAAAGGCTTCCTCGGACAGTGTGTGTGATAGCCAGGGCTCCACACAGGACCTGCCCCGGACTGCCGTTCCCCAGACTCTCAGTTCATCTTCCTTCTTACTGCCACCTCCGCTCTTCCAGGAAATCCGGGCAGCCTTTGGCCCCATTTGGCTCAGGAGGGTTAGTCCCGTCTCCCAGGTGTCTGACTACCAAGGCCAAAGTCCCTCTGCTGAATCCTTCTGGGGACGTTTAGAGTTTCTTCTCACAGAGAGCTGAACGCTGGCAGCCTGTCCCACTTCTCAGAGTTTCCCAAAATCAGCACACAGGTCAATACCCTCCAGTGAGACACAATTTTAAAAGTAAGCGGCAGAAGACTTCTCTACGGGGGGCATGTAGAGACCAGGCCGGACTCGTGTTTTTAAGCAGAAACATTTCAGGGAAGTCTCCTTGGGCCCTGAGCTATTTTTGAGGTGGAGTGCTGGGAATCCTTTTGAGCCACACAACTCAGAGTCCCTCTGGGCGCGTTGGACCACCCCCAGAGTTGCAGAGAGGATTGCAGAGGCATTCCAGAGAGAGGCTGGGAAAAACCTGACAGGAAGTATTCCCAGAACACTCAACTCCCAAAGTCCCTGCTGGCTAATGATTAGGGCATAACTATAAACAGAGCAGAAGCGCTTCAAAGAATAGCATTCTACAGACGACAAACAGAAAAATGCCCTCCTGGCTCCGGTCAGCTCATAGCGCCCTTATGCCAGGGCGTTCCAAGGTGAACCAAGCAAATGCGTGCTGTCTGTTGCCCAGGGCCACGTCTAAACACCACCTCCAGCCTCCACAGCACCCTTCCCTAGCATGTTCTACTTCTCCACCAGACTTCCCTGAGGTTGGAAAGAAGAGAGATGGCAGGGACGTGAGAAAAGGGAATGTAGGCTAAAGTGGTGACTGGATCCCCTCTGAATGCCGTGCAAGGCAGATTTCTGGTGGCCATGATCGGGTCTCACCTATCCAGGCATGCGCGGGCTTTGGAATTAGATGATCCTAGAGTCCATACTCAGTTCTACCAGTCAGTAGACTTGATAATTTATTGCAACTCTTTTCTCATCTGTAAAATGGGAGTGATGATTCCTAACTCATAGATAGGCTTTATTTTGAGATTATAAATATATAAAAATGAATATATTTTGGTGTCTGGCACATAGGAGATAGATACTACTATTATTATTACCACTTCTAATACTTCTGCAAGTATTGTAAAATAGCAGCTGGTTAGTGAATGCTTCGGAGAAGGCAATGGCAACCCACTCCAGTACTCTTGCCTGGGAAACGCCATGGTCGGACACGACTGAGCAACTTCACTTTCACTTTTCACTTTCATGCACTGGAGAAGGAAATGGCAACCCATGCCAGTGTTCTTGCCTGGAGAATCCCAGGGATGGGGGAGCCTGGTGGGCTGCCGTCTATGGGGTCGCACAGGGTCGGACACGACTGAAGCGACTTCGCAGCAGCAGCAGCAGCAGCAGCAGCAGCAGCAGCAGCAGTGAGTGCTTACCATATGCTGGGTATTGTGTTAAACACTGGTAATACACATATTTTTTGGATGTAAAACTTTTTTAAAAGCCCAGGAATTCTTAATACAGTAGAGTGCTGCTATATATCAATTTAGTTAAATAAGAATATTGCTAGGGAAGGAAGGTTTGAATAGATTGATGTTTCTGTTTGCATTTGCTTAGCTGAAATTAACTCAATATTTCACAAGCTATCTGTACTTGAGCCAAGAAACAATATTGTATTTTGGTAGGTGTTGATCTTGACTGTTTTAAACTTCTATATGGATATAAGAATTAAGACAGTTGGCTCTATGGACTAGATTAAAAACCTAGGGATTAAAAGATTAAAACAAAACAGTAGAATAAACACTGCTTTAAGTAAACAGTCAAGTAATTGAAACCCGCGTACTAGGTATCAGCTGTTTAAACCATTTTACTATCTGATGTAATCTTTCTCAACTGTGCTTCTAAGACGGCCTCGTACATGAACCAAAATTCCTGGGGTCTTTAATAAGCAGAAAGGAAACATTTCCTGTCCTAGGCCATATTGATAAGGAAGCTCAAAGCATTAGCTTTTAAAATTATTTATTTACATAAACATCTTGTTTATTTGGCTGTGCTGGGTCGTGGTTGTGGTAGGAGGGATGTTTGGCATGTGAAGTCAGTTGTGGCAAGGGTGGGATCTAGTTCCCTGACCAGGGGGCGAACCCAGGTCCCCTGCATTGGGAGGGTGGAGTCTTAACCACTGGGCCACCAGGGAGGTCCCTAAAAGCATTCAGTTCAGTTCAGTTCAGTCGCTCAGTCGTGTCCGACTCTTTGAGACCCCATGAATCGCAGCACGCCAGGCCTCCCTGTCCATCACCAACTCCCGGAGTTCACCCAGACTCACTTCCATCGAGTCGGTGATGCCATCCAGCCATTTCATCCTCTGTCATCCCCTTCTCCTGTCCCCAATCCCTCCCAGCATCAGAGTCTTTTCCAATGAGTTAACTCTTCGTATGAGGTGGCCAAAGTACTGGAGTTTCAGCTTTAGCATCAGTCCTTCCAAAGAACACCCAGGACTGATCCCCTTTAGAATGGACTGGCTGGATCTCCATGCAGCCCAAGGGTCTCTCAAGAGTCTTAGCTGTTGCTATACTGTGCGCCACTTTGTTGGCGGAATCTGTAGCTTTGATGATTCTCATACTGAGTGCCTCAGTCTAACTGAGAAGTGGGAGAGTGCCCAGTGGAATAAAAAGCTCTCAGCGGGGTGTCACCAGCCAGCCTGAAGGGTTCCCTGTGGGGCGTCTGGTGGAGACGATCTGCCGTGTGCTTCCCGGATAGAAAAATTTGCCTTTGTTTTTAAATCATTCTATCTGGCTAGCAGGTTGAGGTGATCTACTTTTCTTGAGGTACAGACAGCATTTAATGCATTCTGCTTTGACATCTAATCACTGGATGAGGGCTGCAAATGGTGGGGTGGAAAACATGAAGGGGATATTTGTTAATCCATTGCCGGTACCAGATACTCTGGTGAGAGGCTTCCTGTGTTTTCCATCTTTCAGTTCTCACAGTCAACCTGTAAATTAGTCATTATTAACTACTGCCCAGAGCGCAGTGGTACAGTTAGGATTCAAGCCACGGATTCTCCAGCATTCACCCTGCTATCCTAGATGATCGGCGTATTAGGAATAACTGGTATGCTGGTGTGTGCTCATTTGCTCGGTTGTGTTTGACTCTGCGACCCAGTGGATTGTAGCCTGCCAGGCTCCTCTGTCCATAGGATTTTTTAGGCAAGAATAGTGATACAGGTTTCCATTTCCTCCTCCCGGAGACCTTCCTGACCCAGGAATCGAGCCTGGGTCTCCTGAACCGCGGGAGCATTCTTTACCTGCTGAGACATCGGGGAAGCCTGGTGAACTGGTTTGTAAGAACATTTACTTTGTTGTAATTGGCTTTTAGTCTCAGCTTCCCTGTTGTGTGATTAGGGGCAATCCTGTGCCTCTAAGATTCATTTTCCTCATCTGTGTGTGTGTGCTCAGTCGTGTCCGATTCTTTGCGACTCCAAGAGCCATATCCCACCAGACTCCTCTGTCCATGGAATTTTCCAGGCAAGAATACTGGAGTGGGCTGCCATTTCCTACTTTGGGGGATCTTCCTGACCCAGGGATCAAATCTGAGTCTCCTATGTCTCCCGCATGGGCAGGCAGATTCTATACCACTGTGCCACCTGGGAAGTGCCCTCCCTAGGGGGGATAATAATAATAATAATATCTCAAAGAGTTGTTGAGAGAATTAAAAAAGGAAGTGCACATAAAACCAGCATCTGGTAATGGCTTAAAACATACCCCCTGTCGCTCCGGCTTTGTTATTTATGTGGGACATCCTTAGTTTGATTGTGAAGGGGCTACCACAATACGTCTATTAATTACACAGTGGATATTCACAACACCTTGTTAGAGACTCCATTAGCAGAGGTGAGGGTAAGAGCGAAGGTAACAGTGTTTAATTTAGGATGACAGAAGTAAGAGCTAGCCAGACTTTCAGTCCTAACTGGAGGGAATTTAAGTGCAGTAAAGACAAAATCTCTTCCGGGGAGTCTTGAGTTTGGAGCTGACTTGAGGCTCAGGGAGACATGGGATGAAGCGGTCCGCTGTCCCCATCAGGAAGGGGAGAAGATGGGAGGATTCTGAATCTGGCTGCTGCTAAAGAATTAGTGACAAGGACTAGTGGCTCTTGCCACCACTCTCCCCAAGCAGTCGTCTCTTGTTGCTATTCCTGGGCCAAGCCTTAGGAAACTGTGATTGCGGGTGATGGCGGTGTGTATATGTGTGCACGTGTGTGGTTGAGAGTACTTGAGGGTCAGACAACCCCCACTGTGTGGTTTTAGTCTCTCGTCTTTCCTCTTTCATTTATTCATTTTTCATATTCACTCAATACACGTTAGTTGCTAAGCTGTGCTTGACTCTTTGCGACCCCATTGATTGTAACCCGCCAGGCTCCACTGTCCATGGGATTCTCCAGGCAAGAATACTGGAGTGGGTAGTCATTCCCTTCTCCACGGGATCTTCCTGACCCAGGGACTGAACTTGGGTCTTCTGCATGACAGGCAGATTCTTTACCATCTGAGCCACCAAGGAAGCCCATTGAGTACATATTAATCAATATTTCATTTATTCAACAAACATTGATTTGATGTTTCCTACTGACCAGGAACTTTGATGAGGATGAGGTCTGTGCTAAAAACCTGAGTGAATAAAAACTGAATGAACTCACTGACAAGTAAATAAGCAAATAAATGTCACTTGAAGGGTCTGATATAGGCTCTTGAGGTAGTTAGCTCTCTACCTGTCATACCTGTCAGAAGGCAGCATGGAATTCAGTTTATAGCAAACCATGGATTCCCGCCCCCCGCCCCCAAATTAGACTTAGATAAACACCTTATAAAATACAAATGCTGAAGTGATGGGTTGAATGCATTCAGGTTAGTGTATTCAGTCAGTGTGGCTGAAACTGAAATACAAGGTACAGGGTGAGGAAGGAGACGGAGAATGATGGCAGAAGAGAGGCAGCGAAAGCACAGAGAAGAGGCCTGAGTAGCATCTCCCGCTGGTGCCTCAGAGTCTCCGCCCACCTTCAAAGGGGCAGCTCTCAGGGGGCTTTCTTATCCCGGCTGGCTGCAACATCCTTTTGTGTTGCTGGCACCAGTTTCCATTCAAATTAAAAAAAAAAGAAAACAAACAGGCAATTTACTCTGAGTAGCTTCTAAAGGATTTGTTAATCAATCTATCACTCTATTAATCCGTTGCCTGAGGAGGCCCTCAGTTTCAATCACAGCTGCTCTCACGGAAGAAAGCTAAAAGAAGTCTAGAATCCCTTCAGGAAATGTAACATGTATGGGATTTGCACAGATTGGAGAAATTCAAGCTTGTTGTTTATTTTACTGAAAAATAGTACTGAGTCTAAAGAGAGGTGGCGAGATAGATCAACCCACTGAATAATTAGCTCTGACAATAAAGCGTCAATAAAGTTTTCCCTCAGCTTCTTTGGTTCTCAAGAAGACACCAAACTGATTTCCTGAGTTCCAGACTCTGGGGAGAGAGGCTGGGTGATAGGATATGGGCTCTGAAGGTTCTTGGGGGCCAAGTCCAGCCTCTGCAACTTGCTGACCGTGTATTCTCAAATATATTTTGACTTCTCAGTCTCTGTCCTCAGGGGTAATAATACTCACCTCAGAGAATCAGTTAGTGGAAGAACCAAATGAGATCTTATGTACAGCCATGTAATTGTGAGCAGTGTTTAAATATTTTATGCCTCAGTTTATTAGTTTGTGAAATGTGGATAATAGTAGTGTTGATCTAAGAGAGTTCAGAAATTAAAATTAGTTGATACAGATAATATACACAAAGTGCTTTTAAACAATTACTGGCATATATTAAACATTACATAATTTATTATTAGCACATAAAGCATTCACTATGGTAGTTCTTAGGGCTTACTTGTGATTCAGACAGTAAAGAATCTTCCTGCAATGCGGGAGACCTGGGTTCAAT
The DNA here is from genome assembly GCF_023091745.1 of Budorcas taxicolor. Taxonomy (NCBI): domain Eukaryota; kingdom Metazoa; phylum Chordata; class Mammalia; order Artiodactyla; family Bovidae; genus Budorcas; species Budorcas taxicolor. Next base: position 50,632,679 of record NC_068914.1, on the reverse strand, counting down.
CCCTGGGTTGGGAAGATCCTCTGGAGAGGGGAATGGCAACCCAGTCCAGTATTTCTGTATTTTTGCCTGGAGAATTCCATGGACAGAGAAGCCTGGCAGACTGCAGTCCATGGGGTTGCAAGGAGTCAGACACGACTGAGTGACTAATCTTTCATGGTAGTTCTTGTTTTATTATTACTTCTTTGATCCCAGAGATGCCATTTTGTTAAAGCACTGCTTTCACCATTCAGCTATCTAGCTAGATTAGCTAGGATTGTCACTTTAAACTATGGTAACAAAAAGACCTAAATGTATCAGTATAATGAAAAAAAAAAACTTTCAGTAACAGTCCAGGATGCTTCTAGATTGGAGATGGGGCTCTATTGGACAAAGCCACTGAGCATTTCCAAATCAACTGGAAGAGGAGGAGTGCAAGGAAGAACAGGCATAAAGGTGTTCCATGGGCTAGGTCTTGAGGTGGGCCACATTTTCTCCACACATGTTTTGCTGGCTGGTTCTCAACTGATTGGCCACATGTAGCTGCAAAGGAGTCTGGGAAGGTGGGCTGCCTGTGCCCAGATGAAGAGACGGTGGAGGCAGGAGCCGAGCTGGTGGTCCCTGCCACACCACTTCAAATACAAAGTGAGTTCTGCTGCCTTCAGGGCCAGCTACAAGCCCCATGACCTGGCTCCATGACCTCGGTTGTCTTCCAACCTCAGGGTACCCAGAGCCTAACACAAACCCTTTGCTGTTATTTTGGCCCAGTTTCTCTTGCTGCCTAATACAAGTGTCCTGTTCACAGACTCAGGTCATTTCCCACCAGACCCTCCATACATTTCCTTCAGACTCAGGTTTAGCTGATGACATGGGGCTACTGCATGCCAGGCATACAGTTTTTTTATGATTATATGTACAAACCTAGGCCGCAAGCAGTATTCAATTTATGGTTAAGGAATCTGAACTCAGAGAGATGAAGTCATACTTTGCCAACTACTCTCCTCTCTCTTCCAATCCCATAGCATTTAGATTCTTTACCAAATTGGTTAGTACTCAGTCCTCCTGATTTCATAAGAACACATCTTTCTTTTCCAATAAAAATGGAGTTAAAACTTCCAGGTCAAGTGTGGGACTCTGTATGTTTTTCAGATCCTTTAAGTGTTCTTACATAGGAATGGGGAATGTCAGGATTATTTGACTTTAACAAAACTCTTACCGATGAATTTGCTAATTAATCTTGATAATGTGGGTGTTAGCTTTTATCCGGGATTAAACCAACATTGGGCTTCCCTGGTAGCTCAAATAGTAAAGAGACTGCCTGCAGTGTGAGAGACCCAGGTTCAATCCCTGGGTCAGGTAGATCTCCTAGAGAAGGAAATAGCAACTGACTCTAGTATTCTCGCTGGAAAATCCCATGGATGGAGGAAGCTGGCAGGCTACAGTCCAGGATAATCTTTAGCTAACCCAGGATCAGCTAAAGGCAAAGGAGAAAAGGAAAGATATACCCATCTGAATGCAGAGTTCCAAAGAATAGCAAGAAGAGATAAGAAAACCTTTCTCACTGATCAGTGCAAAGAAATAGAGGAAAACAATAGAATGGGAAAGACCAAAGATCTCTTCGAGAAAATTAGATATGCCAAGGGAACATTTCATGCAAAGATGGGCCTGATAAAGGACAGAAATGGTATGGACCTAACAGAAGCCGAAGATATTAAGAAGAGGTGGCAAGAATACACAGAAGAAGTATACAAAAAGATCTTCACGACCCAGATAATCATGATGGTGTGATCACTCACTTAGAGCCAGACATGCTGGAATGCAAAGTCAAGTAGGCCTTAGGAAGCATCACTACAAACAAAGCTAGTGGAGGTGATGAAATTCCAGCTGGGCTATTTCAAATCCTAAAAGATGATGCTGTGAAAATGCTGCACTCAGTATGCCAGCAAATTTGGAAAACTCAGCAGTGGCCACAGGACTGGAAAAGGTCAGTTTTCATTCCAGTCCCAAAGAAAGGCAATGCCAAAGAATGTTCAAACTACCACACAATTACACATATCTCACATGCTAGCAACGTAATACTCAAAATTCTTCAAGCCAGGCTTCAACAGTATGTGAACTGAGAATTTCCAAATGTTCAAGCTGGATTTAGAAAAGGCAGAGGAACAAGAGATCAAACTGCCAAGATCCAGTGGATCATTGAAAAAGCAAGAGAGTTCCAGAAAAACATCTATTTCTGCTTTATTGACTATGCTAAAGCCTTTGACTGTGTGGATCACAATAAAATGTGGAAAATTCTGAAAGACATGGGAATACCAGACCACCTGACCTGCCTCCTAAGACATCTGTATGCAGGTCAGGAAGCAACAGTTAGAACCAGACATGGAACAGCAGACTGGTTCCAAATTGGGGAAGGAGTATGTCAAGGCTGTATATTGTCACCCTGCTTATTTAACCTATATGCAGAGTACATCATGCAAAATGCCGGGCTGGATGAAGTACAAGCTGGAATCAAGATTGCCGGGAGAAATATCAATAACCTCAGATATGCAGATGACACTACCCTACGTCAGAAAGCAAAGAAGAACTAAAGAGCCTCTTGATGAAAGTAAAAGAGGAGAGTGAAAAAGCCGACTTAAAACTCAACATTCAAAAAACTAAGATCATGGCATCCGGTCCTATCACTTTGTGGCAAATAGATGGGGAAATAATGGAAACAGTGACAGACTTTATTTTCTTGGGCTCCAAAATTTGGATGGTGACTGTACCCATGAAATGAAAAGATGCTTGCTCCTTGGAAGAAAAGCTATGACAAACCTTGACAGTGTATTAGAAGGCAGAGACATTACTTTGCCAACAAAGGTCTGTCTAGTCAAAGCTATGGTTTTTCCAGTGGTCATGTATGCATGTGAGAGTTGGACTATAAAGAAAGCTGAGCACCGAAGAATTGGTGCTTTTGAACTGTGGTGTTGGAGAAGACTCTTGAGAATCCCTTGGCCTGCAAGGAGATCAAACCGGTCACTTCTAAAGGAAGTCAGTCCTGAACGTTCACTGGAAGGACTGATGCTGAAGCTGAAGCTCCAATACTTTGGCCACCTGATGCGAATAACTAACTCATTGGAAAAGACCCTGATGCTGGGAAAGATAGAAGGCAGGAGGAGAAGCGGACGACAGAAGATGAGATGTTTGGATGATATCACCGACTTGATGGACATGAGTTTGAGTCAGCTGCAGGAGTTGGTGATGGACAGGGAAGCCTGGCGTGCTGCAGTCCATGGGGTCCCAAATAGTCGAATATGACTGAGCAACTGAACTGACTGAACCCAAGATTATTCAGACCCTAAGTTACCAACAAACTTCCTTCTTTTCTTCCCCTTGGTGCCTGTTTAGGGAAACACTGCGTCTTAAGGAAGCATCTGCGCACTTTGCTCAAAGCCTTCCCAACCCCTCTCCCCTAGTCCTCCCATATGTGGTATTTACATTAGTTTTGCTCTTGAAAGATGAACCTTAAGCAGAAATTCCCAGCTGTGATTTTTCTTCTCCAGCTTCCCATATTTGACGCGAGCTGTGTAGATGGTGAATGCTAGCTCCTTGACCGCTGAAATGTACATGCAGTCTCCCCTCTGTGATCCCTTTAGCTGCTGAAAGATTCCACGTCCCCAGAGCCAGAGGCCCAAGAAAGAAAAGCAGCTGAGACTCTGATGACAGCGACCCCCCAAGTGGCTGGTCCAGAGCAACAAAGTGGCCGTGGTAAGTTTGATTGCTTCTGTTGCGCTTCCTCTCCTCCAGGGGTTGGATTTTTATTAGGATTATTTAAAGATATTTATGATAAACTAAACAGTTACGAATGTGGACAGGATTGTATTGCACTGGGGTTCTCCTTGGCACTCTCGCTCTCACAGCTGCACGCGTTCCCTCCTCCACGTTATTAATTTAGAGGTAATCAGGTCTGCATCTGCAGCTGTGCAGCACATGTTTTCCTAAAACAGTCATGGCTACGGGCACCAGAACAATTAAGACTAGAAAATATGCCAACAGTTTCCCCCCCCCTCTTCTGGTGAAATTATACTGTTTTTCTTTCATTTTTTGGCTTTGTATGATTTTATCATCAGGGAAGAGCAAATATTTTCTGAGCACCTGCTGTGTATCTGAGCTAGTTGCTTTTCACAAAATGTTGTCCCAGATAGAAATATCATCTTGGTTTTTAAGAGTGGTTCTAATTTTATTAGTGAAGAGAGTGGCTAAGGTCTGAAATGCTGTGTGGCAGGAGAGAGTAGTGTGAAGTCAGAGAAGTGGGACACATCTAACACTTAGTGGATTGTTACATCCAGGAAAAAGCTGGTTAAACGTTGTCGAGATGGGAGGTGCAATTTCAAGTGAGTCCTAAATTATTCTTGGTCTGCTTTGACAGAAAAGCCCGTATTGCTGTAATCAGACTTCTGACATAGACACAAAAACTGTCTTTACTTTTTGGATAATCTTACAGAATTGAACAGATTATAACTTTCTTTGAAGTGGATTTTAGCTGACTTATGGTGTAGAGATGACAGACAAGCCATGAACTAATACTTGCCTCAGAGAAGTCCTGGGGTGCAGAATGTTCTTTTGGTGTCTAAGCAATCCCTTGTTTTTTAACCCAGTCACTGCGACTTGTTCATTCCTTTGTATTAGGTAAGACTGTCAGTACAATGAAATTCACTTGAAGATTTACCTAGCCAAATGAACCTCCAGATGGAATTGTGCTTATTTCATAGATGTCTATTTCATTGTCATCTGTGGTTGCTTCTGTGTAATGGTGGCAGAGACAAATAAGTCATCCCATCCCGTAGTATCTACAGTCATTGGTTCCAGGACCCACGGTGAATACCAAAATCCATGGATGCTCAAGTGTCATATTTGGTCCTCCATATTTTGGGTACCAAATCCTCAGATATAGGGGACTGTGGATTGTGTAGGAGTGTAGCTCACATTTATTGGAAAAAAAAATCCATGTGTAAGTGGTCTGTGCAGTTCAAACCCATGTTCAAGGGTCAATTGTATTGCAGAGTTGACTAGTTCTGACAGACGAGGCAACGTCCTGGGCGAGTAACTTGAGCAGTTGCAGAGAGACCCAGGTAGAAGGGTCTGGTTCTTGGTGTAATATTCTGCTGTATCCATCTTGAAGTTATTAGCAATTTTTGAATGAGGGACTCTGCATTTTCAACACTCAGTGAGCCCCACAAATCATACAGCTGGTTCAGGCAACAGACTGTATGGCCGCAACAGTCCTCTTTATAGAAAAAGTTTGCTGATACCTGATTTAGCTGAAATTGCTTTCTCTTTTAAAAACTAATTGTATTTATTTTATTTTCGGCGGTGCTGGGCTTTTGTTGCGAGCTCTGCTCTGGTTGTGGCGAGCGGCAGTACTCTCGAGCGCTGGCGCACGGGTCCCGGGGGCACAGGCTTCAGCGGCGGCAGCTCAGGGCTCAGCAGCTGTGGCTCTCTGGTTCCAGAGCGCAGACTCAGTAGCTGTGGTGCACACGTTAGTTGCTTCGTGGCGTGTGGGATCTTCCCGGACCAGGGATCAAAACTGCGTCTCTTGCATCGGCAGGCAGACTGCTCACCACTGGTCCACCAGGGAAGCCCTGATCTTGCTTTCTTAATTCTTTAAATCATTTAATGTGTTCAAAAACTACCCAGAGAGTATGTTTAAAAGGTCAACAGTTGGGCCTACACTTAGGAGATTCTGGTTCAACAGAGGTCTCCATGTGGCCCGAGCGTCTACACATAATAAAAGCCTAATGTGGGACATTCCCTGGCAGTCCAGTGGTTAGGACTTGTCACTTTCATCGCCAGGGTTCAGGTTCAGTCCCTGGTGGGGAAAATCCTGCAAGGCCCCACCCCCCCCGCCCCCCCTCGCCAAAAAACCAGCCTAATCCTGGTTCTGCTGTGGCTGCTCCTTGGACCACATCTGGAGGAAAGCCAGGGGCACTTCATCAGCTTGTGTTTGGGCTTCTCGTTAGATAAAGGCTTACTCACTCACCTGACACTAAGCCTTTTTCTTTAAATTGTGGTCCAATTAATCTATCCCAGATACTGCTTTTGACATCTTACCATCTTGCTCAAAATCTTTTAATATTTACTTAATCCCTGCAGAATAGCACCCTAATTCACCTGTTTGACCTTCCCACACTGCCTTCCACAAAGTCTTTCCAAATGTTTCTCACTCCAGTCTGGTACAGAGACAGCAAGTAACAGAGTCAAAATCAAGTTCCTATCTTCACATCCAAGTTTTACCACCTATCAACTGTGTACCCTCCTAGGATTCTCAGAATCTTCACCTTGAAAACTGAAGTAACTTGATATGACGCACTGAGAAGGAGGTAACTGCAAATGCTGATAGCGTTTCCCTCGCATGCTGGCCCGAATGAGAGTTAGTGGAACTCACACTTTGCTGCTGGAAACACAGAAAAGGACAAATGCTGTGAAAAACTAGTAGTTGATTTCTTATATATTAGCCTACACTTGGAGAAGGCGATGGCACCCCATTCCAGCACTCTTGCCTGGAAAATCCCATGGGCGGAGGAGCCTGGTGGGCTGCAGTCCATGGGGTCGCTGAGTCGGACACGACTGAGCGACTTCACTTTCACTTTTCACTTTCATGCACTGGAGAAGGAAATGGCAACCCACTCCAGTGTTCTTGCCTGGAGAATCCCAGGGACGGGGGAGCCTGGTGGACTGCCGTCTATGGGGTCTCACAGAGTCAGACACAACTGAAGCGACTTAGCAGCAGTAGCAGCAGCCTATACTTGCCAATATAATCCATCATCCCTACTCCTGGATATTTACATGAGGGAAATGACGGCCCATGTCCACACAGTAACCTACATGTGAATGTTTACTAACAGCTTTATTCAAAATTACCCCCAAACTGAAGACAGCCTAAATATCTATCCACTGATGAATAGGTGGACAAACTGGAGTACATTCATACTATGGAAACTACTTAAAAAAGAATGGACTACCGGTCCATGCAACAACATGGATAAATCTCAGATGTGTTAGGCTGACAGAAGCCAGGCTCCAAAGCTATCTTCTAGGATTCCTTCAATTCAACATTTGAGGAAAGCAAGACTATAGGGACAGACTGGGATCAGAGAGAGAATTAGCTCTAAATTTGGCAGTGTAATATTCTACTCTTGATTTTTATGGTGGTTATACAACTCATGATGGTTCAGATTCATAGACCTGTATGCTTACTATAGTCAGTTTTTACTGTATGTAAATTATAGTTCAGTTGACCTAGCTTTAAAAATACTTTTTCTAAAAAAAAAATCTGTGTCCATGCTGTACCGCCTATAGGATCCTAGTTCTCCGACCAGGTGTCAAAGCCACACCCCCACGGTGTAAGTACAGAATCTCAGTCTCTCGACCACCAGGGACGTCCTTAAAACTACTTCATTTATTCAATACTTCAAATAGTTGGTCACTTAATTTACAGTGTTGCTATCAGAAATAGCTGTCTTAGGTAGGTGAGGGTAGTATGTAGTTATATCCTAGTTTGCTTTGGATAGTCCAAGTTAATGCTCATTTTCCTGGTGATCCAATTGATTAAACATTTGTTCCGGGACATAGAGATCTGGTTTGGGTGACAAATTATATAGTCAGGTTAAGGTTATGTGCTGTTCTCATGGTACTTTAAACAAACTCTTGACATACCAGGCTGTAAAGCAGAGTGTTCAAGGTTATTAGGCCAGTGCCAAGCTCTCTTCTGAGGAGAAGTGGAAGTTAGAGCACATTCTCAGGGCCCGTCTGGCTTAGTCTGACTGATAAAAAATGTATGTGGCATGCACTTTGGAGTCCAGCACCTTTAGGACTAAATACCAGGGCAGTTCAAGTAAATGGGTGTGATGTTTAATCTAAATCACCTCACCTTAGAGTAGGTATTTTAATATCTGACTTGCAGGGATGTTGTTAAAAAAAAAAAGTGACTTAGCAATTGCTTAAGTACAAATTCAGTGCTCAGCCGTTGCCATGATCACTGTTGGCACTTGTCGGGCTGTCGTCATCCTTTCCTGTGAGTAAAGAGCCCTTTTCCATTTATGATGGGCTGTCTGACCACATGGGGGCAAATAGATTATGCCATGAAAATGCACACAGTTCCCATTCACTTCAGTCCTGTGTGCTTTGGCGTTTGCTGCCTCTTTTCTTGTCCATGAAGTGGACTTATTGAAGACTTATTCCTCACTTAAACCTGGGTCCCTCCCTGCAGAATTTCTGGTATTTCCAAGTGTCTCCCCTCTGCTTGGCTGTCCACTTGCCGACTGTTTGTTGTCTGGTGATTTTAAGATGGTGAAATCTAGTTAAACCATCTCAGGAATGCAGCACGCCCAGAGTGTAAGACAGCAAGACGCATGCCTCACCTGTGCCCTTGTTTGGTCAATCCAAGTATGGTCAGATCACTGGTTAGATATTGGAGTTAGTGAGTCAGGAACTTCAGAGAAGTGTGAAATTCAGATATGATTCATTTGAACCCATAGAGAAAGAGATTGTTGATTAATATTTTATTGGGAGCCCGCAGTGTGAACTGACATAGTCCTCAGGCAATAAAACAGTCAGACAAGTATTTTCTTTGGAGCCATGAATGAGTGCCATGTTAAGGAAAAGTTTGGGAATAAAAAGAAATAGAAGATCCAGAGCCACCTTTGTACAGCCAGCCACACTGTAGCTGGGGGCTCCTCAGGTGGTGCTAGTGGGAAAGAATCCTGCTGCCAATGCAGGAGACGTAAGAGATGCAGGTTCGATCCCTGGGTTGAGAAGATCCCCTGGAGGAGGAAGTGGCAATCTGCTCCAGTATTCTTGCCTGGAGAATTCCATGGACAGAGGAGTCTGGTGGGCTATAGTCCATGGGGTCGCAAAGAGTCAGACACGACTGAAGCGATTTAGCACACACACACACACTGTAGCTGGGAGGACAAAATGCAAGCGTGCAAATCAAGGGGATAATAATATGGAATGGGATTAAGTGCTATGTGTCTTGGAAGGCTCTAAAATAATAAAAATAATAGCAATAATAGTAAACATCAGTTAAAGAAGAGAGACAATCTAATTCAGAAGTGGTCAGGTCAGATATTTCAAGACTCCTCTTTATATGACTTTAGCGTTTTTATTTTTCCTTGTGATTTAAGAAATTAATTTCTGTCACCAACTGGTATTTCAGTAACATCCTAGTCCTGTATCAGAGGTGAGCAGGAGCAGTCAATGTGTCTAGGATTTAAAACAGAATTTAATTCATTGTAGATGCAACGTTGATCAGAGTGGGAGACAGCTGAGGTAGGGAAATAGAATACATTCCAAATTTTCAAAAGACCTATGTGTGAACTTTTAAGAGCAAGCTACTGTGGAACTTCTGGTTTTCTTTTTTAAATAAATTACGGGAATTTTCATTTTGCCATGAGGGACATGGGAATGGGAGGTTATTAAGAAGCTTCAAAGGGTAAATGAAGCCTTTCCTTTGATAGTTTGTCTCAGATAAAGTTGCTTTCTGCTAAAAAAAAAAGGGGGAGAAGGAGGAAATAAAAAAAACAAAGACCAAAGGAAACTGTCTGCAAGTGAGTTTGATGCAAGTGTTTCATGCTAAAATACACTGAGCCCCTTCTAGACCAAAGTTATGCGTGTAGTATGAAAGATCCAAAGTTCTCAAAAATGCTCAGGATAAGGGGCAAAGTTTTGTTTTCACCATCTCTTGGTAATATGAGAATGAAATTAAATAATGGTTGAAAATATTAAAAGTGTCTTTTAGTGGAACCCCACATTTCTACTTCTTTGTATCTTGCTATAATTAAAAAATCTATGCATGTGCTGGTGGGAAAGTAAGATGAGGCAGACACAGCGGAAAGCAGTTCAGCAGTTCTTATAAAATTGAGCACAGGCTTACTGCGCGAGCCAGCAGCTCCACTTCTGGGCATACGCACAGACTGAGAGCAGGGGCTTGAAGAGGTATTTGTACACCCATGTTCATCGCAGCCTTTTTCACAAGAGCAAAAGGGAGAACGAACCCAAGAGTCCATCAACGCATAACGCGTAAGCAAAGTGTGGTAGGCACGTACAGTGGAATGTTAGAAGGAAGGATATTGTGATATAGTCTATGACATGAACGAACCTTGAGGATACTATGCTAACTGAAAAAACTCAGGCACGGAAGGACGAACATCGTGTGATTCCTCTTATATGCGGTATCTAGAGTAGTCAAACGTGCAGAGACAGAAAACAGAATGGGAGGAATGGAGAGTTACTGATTCGTGGGTGGTTTCAGTTTAGGAAGATGAAGCTCTGGAGATGATGGATGGTCGTAATGGTTGTACAACAAGCTGATTGTATCAACACACAGTGCCACTGAACTGTACTCTTAGAAATGGCTTAAGGGGTCAATTTTATAATATGTATATCTTAGCAGAATTAAAAAACCCCAGAGATTTCACATAGAAAACACAGGCATATGCAACAAGTTTTTCCTTGGATAAATATTCCTTTCCTTGCAATGCATAATTAAGAATAAAAGGTGTTTTGTCGGATTTAGTCAAGCATTCTTGTGAGAATCCTGGTTAATTAGATTATGGTGTCAAGCCAGGCAACGGTTACTATGATGGGCGATAAAGGAGCCTTGGGAATTTTAGTCTTGCAAACCCATACCTAGAAGTGATAAGGTATAGAGTGCAGTACTTTTATCGATATTGGTTTTTGGGTTCACTTGGGCACTGGGGATACTCCAGGTGTGTGGAAAGCAATGGGTAAAGACAAGCGGATGAAAATAAGTATGTGGTGTTGAGGGGTGGAAGGGGCCGTAAAGAAACCATCCTGATAGAAGGGAAGAGTATACAACAGCAGCTAGAGAGATGAAACGATGGATTGTGTGAGGTTAGGCTCTGGAGGGAGTTCAGGTTTGGTGGACTCTGGTTTTTTGGATACTGCATATATCAAAACAGAAATCCTTTCCAGTGGTGAGACTGTATCCTTCAGAAGAGAGGAAAAAATACACCTTTCAACCTTCAGAATTCCCCATTCCCTTTTACAAGGACTCAGTTTAAAGATTCTTTAAAACGTGCAGCCTTCACGCATGGAAAAATGAAGCCATTGCAAAGAAGACAAATTATGTTTGCACAGCACATTATGACTGCACTCCAGTGCTCTTAGTAAATGACAAAACTGATAACTGAGTTCTTGAAATTCATTCCTGTGATAAACTCAATGCCATTATTCGTTATCTGATTTGCTTTTTTGAAAGGCAGAGGCAAAGGTCATGATGCATTGACTTGTGGTATAAATATAAATGTTTCCTTCACTTTTTTCTTCTGACATCATCTACTAGCTGGAGAACATGGAGCTTTTTGTTTGATTTGGAGAAGGCAGTGTATTTACCAATGGCTGAAGAGTGATTAAGAAATAATGTAACTTCAAAGAGTGTAAGGAAAGAGGCCTAGATAAAGATTGCCTGGATCTCTTCTAGATATTATGGGAAGTTGACTTAGGTTAAATTTAAACAAGTCCTGTTGGATAGGTCATTGAAAGTCAAGAATAAGCTTAAGTGTCTTGGGTGTTGTAAAAACATCGTCTACAATGATAGTCCTTTGCACTATATGAGAGGCTGACTCTGCTGTCAGGATCTTGTAATAAAATTTCGAATCCCAGGATTTGAAAAATGCTTGTTCTTACTTCCTAGGTGTTTGTGAAACATTTTTCAAATACTGCAGTTAATAAAAGTAGAGTGAGTCATCTGAATTTAATCAATAAATATTACTAACAGAGGGAAAGACGGTCTTAAAACAAGTGTCTGCATGGATAGGCCATATGTTGGTGAAAGTTGCTATTAATTTTCTGGGATTATTGAGACCAAACGCAATCACATTTCTTCTTTTTCGTCTAGTGGAGAGCTAACATGAATTACGATAGTGCAGAAAAGGACCAAACTATATTTTTTATTTCTAGCAATGCCGCAAAAGAGAATTTAATAGGTAGAAAGTGCTCAGCATGGACCATTTTCCATGAAGCCTAGACTTCTACTGAGTACAGCTAAAGGCGCTTTGCAGTGAAAGTCACTCAGTTGTGTCCAACTCTTTAAGACCCCATGGCCTATACAGTCCATGGAATTCTCCAGGCCAGAATACTGGAGTGGGTAGCCTTTCCTGTCTCCAGGGGATCTTCCCAAACCAGGGATTGAAGCCAGGTCTCCTGCATTGTGGGCACATTCTTTACCAGCTGAGCCACAAGGGAAGCCCAAGAATACTGGAGTGGGTAGCCTATCCCTTCTCCAGCGAATCTTCCTGACCCAGGAATCGAACCAGGGTCTCCTGCATTGCAGGCGGATTCTTTACCAGGTGAGCTACCAGGGAAGACCTGGTGCTTTCGGGGAGGGCATGGCAACCCACTCCAGTATTCTTGCCTGGAGATTCTCCATGGACAGAGGAGCTGGTGGGCTACTGTCGCTGGGGTCACAGAGTCACAAAGGTGCTTTGGCAAAAAGTAAAAACCGGAAGAGAACATCTTCACTTTAATTTTCAGGCTATTGGGTTGATTCAGACCCATACTTTCCACTCGAGGAGCCCCGTGGACCCACACGGTCCCATTTAGCACCCGACACATGCTTGTTGTTATTCAGTTGATAAGTTGTGTTTGACTCTTTGTGACCCCATGGACTGCAGCACTTCAGGCTTCCTTGTCCTTCACTATCTTCCAAAGTTTGCTCAAACTCATGTCCATTGAGTCGGTGATGCTGTCTAACCATCTCATTTTCTGTCACCCTCTTTTCCTCCTGCCCTCAATCTTTCCCAGCATCAGGGTCTTTTCCAATGAGTTACACATATAAAATGCACCCTGGAGTCTATACTTTTTTAGTACAAAAAATGTAGTAAAAAAATATAAACTATCTTATTGATGATTTTTTAAATATTTATTTCATTGAAGCAATAGTATTTTGGTTATTTGGGGGTAAATGCTAAATAAATCATTAAAATTAATGTCACGTGTTCCCTTTTTAATACATTTACTAGTAAATTCAAATTACAGAAGTGGCTTGCATTGTGTTTCTATTGGATAGCACTGCTTTGGATGGTACTACTTTGACTATAAACACTAATATTTTTCACTGATGCATTTCATTCTACTAGTATAGATGCAATAGGTTGAAACTCAGGAAGTTGGAATCAAGCTTTTTTAACTTCTAGATTTTTATTAAGAAATGATCTGATTTATCTTAGAGTTCTTTTTTTTTTAATAGCCAATGTGGTTATGCTTCATCCAGTTTAGTTTACATTTGTTTAATGATTTTTTTCAGTGTGCTGTCATAATGATAACTTTCTATTCTTTGTAAGAATTAGATCAGATGATTAAATCCCCTTCTGAACATTTAGGAAGGGGCAGCCACAGAAAAAGCTGATTTGAATAGAGGGAATAAACAGTAATTAAACTGTAAATGTTGATTTTCTTTTGAAGTCCACTGGCGTGTTTGGTGTGAATAAAGAACACATTGTCAGTTCTTCTTTCTGCTGCCACAGTTATGCCACGTGAGAACTGGAGACTCATTGACAAGCTACGTTAAATTGGGGAGTTTCCCAGGGCTGCTGAACTGAAACTTTCTTTGTTTATATTAAACCCTGGATAATTTTTTTCCCCCTCACGCAGTACACATTAATTTTAGATAAAATCTGAGAGAGGTTTTTTTTTGTTGTTGTTGTTCCCTTCCAGCTCACATACTTCACTATACACTAGAAAGAAACTTTGAAAACCTGGAAACATGGGTTCTCATCCAAACTGAAAAAGGTTTATTTCATTGTGCATTTCTAGGAAACTTTAGAAACAGTAGTTCTCAAGCCTTGGCTGTTTTTAATTTTTATTTATTATTATTGGCTGTACCACACGGCTTTCGGGATCTTAGTGCCCTGACCAGGGATTGAACCCCTCAGTGGAAAGGCAGAGTTCTAACCACTGGACTGCCCGAGAATTCCCTTGGCTGTTTTTTGGACTCAACTGGAAAGTTTTTTAAAAAACTCCTAGGGTTCAGGCTACACCCAGGATCAATTATGTAAGATACTCTGGGATAGGATCTGGGGATCAATGAGTAATTAACGCTCCCCAAGTCATTCCAAGGTGTAGCCGAGGCTGTGAACCACTGCACTGATAGCCCAAGGCACACACCTGTGTTCACCAGCTTCTTCCAGAAGGACTCAAGAAAAGTGGCTTGCAGTGTGTGAATGAGTTAAGTTTCTAAGTGGGTTTTTTCCTCTCCATTTGAAAATTAGAGAGGCTGTGCACTGGCTCACTCTGGAGCACAGAGCAACGCATACTTCTTTTCACATGCTGTAACATAAATACCAAAGAGACTCTGATGATTATAAAACCGCCACACGTTGCATAACTAACTGAACTTGCCTTATTCAGGATGAGCCATGCAGGCTGTAGGTCTCTTAAAATCACACACACAACATACAAAGCCAGGCTGTTATCCACTGAGAATACATCTTCACAAGTTATATATGATCGCATTAACAGTTTCAGTTGGATGCTAAGGAGGACATTTTCAGCAGCGTAGTAAGACAGAGATTCTATTGAATTATTTTACGTTGGGTTGGGTATTACTGTCCTTGCAGATATAGTCATTATGATGGAAACCACATATTTCCATTGTGAAAATCTTTCTTTCTCTTGAATTTGGTTCTATAGTATTTAAGGCCTTTGGAAGGTGTTTATGTACTAAAGGTATTTTGTAAAGTGCTAAACAAGGTAAGCTAATGCCTTACATGAATTCTGTGATGTTTGGTGTTTCCAAACTTAAAGAAGTGAAGTCGCTCAGTCGTGTCTGACTCTTTGCGACCCCATGGGCTGCAGCCTACTAGGCTCCTCCGTCCATGGGATTTTCCAGGCAAGAGTACTGGAGTGGGTTGCTATTTCCTTCTCCAGGAGATCTTCCCGACCCAGGGATTGAACCTGGGTCTCCCACATTGTAGGCAGACGCATTACCATCTGAGCCACCAGGGAAGTCAAAATTGATATCAAATGAGACAATCCTTATTGTGGGGAGTCAAGAAAGGTGATTTAGTCTGAGGTTGCTCAGTTGGGAGTGAGGTGGGCTTCTTTTTGTCATCTCAAAATGAATGGAGGTTAGAGTATAAAAATCCTGGAATCAGTGGCAATTTGATTTGGCCGTTTTATTCTCAGCAGCTTTGAGAGGTTCACTTCTTTGTTCATTCATTCAAACACTATCCATTGACAGTCTTCAGGTGTCAGGTGGCGTCCCCGGTGCTGGGGACACAGCAGTGAACAAGCAGTGCAGAAACAAAAAACAAGCCTGCCGTCCTGGGGTTTTTATGTCTCAGTTGGGGGATACCAACACCATAAAGCATAAAGGATGTTTCAGAGAAAATGAAAGAGAAGAAAGAGGGTAGGAAGAACCAGACTGCAATTTTTCATGTGACTAGTGAAGACTCCCCAAGGTGGAATTTGAGCGAAGGATTGCAGACGGTGAGCGAGTGAGTCGCATGCGTATCAGAGGAAGGGTATCCAGGCACTGGGGACAAGCAGTACCAAGGTGGGGGTGCACCTGGGCTTGCCAGAGAAAATTCAGGAAATGTGAATTCCATACCAATTATATATAACTTAAAAATACAAGTATGTACCATGCAATTCGGGAGGCATAATGATACTAAAAAAAAAAATGGTGTCTTTTATTTTTGTTTCTTAAATCTGGCTATTCGGGCTTCCCTGGTGGCTCAGTGGTTTAAGAATCTGCCTGCCAATGTAGCAGACACAGGTTCGATCCCCAGTCCGGGAAGATATTACATGCTACAGAGCAACTAAGCCCGTATGCCACAGCTACTGAGCCTGTGCCCTAGAGTCGCAACTGTTGCTACGAGCCCCAGAGCCCATGCTCTGAGACAAGAGAAGCAAGGAGAAGCCTGTGCGCGGCGACTAGAGGGTAGCCCCGCTCGCTGCAACTAGAGAATAGCCCTCGTAGCAGTAGAGACCCAGCCCAGCCAAAAATAGTAATGAATACATTTTTTAAAAAAGAAAAGAAAAAAATGTAAAAGTGTCTTTAAATCTGGCAACCCCAGACTACCTCCCATATTTGAAGCAGCAACAGGAGGCCAGTGGTTGGAGTGGAGGCAGAAAAGGGGGAAAGGAGAAACCCACCAAGGAAGAGTAGCTCTGGACACCAGAGTGTGCTGGGCCTTTGGCCACTGCGAGAACTTGACCTTTTACTCCAGCTGAGACTGGCCATCATCGGAGGGTCTGAACACAGGGGTGCCATGACCTTTCTTAAAGTTGAACAGAACCAGTCAGCCTGCAGTGTCCCATGGAGGGGGCGGGGGCAGAAGCACAGGGCCCAGTTTGGAGGGAGAGGCGGTGAGTGCCTGGGTCTCTTCTGATGGGAAACCGGCAGCATCTGCTGAGGGACAGGGCGGGGTGCCGGCAAAGGGAAAGGGCTGAGTTAGATGAAGGGGGGACGTGAAGGTGGAGCAGGGGAGGGGAGGACTGTGAGTCCATTGTGGATGAGTTCAGTCCGTGATATCGCTCAGTCATCCAGCTGGAACTGTCAAGTCAGCAGTAAGACAGGCCTTTTCAAGTAGCAAGGTCTGGAACTGTACCCTTTCACCCAAGCAAAAAGGAAAATGAAAGCAAGGGTGAGGAATGGGTGAGGAAAGGCTGTTCAGAAGAAACCGACGTTCTTTGCCCTGCTTTGGAGAACTTGACTGGGGATTGCAGTCATCCTAGGGAGCTGATAACCGCGGCAGCTGCCAGTATGCGGCAATCCTTAAATCCCAGGGGGAGACAGAGCTTCACGTGGCAGATGGCAGATGGAGGGGCCGAGCGGCGTGTCGTGGCTCCACGCTTCCAGCTGAGTGGCTGAATGCGTCCTCCACCTCCGTCTGCTGCAGCCCGGCCATGTGAGCCCTTCCTGCCACTTCCCCTCAGAACAGAGCAACTGTGAGAAGAACAGATGAGAGTTACTCTTTCCACAGACTTTCCAAGAATCCGCCTGCCAGTGCAGGAGACTCCGGTTTGATCCCTGGGTTGAAAAGATCCCTTAGAGAAGGAAATGGCCACCCACTCCAGTGTTCCTGCCTGGGAACTCCCATGGATGAGGAGCCTGGCGGGCTGCAGGCTGTGGGGTCACAAACAGCTGGACGCGACTGAGTGACTAAACATACACTGTTTCTACAAAGGACCTCAGAAGAGAAAAGCCCTCCATGGCACTCAAAGGGCATGAGTTTGAGGAAACTCCAGAAAATAGTACAGGACAGGGAAGCCTGGCATGCTGCAGTCCATGGGGTCGCAGAGTCAGACAGGGCTGAGCGACTAAACAGGAACAATAACAATGGAGGATTGAAGAAATATTATTACGCTAATTGTTGTCGTCATTGTCATTCACAGTCACTTCCTTGGCCCGTGGCTCTGAGATGACTGAGGCTCTTGCTGCCCACAGCCGGCTCCAGAGGTCCTTTCCTTCCTTCAGGGTCTTAAGGAGGCTCTTGATCCTTCAGGTCAGAGCTGGTCAGAGCTGGGGTGGCCAGTAGATGTTATCATTTCATCTCTCCCACCCACTGAGACTTGGCTCCTCCTCAAGGCACTTGCACGTTTTCCCACAGTTTCCTTCTTGAATCTTTTCTCTCAGCCACCCTGCTTTCTCCTCCCATTCTCTGTATGTTCTGTGAGAACTTGGCAATTTTCTCTTTGGCTCATTTTGTAGCTTTCCCCCCACCCCTGCCCCTCCCCAGTTTCATTACTTATGGCTTGTTATATGCTGAAATTTGGTTTGCATTTTTGTTCTGACTCTAATCAACAAGGTTCAGAACGGGGTTTGTGTGTGTGTGTATGTGTGTGTGTGTGTGTGCACTTTAACCTTCATTACGGTACTTGTGGGTTTCTCATTTTGATTCAGAAATCAATTATGCATCCCTAATGATGAAACTTCATTTGGGCAAGTCTTGGTGATTCTCCCCTTGCCAAGTCCATGACGAGACTGCCAGCTGGAATCAAAGATATAAAAATTGCCATTACTATTCTGTTTCAAGATTATCAAACTCCACTCGAAAGTTTCCCACTGGTTTTATTTGGGGAAGAAGTTATGTGACCCAGAGATCTGGGTGTGGGAGACCTACATGGTTCAAGTCACTTGGGTTCAGTTGTTTAATGGCTTTGGCTTCAATGGAACTCACACTCTAGTTCTGCGGGGTTCCTGGGCTCCCTTTATTCAATCTTCTCTTTCTGCCAATTAGCTGGGTTTGGATTCAAAAGCCTTTTTCTTCGATGCCAGTTATTGTTGGTTATCTTAGCAAATTCTCCCTCTACCGCTCAGTGAAGGGGCGAGTTCTGTCTTTGGCCTCTGGTGTCCCCTTTCCAGTCCATGGGAATGTGATATGAGTGAGTTTTTCTTGGAAAGAAATGCCTTGAAAATTACTAAGGCTCCTGTGAACGGGTCCTAAAGAGGCTTTTCTTGGAGCCAAGTCTGCTCTGGAGCCAGCGATTTGTGGTGAATCGCGTGCTGCTGTGCCTTACCTGGCTGCAGAGGTCATACTGTCTTTGGCATCTACAATTTTCAAACTGGTTGGCTGGAGAAATAGTGCAGACTTCTTTCTGCCTCCCTCTCTCCCTCCTTTTCTTCTCTCTCTGCCCCGCTCCCTTTCCTCTCCCCTCTTCCCTCCCGTTCCCTCCCTTCCCTTCCTCCCACCCTCCCTTCCTTTCCTATGTAAGCTGCCATGTATTAAGTTCTTAATCTGTGCCAGGCACTGAGCTGGATCTTTTTCATAAAAGATGCATTTAGTTGTCATAACTCATTTTATAAGTGGAGATCAGTCCACACAGACAGAAATAACTTGCCTAAGTTAGAGCTGATCAGTGTGGAAAACCAGGGTTTGAACCAGCTCTGTCTGATTCTAAAACCTGTGTTCTTAAGGACAAAACTTCTGATACAATATGGAGTTTAAACCAAATCAGAAGAGAATCAAGATAATTCTTTCTCTCTTCCCCCAAAGATTTTAGTTTCTCTAGAATATTTCCAACTACTGGGATACTCAGTTGAAATCTAAAAGTTAAGATTCTCTTGGCAATACTTTTTCTCTATTCTCGTAGTTAGAACTTTGATTAGCCAAAAGAAATTCCGAAGCTCTAAGCTGCTAATTAAAATAAAATATTGTTTTGAATATCGTGAGGTCCTAAATCAGAAACCAACTGTACTGTTCATCAGCAACAGACAAAAATAGCTATTAAATGCCAAGCTCTGGCGAACAGGTACTCATTAGAGACAAACTATCTAATTCTTCTATGATCGCTACACAGTGATTGTTACAATCCTAAAGGATATGCGGGACACACAGCACAGTCTTGAGAGGTTAGCTCAGGTTAAACATGGAGGTGGAAGATCAGAGGTCATTTGCTTCCCTTTCCTGTTGCTCCTAGCAAAAGTCAGACCACGAATTCCAAATGAGAAGTTAAACTCCATTGGTTCCTTTCAGCATGTGCTTGATGAGGTATTTCTGATGAGGCTTTTATTGGTCAAGCTTGAAAAATCATCTTTTCAGGAAGGTCAAAATCCCCATTCTCAAGGAGTAGGGAAATCAAGCTAGAAACTATGAATCCTGCTGTTAGTTTTCTTCCTTTCTCATTTCTTACACATAAGAAAGAAATAAAAAAACCAAAAACTTATAGATGACAGGTGGGAACACATGGAAATAAGACTTTATTATATTTCCCCTCTACTGCTTGCTACTTACCTGAATGTAAGGAAAAGGTGAGAAAAATTAATGGGGCAACAAATACAATTCACTTTCTCTTCTTCTGCCTCAGTCTCCTAGGACCTAGAGTGTGATGATGAAGAGCTCAGATTCTGAAGTTGAATGGCTCTGGGCTTAAATCCTGGTGACTTACTTTACTTGGTCCCAAATCAGATCCTGGCTTGACTTGGGCAAATGACACAACCTCTCTAATTTGTGGTTTTCCATGTATAAAGTAGGGATGAAAATAATACCTAATACAATATGGTTACAATGAAGATTAAAAGGATGAATGTTTGTAAAACCTTTAGCATGTGGTGACCATTGAATAGGTGGGAGCTATTTAAAAGTTTATTATTGTTATTATTATTATCACAGAAAAGATACTAGTTTTTTCATTGAAATTACTGAAGAAATGGGGTTTCTCTGTGCTCAGTTGCTCAGTGGTGTCCTACTCGGCAACTCCTTGGACAGCAGCCTGCCAGGCTCCTCTCCCCATGGGATTTCCTAGGCAAGAATACTGAAATGGGTTACCATTTCTTTTTCCTGGGGACCATCCTGACCCAGGGATCAAACTGACATCTCCTGCATTGGCAGGCGGTTTCTTTTCCACTGTGCCACCTGGAAAGCCCCGAAGAAATGGGGATAGAAGTTCATAAAGGGAGTGGGAAGTTAGTACTGGGATGTCCTGATACCAATTGTATGTAAATCATTTAATAGTGCGCAAAGGATCATCTTTTAAGTCTCTGCTCTGAGAGAAGGCTGAATCACTTCCATATCCATCAGTAAATACTGAAGGCAGTAACAGGGCGCGGTCCAAGAAATCCTGTCTACCTGGTAGTGACTAATCTCCTTTCTCTAATGAAGCTGATTTCTGCTGGAGTGGGTGGGAATGTCACAGTGGCCAGAGTCGGGGTACGTGGGAGGTGGAAAGGAGAGGAAAGGCTCTAAGGTCGGCTCCGATCTGGATTCGTGACCTGTGACTGGACCATATTTGGTATCCAATGTCCTCCATCAACCTGAGTCACCAAGCTCAGGTCAGAGTTCTGCTTTAAGCTGTGTGGCCTATAAGTGCCTAATTCCCACTCTCCTAACCAGCCAGGGCAAGGTTTTGTAGCTGAGTGCATCCTGGGGGTAAAAGCTTGGGTGATGCTTTTGGGAGGGATGGTGTATTCTCTTGTGATAAGGTAAATAGAAGCTGTACTACCTTTCTTAGACCCTTACGGGAAAAATTACACTAGAAAGCTCACCTGGGATGGAGGGAAATGGGGACTTTGAACTTTACAGCTCAGCAGGGAACTGAGGACTTTGAACTTTACAGCTCACCTATTTCCTTGCTTTTGGTGGGTTACCAGAGAGGCTGAGAGCAATCTCGCTTCCAAGTATAGTCCTTGAATGCACTTTTGATCAGTAATGTAGGCCATTAGACGCGTTCCTTCTGGTCCCTTAGAGGGATTTT
This sequence comes from Budorcas taxicolor, assembly GCF_023091745.1. Classification (NCBI taxonomy): domain Eukaryota; kingdom Metazoa; phylum Chordata; class Mammalia; order Artiodactyla; family Bovidae; genus Budorcas; species Budorcas taxicolor. The sequence continues at coordinate 50,611,505 of NC_068914.1, read as the reverse complement.
TTTTTTCCTTTTGTGGGCATCTTTTTTTCCCTACTTTGTTCATGTTTTTGGATGAACTCTATTTAGCTCTTTGATTAACGTTTTGAAGGCATCCTGAGTAGGCTGAAGAATGAAATCACCACCTGATGTATTGGACTAGGGCTGTAGATCATTCTTTAGATTGTGTTAAGACTTCTCTGCCAGTTATTATAAACTCTCTGCCTTTCTGAATGCAGACACTGGGCTCCCACCTTCTTCATCGTAAATGATTCTGTCAAACTAATTGCAACTGTCGTACTCACATGAGTTTGGCTTACTTCTAAGCAAGTAAAGCAAATTCTCCAAATATCAAACTTACGATGGAGATCTAAGGGGCGTCCAGATCATTGCTCTCCTCTATTCTACCCCTCCTACCCCACCCCAGCAACTGGTGGGAGGTGTCCCGATAACTATTGACAGCAGAGGCCAGTGGATCCTGCCTAAGTGTCTTCAATGCCAGTTCAACTGCTATTTTTTTTTAATTTTATTTAATATATTGGAGCATAGCTGATTAGCAATGTTGTGAGAGTTTCTGGTTGACAGCAAAGGGACTCAGCCATATATACACATGTGTCCATTTCCCCCAAACCCCTCCCATCCAGGCTGCCACATAACACTGAGCAGAGTTCGCCATTCCATGCCGTTGTTGGTTATCCATTTTCAATATATCAACTGCCAGGTTTCTTGTATCAGGAAATGAGTGCTTATCCGTACTCTCAGCTCCTGAGCTGCACTATCCAGACCTGGTTGTCTCACCGTCCTCTGCCAGTGGATTTACATCATTATTTGCGCCCCGTGTGACCGCCCTGTCTCCAGCTCTGTTGAGACTGTCTGTGGGTGGTTTCCCTTTACTGGGATGACAAGGGCAAAGGTCAGAAACTTCCATGATTCATTTCCTTTTTGCTGCACGCAGCGGATGGTTTTCTGGGTGAGTCACTCAGATGCCAAACACAGGAGGGATTTTCTTCTCATAGAGGCCCCGAGGCTCCGCTATGCCCTGAACTAGAAGAACTGAGTTCTTAATATCATCTTAAAACTTTGCATTTATTCTGATGAGTTCATAACCCTGTTTGTAGCCCCTGTCTTTGTGTCTGATGACTGATTTTGTGAATACTGCCTACTCCATGGAGAACTTTCTGGTGTCTTGTGAATTCCAACTGATTTCTGACTTTAGAATAGTTACTCTCTTAAAAATATATACCCCAAACATACTCCAGTATTTAAAGAATCTCTGGTATGCCGTCTATACTGGAGCATTAACCGCAGTCTCCTATGCTGCCTCAAAAACCCTCCCTCCTCTCTTTCTTCCAGAATAACAATCTATGGCAAGAACATAGACCTCAACAGAGAACGATGTTTAAAAGCCTACTCTGCAGTAAGGTGTCTTTTCCTCAATGAAGGGCGGGTTATATTTTCTTTCTTTAACCTTCTGAAAATTATGAAATAGAGTATATAAACAGAAAACAGAAACGTAGTATAATCAATAATTACAAAGTGAACACCCCTCAATCAAGGAAGGGAACAGGGCCAGCCCCGAAGCCCCTCCTTTGTTTGCCTTCCAGACCACACTCCCTCCTTCCCTTCTAGAAGTCACCTCTAGCCTGGCTTTGGTGATAATCACTTCCTGGCTTTCCTGACCACCTATTTTGTAAGGTTATTATTTTCTAAAGCAGTATCACGTCTATCTTCTGCCCGCAGCACTGTGTCGTGCATTAGTTGTAAGTAATGACCACAGGCTGGAGTGTATACAGTTTATACACCCTGTTCTCTTCCTTACCCGCAAACCCCCAAGACCTGCTGATCTGTGTTTTCTGTGTCGTGAACTAACAACATTCTGGTATGCACATGTTTAAAATAATGACAGTGGAGAGGTAAAGCAAGTGTGAACCTTCCCGTGGCCATTCTCCCACATTCTGCATTTTCTGAACTGCCTGCCCGTGTGGTTCGATGCTTCGGTTGTGGCTCTTTGCGACCCCATGGGCAGTTGCCCTCCAGGCACCTTTGTCCGTGGGACTCTCCAGGCAGGAATACTGGAGTGGGCTCCCATGCCCTCCTCCAGGGGCACTTCCCACCCCAGGGATTGGACCCGTGTCTCCTAACGTCTCTGGCACTGGCCTAGGGCCACCTGGGAAGAAAGTAGAGTTAAATGATTTTGTGATGGGAAATAGGAAATTTCCTTTTTAACTTCCCTGGGAAATAGCCCAGAAAGTTCTAAAATATGCAGAACTTGGGCATGAAAAATACCCAGTTACTTTGTCCTGGACTACCCCCTGCCCTTTGCTTCCTTCTTTGAGAACAATCGTGCCATTTCAAATACTTCATCACACTCTTCGTTGCAGCTCATGCCGTGGATTCTTTGACTTTCTTTGTTCTGACACATTCTCTGTTGAGCTAGAAACAAAGGTAAGTGGGAATGGGACTTAAAACCTCATTCTTAACATTTTTCTTACACTGTCTTCCTGTATTTCCCTGATTGGCTCAGGCAGGTTTGTGGACAGAAAGCTAACCTTTATTGTATTCCCAGTTTGTGCTATGCTTTTGAGTCCATTATCTTATTAAATACTAACAATGCTATGGGAGAATTATTTATTCTCTCCATTTTGTGATGGAGACCATTGAGTTGCAGAGCTTTGTTGCTGTTCAGTTGCCAGGTCATGTCCTACTCCTTGCGACCCCAGGGACTGCAGCATGCCAGGCTTCCCTGTCCCTCACCATCTCCTGGAGTTTGCCCAAGTTCATGTGCATTGAATCTGCCACAATGTAGAGATTAGGTAACTGTTAACATTCAGGATTACGTAGAACTAGGCACTACCAGGATCCCAAGGTCTGATTCTAAACCCGAGTTCTGACTGCTTTATCAAACTGCCTCTCACTTCATTTGCTTGATGACCTTTGTGTGCCCTTGGTAACCACTTTTTAAAGTGCTTCCATTTCTATTAGAATGAAAAGTTAATGGGTTTATTAGTAGTAATGGATTCAAGGTTCCAAACATTTTTCTTCTTAAGAGCTTAGGCTTGATTGCCCGCAGGATAATGGGCTTCAGGTTATGGTAGTTCCCTTGTGGCTGGAGGAAGGCTGGTCAGTCTTTGAAACTCTTTCGATTCAGTGCCAATTTCTGTGCTTCCTGCCAGCACAGGTCAGGCTATCTCTCTGACCTGGTACCTGTGGCCTGTAGATGCCTTTATGTGCTTAACACGAGAAAAGCCAACCGGAAGACATCAAAGATGACGTGGATTGGGATCACCCCGGAAACATCCGCTGTGCTATAACCACTCACTATAGGGTGCAATTTCGTGTAGAGCCTCTCTCTCCTGCATCTGACCCAGGATGTGGACATGGAGGGCCCACAAATGAAGTGAGAGGCAGTTTGATAAAGCAGTCAGAACTTGGGTTTAGAATCAGACCTTGGGATCCTGATAGTGCTTAGTTCTATGTAATCCTGAATGTTAACAGTTACTTAATCTCTGCACTGCGGCATCACCGATTCAATGGACATGAACTGTGTCTTGGCTGTGAGGCGGTTCCCCAGTGTGGGCCCTGTAGCCAGTGTTTCCCCGCCAGAGTCAAGCAGGTTAAATGTTTGTATGAAACAGTGTGGTTGGTTAAAGAGACAAGGCAGGGATTTAATTTTGGAGTATGTCTGGAGATGGTATTAATGGGGCATGTTGGAGTTACCTTCAGAGGTGCTTATGAATTGTCCTTCACTTTGGGAGGGAGAAGCATCTGAGTCGAATGTGGATCCTGAACAGGGCTCTGAGCCTGTCACTGGGGCCAGGACCTTGGACCTGTGTCTTTCATTCACCATGTAAGTTTCAGGACCCAGTGTTAAAGGGTCTTTTTTCAGAGAAGGAAGTTGGAGAGAAAGCAGTGGCGGTGGCTCCCATATCAACACACCTCTGGGCCCTTTAAACCTGGGTGAGATGAGGAAAAATTTTTTTGTCCCTGATCCTGGCTCTACTCTCCAAAGTGATCTGTTATTGTTATCCTCTCAAGAAATGCCTCCCCCCACTTTTCTAATATGCATGTTGAATGATTTGTTTATTCTTGATTCCCTCATTTAATAATCAACACATGATTTCTGAGCTCACATGAATACACTATCTTAGATCCTGATACTGCACAAATGAACTAGACAGATGAATGGCACCATTTATTTCCTTCTTAAAAGTGTTCATGTCTTTTAGAATGAAATTAGAACACTTCCTAAAACCATACACAAAGATAAACTCAAAATGGATGAAAGACCTAAATGTAAGACCAGAAACTAGAAAACTCTTAGAGGAAAACATGGGCGGAACACTTGATGACATAAATCAAAGCAAGATCCTCTATGACCCACCTCCCAGAGTAACAGAAATAAAAACAAAAGTAAACAAGTGAGACCTGATCAAACTTAAAAGCTTTTGCACAGCAAAGAAAACTATAACAAGGTGAAAAGACCACCCTCAGAATGGGAGGAAATAATAGCAGATGAAACAACTGACAAAGGATTAATTTCCAAAATATACCAGCAGCCTCATACAACTCAATACCAGAAAAACAAACAACCCAATCAAAAAGTGGGAAAAAGACCTAAACAGACATTTCTCCAAAGAAGACATACAGATGGCTAACAAACACATGAAAAGATGCTCAACATTGCTCATTATTAGAGAAATGCAAATCAAAACTTCAATGAGATATCACCTCATACCAGTCAGAATGGCCATCATCAGAAAGTCTATAAACAATAAATGCTGGAGCGGGTGTGGAGAAAAGGGAATGCTCTTGCACTGTTGGTGGGAATGTAAACTGATACAGCCGCTATGGAAGACAGCACGGCGATTCCTTAAGAAACTAGGAATAAAACCACCATATGACCCAGCAATCCCACTCGTAGGCCTATATCCTGAGGAAACCAAAATTGAAAGAGACACATGCATCCCATTGTTCATCCCAGCACTATTTACAATAGCTAGAACATGGAAGCAACCTAGATGTCCACTGACAGATGAATGGATAAAGAAGTGGTGGTACATATACACAGTGGAATATTACTCAGCCATGAAAAGGAACACATTTGAGTCAGTTCCAATGAGGTGGATGAACCTAGAACTTATTATACAGAGTGAAGTAAATCAGAAAGAGAAAGATAAATATCATATTCTAATGCATGTACACAGAATTTAGAAAAATGGTCCTGAAGAATTTACCTACAGGGAAGCAAGGAGAAATAGAAATAGAGAACAGACTTATGGACATGGGGAGAGGGGAGGAGAGGGTGAGATGTATACATGGAAACTTACATTACCATATATAAAATAGATAGCCAATGGGAATTTGTCGTATGGCTCAGGGAACTCAAACAGGGGCTCTGTATCAACCTAGAGGGGTGGGGTGGGGAGGGAGATGGGAGCGAGGTTCAAAAGGGAGGGGAATATGTATACCTACTGCTGATTCGTGTTGAGGTTTGACAGAAAACAACAAAATTCTGTAAAGCAATTATCCTTCAATAAAAATTAAGTTAATTTAAAAAACTGTTCGTTTTTTTAAATGAACTTTTAGCATACAGTAATGTAATTATAAATGCTGTGAAAAAACGTTCCTAGTTTATCATAGGAATGATAGAAAACAAGGCCGAATGTGGCCCTGAGACCACTGTTACACATCAAGGGAATAATGAGGGGTTTTACCGAGAGACGAAGCCTGAGCCTGACAAGGAAATAGCCGCGTGTGGCATCTTCCTCATTTTCCTCCTTGCTCTTTCTATCCGGCAGCAAGTCTTGGGTTTTGTTGTGAGATTTTTGGATTCCTTATCTGGCTGCCCCAGGCCTTAGCTGCAGCCTGTGGGCTCTTTCAGTGGTGTCCTGTGGGCCAGGGCTTGAACACAGGCCCCCTGCACTGGTAGCCCAGAGTCTTAGCTTCTGGACCACCAGGGAAGTCCCTGTTTTTGTGAATTTTTGTGGATTTCATTTTGTGATTTTGAATTTGTGACGTTATTGTGAGGGGTACTGTTCCTGACTTTATGTGAGTTATCAAATCTCTCCATACATCTGAGATTGTGTAGTATCACACAATGTTAGAACTGAATGGGACCTCGAGTGTTTATCCATGAACAGGTGGGCACGCGATTGGCCCATCACTGACTGGGTAGTGGCAGCTGGTCTTGCTCTTCTGTCCCCAGAATGGAGTTCCTGCGTGATTTGACTCTCTCACATCTGTTCCGCAACCGACCAAGCTTCATGGTGTCACTGGCTCCTCTTCATATCTGACGCATATATTAATGTGATGGCTGTAGCGATGATATGACTGAATACATACGAGAGTTTACTGTATGCTAAGCCATGAGCTGAGGGCTTTAGATATATGATATTTTAAATCCTCACAGCACTGTAAGACTAGCATTATTATCATTTTCATCTTGCATATAAGACAGATGAGAGAGGCCAAGTTAATAGTTCCCTTACCAGCCTTCAGAAGGAAGATTATTTTGGGTCGTCCCTGCTGGACCAGTGATAAAGAACCCACCTTGCAATGCACGGGACAGGGGTTTGATCCCTGCTCAGGGATCAAAGATCCTGCATGCCACGGAACAACTAAGCCCACGAGCCACAACTAGAGAATCTCTGTGCTGCAATGAGAGGTTCTGCCCGCTGGGACCTGACTCAGCCAAAATAAAAACAATTAAATAAGTACATATTGAAAAGCTAGATTATCTTGAACAACAAAAGAAACTAACAGCATTGAATTAAAACTCAGAATAAGATTAATATTACAAGTCCATAGTGAATCAGTAAATAATTGAATAAATAAATGAAAGGAAGGATTCCAGTTAATAAACAGAAAGGGGATGAAGGAAATAGAAAATTACCACTAGGACCCCAGAGTAATAATTATTGCAAGTACTAGTGCATGAAAGTTTGAGGACAAATATTTGCAGGATATATATATATATATATATATATATATATGATAATATTTGCAGCATCTCAAAGTACCTTCCTCAAGGTATTTATTAAGTAAAACCGGAAAAATGTCACTTGAGTATTAATGGTAATGCAGCAAACACCACCGCAACTAAGCAATCAGGCTTCTCATCATCAGCAATAAGATGCAACGGTGTCTTATACCCCTGATATGATGCACCGTAAAGGAACTTCTGCCTTTGTGGAATTCTTGCTCAACGTCAGTTTCACCTGGTATAACATTTTGTATAACATCAGTTTTATCACGAGAAAATACCTGACGAATACAAATTAAGCAACATGCGACCAGATATCTCACACTGCTCTTCAACAGTGTCAAGGAAGCCAAGGAAAGCCTTGAGTGCCTGTCACAGTTTGGAGGAGCCTAAGGGGCCATGACCACTCAATGCAATGTGGAATCCTAGAGAAGAAAGAGGATGTTGGTGAGAAACTGGTGGAAACCAAAGAAGTATGACTCCAAGTAAGGACAGCATTGGATAAAAGTTAATTTCTTAGTCTTGATAATTGCATTGTGGTTACACAAGATGTTAGCACTGGGGAAAACTGGGTAAATGATATATGGAAACTGTGTACCATTTCCGCAACTTTTTGGTAATCTCAAATTATTTCAAAATTGGAAGTTAGAGGACTTTCCTGGTAGTTCAGTGGTTAAGAATCTGCCTGCAAGAGAAGCTGCTGCGGCGAGAAGTCCATGCACCGTAATTAGAGAGAGAGCCTGCATGCAGCAATGAAGACCCAACACAGGCAAGAATAAATAAACAAACACGGAGAAAAAACATCGGACATTAGAAAGTAGATCATGGAATAGACTGCCAGATCCCATCTCAGACTTCCTAAATTGGAATTTTTCAGGTTGCTATGACCTAGAAATCTGTCCTGGCAACCCACTCCAGCATTCTTGCCTGCAGAATTCCATGGACAGAGGAGCCTGGTGTGCTGCAGTCCATGGGGTTGCAAAGAGCTGAACATGACTTAGTGACTCAGTAACAACAACGCTACATTTATTAGAGCACTGAGAACAGGAACAAGAATGCAGATACATTTATTGTGCACTTTCTATAGTTAGTGGTTAGTGTGGCAGAGGAACTGGGAAGTTTGGAATAGGTTAAACATTTCTGAAGACCTTTCAAGATTTCCTGGATGGCCAAATTGCTTGTGTTTCCTGCCACCTGACTGCAGAGAACATAAAAGAAGAGAGTAGATGGTATTTAAAGACTTTTGTCTTTAGCAGTTTTATTCTGGTTCATTCCTTGCTAGTTGTGTGATCAAGATCCAGTCACTTAAATCCCTGGGCCTCAGTTCCCTAATACATATAATGGTGACGGTCATTGTACCTACACACAGGGTCGTTACCAGGATTAAGTGAATTACACTAAGTGCTAAGAACAGTGCCTCATCTGTATTAGGTGGTCTGTAAACCTTAGTTATCATCTTCATTCCCATCATTCTTCTTTTTATCATTTCCCTTAGTGAAAGAGCTCTCTGACAATTAGGCCCCATCTAGGGCATCCCTCACATGTCAAGACCAGGCTGCTTCTGACAGTAGTGTGTTTTTATGGACAAATGCTTGGCTGTCCCACTCCACTGGCTTGATAGGAACTTGGCTTGGTCAGTTAGTAGGCCACATAGTATACTGTTGTTCCATCTTTGCCATCTGAGCAAAAAGGAAAATGGTGCATACCTCCTCAGAATAGTCTATCTGTTAAGAATTCCGTTGCCATCACCGCCCCCCGCCCCCGCGAACTCTGTCACACAGAGTCTCTCTCCACTTTGTGAGTTTGGACATCCTTCTTAAAGTTTTTATATCCTCAGCACTGGCGAGTTCTTTCAAGGGGACAGACAGAGTAGGCACACCTATAGAGATGTAGTGGCTGTGTGCTAAGTCGCTCCAGTCATGCCTGACTCTGCGACCCTATGGACTGTATCCTGCCAGGCTCCCCTGTCCATGGGATTCTCCAAGCAAAAACACTGGAGTAGGTTGCCGTGGCCTTCTCCGGCGGATCTTCTTGGCCCAGGGAATCAACCCATATCTCTTATGTCTCCTGCACTGGCAGGGTGGTTCTTTACCACGAGCGCCGCCGGAGAGGTAGACCTACCCCTTAAAATACAGTGTCTGCTCTGAGATTGCCAATCAGCCCAGTCTCACATGTTTTCTACCCTGCATTCTAGCAGGTCATTTCACTGTCTTGCCTTTTTTATCCCCCTTTCGTAGCCACACAATGTACTATTTCGCTATGAGGAGAAAACAGAACACCTGTGGTAAATCTTTGAGGATTTTGTTCTGTGTTTTCTTATAAAGCCAAACCAGAAACCCTACTGGCAAAACCAGCTGTGTCTCATATTTAAACACAAATTATAAAGTGTCAAAGGAAAGAAAAAGTGACTTAGCCAATGAAAAGAGTACATGGAGTGGGGTGGGGCAGAGTCTGATTTCAAGATTTATGAGCTGAAAGCAAGTTACACTTTAATGAATATTAAAAGAAACCCATCTTATTTGTGGATGACAGACTCTATTTTCTTATGGACATGTACGTGGAAGGCCTCTTTTCTGAAACTTGAGCCGTCTCCTCAAAATGCTATGTCAGTATGCTATAATAAATCGTCTGAAAACTATAAAATACATGATGGTTTGGTACTATGGAAATTTTTTTTTCCTCTAAAATACGTCAGATTTTTATCTACAGAGAAATGTTATGAGGGAAGAAGAGGAAAAGAAAGCAGATCTCACGTTTCACCTAACTGACTCTTGATTTGAGGGGCTTGTGATGTTGAAAACGGGGCCAGATTTGGTACCGGACTCTGATGTGGGCCAAGTCAGTTCTCTGCATCTTCAGTACTTTCCCCCTATGTGCCAAACTCTCCTTCATTCCTGGCTGCCATGAGGAAATCTGCCCTCTCTCCCCTAAAACTCCCACCCTCTCATGTCACTGGAAGAAGATGGACTCTTAGGGTGAATGTGACCTTTTAGAAAAGTGTTGTGGGGACTTACCTGGTGGTCCAGTGGCTGAGAATCACCTTGCAGCGTAGAGGACGCTGGTTTGATTCCTGGTCTGGGAAAACCCCACGTGCTGAGGGGCAACTAAGCGCCTCAGCTCCTGAGCCCACTCAAGAGCCTGAGAGCTCCCTCTGGAGCTTGTGCTCTAAGAAAATCCACCGCAGTGAGAAGCCTGAGCGCGGCACCTAGAGAGGAGCCCCTGCTTGCCACAACTAGAGAGGGCCCGCGTACAGCCACGAAGACTCAGGGCAGCCAACAGGTGAATAAATAAAAACTAAAAGAAAAAAAATCTCACTCTAAAAAAAAAGAGTATTTGCCTTTAAAATATTCTTACTGGATGTGGAAGGAAAATTGAAAGTAAAAGTCCTGTCTGACTCTTTGCGACCCCAAGGACTGTACAGTCTGCGGAATGCTCCAGGCCAGAATACTGGAGTGGGTAGCCTTTTCCCTCTCCAGGGTATCTTCCCAAACCAGGGATCGAACTGAGGTCTCCTGCATTGCTGGAGGATTCTTTACCAAGTGAGCTATCAGGGAAGCCCATAAGGCTGGTGCAACTGGGGGGCATTCGGGACATATAAGGTATTAATTGTGTTTTGTGGGCGTCTTTCATCCAAGGGCATCTGTTATGTCATATTCTCTGTACTCTGAGCAATGGGCGGCACAGAGGCTCCAGAGAAAGAGATTGTGGTGTTCGCGTCTCAGTGTTTCTAAATCACGGTAAACACTAACTTGGAGCCTGCCTGTCTGGACTGGCTGTGTACGGAAGAGATAGAGAAGCAGTCCCAGAAGCGCGGCGGAGCCGGCCCGACCAGGAAGTGGGCTGAAGCATTTGTTAGAGATGCCTTCTCTCGGGCAGGATGGAACCCAGTGCTGGAGACGGGGGTGAGGGCCCCTGGGTGAGGGCTGGAGTCCAGTTGAGCAAGACTGGAGCTGAGAGATCTCAGCTGTCTAGAGTGGAACTTCCACAGTACAGGCTGGATTTTCCAGAACTAGGTAGAAGTTCTTCCCTTTGCTTGTCCCGGGTGTTGATTTGGTGTATCGGGCAGGTAAGTCAGCTTACCAGTCCCTTTCCCGGTTAGAACCGTATATCGTCAGGAAAACAGTTTGGTCTCTAATTTGAGAGGCATCCATGTAATGGTTAAAAAGGAAAACAGGGTTTGGTGTCACAGTGAAGGCAGAAGTCGGGCTAGGGCAGGGATGGCACCTGTCTTATTTGTCGAGGTACCAACATCTGTCTCTGTTCCTGGCACAGAGTATACGCTCAGCAATTCTTCTTTGAATGTTGAGGGAATGGATGGATGGATGTATGAATGAAGGCAGGGCTTCCCACGTGGCTAAGTGGTAAAGAATCCAACTGCCAATGCAGGAGACTCAGGAGACTGGGGTTTAATCCCTGGGTCAGGAAGATCCCCTGGAGGAGGAAATGGCAACCCACTCCAGTATTCTTGCCTCCGTGGGGAAAGGAGCCTGGGGGCCTACAGTCCATGGCCACGCTGAGCCACGGAGCACACACCCACGTGTGAATGAATGAACCGAGCTGTTGGAAATCCCAGAGTTGCTCCGCTTTAGCTCTATGGCCCTGTGCAGGTGACCCCAGCTCTGATTCTCAGTGTTCTTATTTACAAAACTGGAAAACAATAGTTACTTTGTAGTTGGAAGAAATAAAACAATCTAATATATCTGTGGTGCTTAGTACAATGCTTTAATAAAGAGACCTTATCATGATAGTTGTAACAGCGGTATTAGCATTAACAGCTCCATGCTCACAGCGTAGGGTTGCTTTCCAGGGAGGAAGTAAATTATGGGGTACATATTTTTGCAGCAGCCATTAAGAGGGTCAACAGGAGAATTGTCCTGGAACGGGGAGTCCCCACGGAGGGTGTTTCAAGAGGTCTAGAATAGAGAGAGACCTTACATGCTTTGGCCTTGGCAAAGAAGGTAGAAATGGCTAAGCTGGGGTCTTAGAAGAATTGAGCCAGTGTGAGCAGGAGTTTGGCATTTGGGAAGTCACAGATACATCTGGCCTCAAAGGTCAGGTCATTTTTGGCATGCTGTGTCACGAATGCCTACTTATATGAAGAAGAGGGGCTAGGTTCAAGGTGAAGACTTGGTGTGGCATGTGTGTATGTTAAAGGCCTGGAGGGCATTGCCTGGTTGGCAATAGAGACGAGAAAAGTCATGGGAGGAGGTAGTGGGGAGAAAGGGAAGGGTGTGTGTTCATTAAATTCCTGCTCTTTTTTTCTTCTGTCTGGTTCCAGCCTCACCCACGGCGTTGCCTATGGGAAGCGCGGCTGATGCTGTTGACACATGGGGTTTTTTTCTGTGTGATGTGTACTCATTCTTCTGGTGAAAAATGATGATGTTTGCTGTAATGTGATCTGGCTCTATGTTTGGAGCCAGTCTTCACGGCCTTTACAACTGACAAAGCAATGGCTCAAAGGGAATAGATAAAATGCATGAAGAGAGAACCCCTAGGGAAACTGGGTACCACCAATGTATCTCTTCAGCCATGGTAAACCAGGCATCGGGCTGTGTGTTTTGCATGAGTGAGTGAAGTCGCTCAGTCGTGTCCGACTCTTTGCGACCCCATGGACTGTAGCCTACTAAGCTCCACTGTTCATGGGATTTTCCAGGCAACAGTACTGGAGTGGGTTGCCATTTCCTTCTCCAGTGGATCTTCCCGACCCAGGGATCGAACCCGCGTCTCTCGCATTGTAGACAGACGCTTTACCGTCTGAGCCACCAGGGAAGTGTATTTTGCATACTTTATGTCTAATTTTTCCAACACCTCTCTCCACTGTACAGATGGGTAAACTGAGGCTTGGGTGGGTCAGGTGGCTTGGGTGGTCCCTTGTGAAGTCAGGGTTAGGCTTGGATCTTCCTGGATTCCAACCAGTGCTCTTTCCAGTCCACTGCAATGCCTGTGAGGATTCAGAGCCCAACCAGCGCCTGTTCTCTGCCTTTGTCTTCTTCGCTTGACAGTGACTGGCCGGCTGGCTCGGTGACGGGAAGGAGGGAAGTGAGGGAGAGCAATCACTTGCTGTTCCAGGGACGATGGCTGTACCTCAGCTCATGAAGAGCGGTGAACGTGGAGTCCTTAACCTGTACCAGTCGCTCTGCTAACAGCATCACATGTATGATCTCATTTAATCCTCACAACAAACTCACAAGGACTTTCCTGGTGATGCAGTGGATAGGAATTCACCTGCCAATGTAGGGGACACTGGTTCAATCCCTGGTCTGGGAAGATGCTACCTGCAGGAGGACAACGAAGCTCGTACGCCACAATGGCTAAGCCTGTGCCCCAGAGCTGGAAAGCTGCAACTACCGAGCCGGTGCGCTGCAACTCCTGAAGCCTGTGCGCCTGGAGCCGGTGCTCCAAAGCAAGAGAAGCCCAAGGGCCACAGGGAAGAGCCGCCTCCTCTCGCCGCAACTAGAGAAAGCCCTCGCAGAGCAAGCAACGAAAACCCAGTGCCACCAAAAAAATAAAAAAATAGAATTACTAAACAAAGAACAAGGCCGTGGGCTGAGCGTGCTGTGCAGTGGGCTGGGATCAGCACAGCACCTTCCCAGCGCACTGCCTGGCCTCACTGGGGTGGGGGCCGCAGCACTGGCCTCCAGGCCGGATGTAGCAAGAGAATTACACCGGGACTCGGGATGCTTACTCAGTTCAGCGTCCTCCGCCTGACCACAAACAGCTGGTGTCGGCCCTTTCCTCCCCCAGAGACCAGTGAGTTAGGAGCGCAGACACAGCTCATTGCCCATCAGCGAGACCCGTAAGCTGGGTGGGACATGCTTTTTGTGGGCCCTATCCCCCCTTGTGACCTCTGCTCCTGCCACAGCGCTGAGACTGTCAGCTGATATTTGCTGAGGGGTTGCGAAGAGCAGGCACCATGCTAGTGGTGGGCCCTGCGTTTGCTCACTGAATCATCACAGCTACTATCTGAGGGTGGAACTCAGAAACGCCAGGGCCTTTGCCCAGGGTCTCACAGGAAGCAAATGTAAGGGCTCTGATTCAGACCTAAGGATGTTTGTTTTCAGAGGCCAGATGACCGAAAAGGAGGTCTGCAGCTGACGGTCTCACTAGGCTGTAACGTCTTTGTGGACTCTGTGTTTCCGTCCCCTTCGCAACACCCATACGTATGAAGTAGGGACTCTAATTCTTGGTGCTCAGTGGGACTGCAGAAATCTGCTTGCTTCAGGTGACTGGCAATGGCGTGGAGCATAATGTATGTGCTAAGCGCTGCATAACCCACTGGGGCTGAGACCGGGCTTACTTCCCGTCTGGATCTGACTGCCATGTGCCCCTTTGGCCAGCTGGCTTCAGTGGTTGGGGTAGCTTCCCAGTCAGCTTTCCCAGCAGAGTTTATGGCCTTAGCACTCTGCTCACCTTTCACTTTTTGTTTCGATATTTATTTTTATTTATGTATTATTTATTTGCTTGGAGCAGGGCATGGCAACCCACTCCAGTATTCTTGCCTGGAGAATTCCATGGACAGAGGAGCCTGGCCGGCTCTAGTCCGTGGGGTCACAGAGGGACAGGACTGAGACGACTAAACACAGCACACCCTGGCTGCGCCGGGTCTTGGCTGCGGCACGGCAAGATCTTCAATTTTCCTTACAGTGTGCGGGATCTTCACTTGTGGCACGTGGCTAGTTCCCTGAGCAGGAATCAAGCCTGGGCCCCCGGCACGGGGAGTCCGAGTCTTAGCCACTGGACCCACAGGGAAGTCCTTCACCTTGCACTTTTTTTAAAAATTGATTTTTGTTTATTTCTGGCTGTGCTGGGTCTTCATTGCTTCTCAGGCTTTTTCCCTCTAGTTGCAGTGAGATGGGGCTTCTCTTGCTGTGGCTTCTGGGCTCTAGAGCACAAGCTCAGTACTTGTGTCTCAGAGACTTAGTTCCTCCGCAGCATGTGGCATCTTCCTGGACCAGGAATCGAACCCGTGTCTTGTGCACTGGCAGGCTGAGTCTTTACCACTGAGCCACCAGGGAAGCCCTCTACCTCACACTTTTGATTAAACCCTCCAGCTCAGACCTCTCCTCTGTGTGAATCAGGTTGAATTTCCACAAAGGGCATTTTCCAGGCAAAATTTCACACTCGCTGCTTTCTGAGCTGGGAGGAACTGACCTGGGCCGAGAAGTTATTAGGTTTTCCAAGAAGGCCAGGGCTCAAGCTGTTCATTCATCTCAAGGCAACACCCCCACCCCCTGCTTTCTCCCTTTGGTTATCAGTTGGAGGCATTTCCTTAGAGAGACCCTGGGCTGGTTCTCTGGGGCTTCCTGCCGGCCAGCTGCGGTGCTGGGGCTGGCAGGTACCAGGTGTGGCCTGCAAACAAACCTGCCCCAGAGGCCAGTGCCTTTTGAAGTACCGCAAGCGTGTCATGCTTCAAAGCAAGCTCCCAGCAGCTGTCACCTGGCTATCTAGTGGAGGTCAGAGAGTTAATATGCAACCACAAAACCCGGTCCTCCCACCTCTGACCCACACCTGGGAAGCCGAAGCCCATTTTCCTGTGGTGCAGAGGATCTGAAAGCGTTGTTCCTGATTTATCTCAGCAAGAGCTCAGTGCCCAGGGTCTTTAGATAAAAATCCATTGTACACATCCATCCAGCAATAAAATAAGTAAATGAGCTGCATTTTTCTTTTCTGAATAGAAATTACTTTGTAATGAAGTAAGTATTTGCAATTACTATTAGCAGAAGTTTAATTATGGGACTATTGTGAAAAAAAATGAGGCTTTGTTCAAATGGGACACCTTTTATCTGGGGATCACAGTGCATTGTATGCAAACAGCTCTTAGCTCTCCTGCGCTTGCTAGGCACTCAATTACTGGTTTAACATTTGCTTGGGCATCCAGCACTCTGGGGCTGGAGTGGGAAGCCAAAGTTGATTTATAAATTTCAGCAAGATGGATGTAGATTAGATCTAAAAATGGACTTCCTGGTTACAGGGTGATTAAATGATGGGCTAAATGACTGTGTCAGTTTTTAAGGTTGAGGTCTTTCCTGTCACTTGGATGGAGCGTTTTTCACCACCAAACCAAACCATCACCCTCCTGCAGTAGCACAAGCTAAATCTTGGACTTAAACAGCAGCAGCAGCAATAAAGTATTAGAGGAGAGAACAAGAGAGTTGGAATGTGTGACCTAAGAAAACCCAAATTCTAGGTGACTCTTCAGGGTGTTGATGTCTCAATAACACTATAAAGAACATTTTTTTTTTTTCACATGGTAGCCTTTTTTTTTTTCAATCCTCTCTGCTCCTTTTTTGGTCTTGTTTTTTTTTTTTTTTAATTAAAAAAAATGTTTTAAACTTTTCTTTTAAACTTTTAGTTCCCTCCCCAGGGATGGAACTCTTGCCCCCCCGCAGTGGGAGTGCAGAGTCCTAACCACTGGGCTGCTGGGGACGTCCCACGTGTAGCACTTGATGCTGTTTCTGTTCACAGGTTCGGACTTCAGCTCCCTTTCCCTCGACCCTCATCTGCACGTTCCAATAAAAGTTATAGGCTCCAAATCTTTAAAATGAGGGGAGGCAGCTATCTACACACACACATTTGAAGTGGAGTTTCACTTCCGATTTCCGTCTGGTGCTGACCCGCCAGCCAGCCCAGACGCCCTAACGCTGCTTCTGCAGTTGGTTTACGTGGGCCTCGTGTTTCATCCACCTACTCCTCCTTGGGCAAGGAGGAAAAAGATTGAGCAACACAGCAGGCTCTTTGGAAACTATCCTTGATGACCTGGGTGATGGAGACTTGCTTACCTTTTAGTCTCTCTTTATCTGATCTTATTTCCTTTCCCAGTCTTTTACAGTTTAATAGAACAAATGAACGTTTCTGCAGCTCTGGTGCAAAACTTTGCATTTTGTTTTCTTCCACTCTTGGGAGTCAGTGTTCCTGGACTCAGTCCGGCTGCATCAGAGTGAGGGGAAGGCCAGGAGAGTGAAAAAAAGGGTTTCTCAAATTGGTCCGCTTAGTTCAAAATCTGGATCTACCACGTACTAGCCATGGGAGTTTGTGTGGGTTTCTTAATCTCTTTGCCTGAGTTTTCTCTTCCATCAAATGGAGATGGTAACAATCCCTACCTTATGAAAAAGTGTGAGGGTTTACATATAAAACACTTAATAAGCACATAATGCTGCTGCTACTGCTACTGCTAAGTCGCTTCAGTCGTGCCCGACTCTGTGTGACCCCTTAGATGGCAGCCCACCAGGCTCCCCCGTCCCTGGGGTTCTCCAGACAAGAACACTGGAGTGGGTTGCCATTTCCTTCTCCAATGCATGAAAGTGAAAAGTGAAAGTGAAGTCGCTCAGCTGTGTCCGACTCTGAGCGACCCCATGGACTGCAGCCCACCAGGCTTCTCTGTCCGTGGGATTTTCCAGGCAAGAGTACTGGAGTGGGCTGCCATTGCCTTCTCCTAATAAGCACATAGTAAGCACCAAAGAATGCCCTGATAATGATAATCATTACTGTTAATTAATTGGACTCCAAAGCAATAAGGATGAATCTTCTAGGGGAAGGGTTGGCCTTATTAGGTTCCAGAACATTTTCAATTATTATAGTATTTCTCCAGTTGTAGGTTGGACCTTATTAATGAAATCAATTTAATTGGGTCTCACCGAGGCTAAGAAAAAAGGGAAAATGGCAGTGCACATGGCAGGTATTAAGGGTAGTATTGTTCTATAGAGCTTTTGCTTCTATTATTGATGTATACGTGTATGTTATATACTGTGTATATTTGCTTGCATGCTTAGATGTGCCTATTAACATATATACTCAGAAATGTTATCCTGCATCACAATATAAGATATCTTATTTCAACTGCACTCAAGAAACAAAGACAATCAGGAGACTAAAACTACAAATTGAAAAGAGTTGTGTGTTTCAATTTTGTGACTTCTCTACAACATGGATTATAGATTGAGCTCTTTCAAAATATATGGCTTTTTAGCACATAATGAGGAAAATCATAAATGCAGCCAATAAGAAAGATATCATTTAAATGACTTACAGAGCAAAGAGGACAAAAATCAGGCATCTAAAGATGTTAATTATTAAAGTTCATTCTTTGCTAAGTAGATACATGAAAAAGCTTAATATTCTTACTGTATAAAGGACTACAAGGCATGTGACTAGTAAATTTATAAAACAAGTGAT
Organism: Budorcas taxicolor; assembly: GCF_023091745.1. Taxonomy (NCBI): domain Eukaryota; kingdom Metazoa; phylum Chordata; class Mammalia; order Artiodactyla; family Bovidae; genus Budorcas; species Budorcas taxicolor. The sequence goes on along the minus strand of NC_068914.1, from coordinate 50,593,375 downwards.
TAGCAAACATAAATATAAATATATTTTTAGTTTCACTAGTAATAGAGGGATATAAAGGAACACAGTGAAATTATTTTTTCACATATCAAGTTAACAATTTTGTTTTATGGTAATACAGAGTGTAGAGAAAGTTATAGGAAATTAAACACCTCCACACAAGACTAGTGAGAATAAAGATTGCTACAACTTTTCTGAGGGAGCAGTCTGGTAATTTCGTTGCAAAAGTCACAAAAATAAATATATCCTTTGAATTGACAATTCTACTTGAAAGAATTTCTCCTAAAGGTTATAATAAAGCAAGTGAATGAACAATTAACAGCCAGATGTTCACTGCAGGAACGTTAAGGTAGAAAACTGGGAGATTTTTAAAAAGTTGTTTTAAAAAAAAAAGCCAGTTGATAAACTTTGGTGTACTGATACAGCAGAATAGGAGATAGTGATGCTGTGGGTGGTTCCTGGGATCGTTCCCCTTTGTGTGGGTCTGGTGCCCACAAGCAAATCCTACCATGAATGGAAGCTTTCTTTCTTTGGCACTTTTTTTGTTTCTAAGAATTATCTATTTGGCTGTGCGGGGTCTTCGTTGCAGCCTATGGGCCTTTTCTAGCTGCAGAGAGCAGCAGCTACTCTTCACTGCGGTGCGGGGCTTCTCATCTCAGTGGCTTCTCTTCCTTTGGAGCGTGAGCACGAGGGCGTTGGCTTCGTAGTTGCGCACACGGGCTTCACTGTGGCCTGTGGGATCTTCCCAGACTGGGGACTGAACCCCTGTCCCTTGCACTGGCAGGCGGATCCTTAGCTACTAGACCACTGGGAAGCCCAAGACTTCTCTTCAATTATTTAGTGATTTAGACCTTAAGTTTGCAACTTTGCCAAAGTACAATAGACTAAATTTAGGCATAAGTGCTAAGCTGAATAGTGAGGACTGATAGGCTTTTAGTAACAAAGAACATGGAAGAAAGGCTTCCCAGGTGGTGCCAGCGATAAAAAAAAACCGCCTGCCAATGTAGGAAACGCAAGAGACAAGGGGTTCGATCCCTGGGTCGGGAAGATCCCCTGGGAGAGGGCACAGCAACCCACTCCACTCTTCTTGCCTGGAGAATCCCCATGGACAGAGGAGCCTGGTGGGCTACACTCTATAGGGTCACAAAGAATCGGCCACGACTCAGGGGGCTTAGCGCGCACACCCACACACACGCACAACGTGGAAGGAATTGCAGGTTACTTGCACACGGCCAAGTAGCCCGCGCCTGCCCTGCTGTTCTCGCTGAGTCCTGGCCGCACCCCGGTCAACTTTGGCCGCCCTCTCGGGTGAAGCCTGATGCAAGGCCAGACATCCCAGGCTGTGGTGCTGTCACACCCGCTGATGGCACTGCCGTCCCTCCTGGCCGGGGCCGGCGGATCCGGGGTTGTGGCTGGGACCTGCGGGTCTTGCCATTAGGAGCTGGCCTCCCGCCGCCCTCCAGCCAGCGGGGCACTGGGCGGCGGCAGCGCCTGCTCTCTCTTGCCGGCGACCCAGGGGTGGGCAGGGCGAGGGGCTCCCTTTACTCTTCTGTTTTTTCTTCCTCATGTCTGTGGAGTCTAGCTCACTGGTTGGAATCTCTTAAAAAATGCTTTTACTCTTGCTTTCGAAATGAGGAAATCAGCCTTCATCAAACTGTAGCATAGGGAAATATGTAACGCTAGGACAAATGAGGAGCCTGGTGGGCTACAGTCCACGGGTCACAAAGAGCGGGACGTGATTGAGCATGCACAGACAGGACAGGTGAAAAAGAGCAGCCATTATACAATATTATGTGCATTTTAGTATTATTGTGGGAAGAATAGTATATTCCTGTGGGCTCATACACACTGAAAAGAGATTGACTAGAATATATAGCTCACAAAGTTAGCAGTTTTTTTTTTTTTCTGATTAGTATTCAAGTGGTTTCTCCTTTCAATTTATCTCCATTTTATGATTTTTCTTAAATAAGCATATATTAGCAATAAGGACAGAGAAGGCAATGGCACCCCACTCCAGTACTCTTGCCTGGAAAATCCCATGGACGGAGGAGGCAGTTCATGGGGTCGCGAAGAGTCGGACACGACTGAGCGACTTCACTTTCACTTTCATGCATTGGAGAAGGAAATGGCAACCCACTCCAGTGTTCTTGCCTGGAGAATCCCAGGGACAAGGTAGCCTGGTGGGCTGCCGTCTCTGGGGTCGCACAGAGTCGGACACGACTGAAGCGACTTAGCAGCAACAGCAGGAATAAGGAAGACAAAGAATCTGTTTGTCATTGCTGCTGTCCTGCTCACTGCTGCTCAGGTCCCAGAAGGATGTCTCTTGTATAGTAGCCTCTCAATAAATATCTGCCGAATGTTGCAGATTTGCTTCCACTGGGAAGAGGGGGCAGTAAAGAAGACTTTGAATTCACTGTTGCCATCAGATTCTTCTGAAAGCTTTGGCTTGTCTGGCTCACAGGTTAGAGTTTTGTTAGCATATGTTAAAAACATAGTTCGTGTCTTTTCCAAAGTCTATGACTGTGGACTTCATGTGGTGTGCTCTATTCTCTCCAGTACAGGCAGTTTCTGTCTGCGCACCCAAGAGGGCTGACTACATGCCAGTCAAGCCAGTCAGTGTTCCCCTGGGGGTTCAGGGCCATGCTTGTGACCAAGAACTTGGTCCCTGCTGTTCAACACCAGTCTGGTCAAGACAGAGAGGAAAAAACAGTTTTCCTGTCCAAGGAGTTTTGTCTCCTTGGACCATAGCTATCAATGTATTCAGTGCCCTTAGATACTGGGGGTGGGAAAGGGAAACTCACCATTCATCCCCCAAGAATGCCGAATAACCCTTCATACATTTAATTCACTTGGGGGTGAATTTCTGTTCCTACTAATGAGCCTGTGATGGGGGTCAAGTGCAAAGGAAGAATTAAATCTGGTTTTATTCAAGTTACATAATTAATTCTGGCACTGTTGTTTCCAAATTTTAAGCATGGCCTGGGATTCTCAATGAAACTAAAAGCAAGTGGAGGGGTTGTTGACATCATGGCTGCAGGGTCCTTGTTCCCTGTCCTTCTTCGTGGACTTGTTCTGAAGAATGAATTAGCTGAAGCCCCAGGTGGAGGGTCAGGAATGTGGTTAGTGATGAGCAAATGGAAGTTCCCTGCCCACAGTCCTCTGCCCCTTCATAGCCTCCCACACTGGGGGCTTTCCTGTGGAGGCTGGGTAAGCTAATTATTTCAAGCTGGGGTAGGAATTCAGCTCCGGAGACTGACTTGTTGATCAAAACATATATTGTTGTGACCAGAAGGAGCACAGCTCTGCACCTCATTAAGTGTCTCTGTGGCATTTTCATCTCTCTCTCTTCTTCAAGCCACCCTTCTGTCTACACCCCTCTTGGAGGCTGCCCCTGGTGAATCTGAAGTTTTCACAGTACCATGCGTTCTGTGGGAACTGAATAAATTTCTTCAAGGTCTAATATAAAGAGAAGTCCTGGCCCCAAGCCCAAAAGAAGTCACTGGGAACCCAGTCAGAGCTGGGCAGCAAGCCCGGAGCCAGGCTAACGAGACATTTACATGCGAGGCCTTTCCTTTCAGCTGGGTCTTCATGGGACTCTCGTGGGAGGAAACCCAGAGTGTCCCGCAGGCAGAGGACAGTGCATTCAGCTCATGCCTGGGCTCCTGAGGTAGGGCTGGAGCAACATTAAAACACCTCAAAATCCAACGCATTCCACAAATGACAAAGCCCCAGGCCAAAGCAAGTATCAACACTTGTGTACATGTGTCTCTCTTTTAAAATTAATTATTACATGGCTTAAAAAAATTTTATATTGGACTCTAGTTGCTTTATAATGTGCTTCAGTTGTACAGCAAGTGATTCAGTGATATACATACATATATCTATCTATCTATCTATCTATCTATTCTTTTGCAAACTCTTTTCCCAGTTAGGTTATTACAGAACCTTGAGTAGAACTCCTTGTGCTATACAACAGACACTTCTTGGTTATCTATTTTAAATATGAAAAATGAAAGTGTTCATCACTCGGTCATGTCGGACTCTTTGCAACCCCATGGAGTGTAGCACACCAGGCTCCTCTGTCCATAGAATTCTCCAGGCAGGAATACTGGACTGGGTAGCTGTCCCCTTCTCCAGGGGATCTTCCTGAGCCAGGAACCCGTGTCTCCTGCATCTCCTGTATCGGCAGGCTGATTCTTTACCATCTGAGCTACCAGGGAAGCGCATTTTATAGTAGTGTGTGTGTTTCAATCCCAAACTCCTAGTTTATCCCTTGACTCCTGCACCCTCTGTGAGTCTGTTTCTCAATGAGTAATTTCATGTGTATCATCTTTTTTAGATTCTGCATATAAGCGATATCATAACTTGTTTTTCATTTAAATCCTCTTCTGGGTCTTTGCATCTTTTACCTGGGTTCAATCTTCACTACTAAAGTCTAATCTTTTACTCTGAGAGGAGGTGGAAATAGGTTAAAGAAATGCAATCTCATTTCTTTCAATATGGGTTTCCCTGGGGGTTCAGACAGTAAAGAGTCTGCCTGCAGTCCGGGAGACCCAGGTTTGACCCCTGGCTCAGGAAATCCCCTGGAGAAGAAAATGCCGAACTGCTCCAGTATTCTTGCCTGGAAAATCTCGTGGACAGAGGAGCCTGGCAGGCTACAGCCCATGGGGTCGCAAAGAGTCGGGCACGACTGAGCAACTTCATTTTCACTTTCATTTTTCTTTCAATATTTGTGGGTGTACTTGGTCCTTGGTTCGATATCCTTTGGAGTCTTAGGAGAACATTTTAATATGTCAGATTCGGGAAAATTTAAAAGGGACCTCTCCAAAGAATTTAGAGTTGGAAAATAAGATCTCGGAGGACATTAAATTCACCAGGATCATTTTGTTTGGAGAATAGTATTGGCTTTCCAATGAAAGGAGAGTGATTACTAAGAAAAGTAGCCATTAATGGATAGAAAGGACAAGAGGGTAGGGATTTGTGTTCATTTTTATTAAAAGAAGTATTTTTCTCTTAGGTGAAAGTTATTGACGTTAATGCTGCAGAATGTAGTGTTTCTTCTGAAACAGGAAAGTGGTTTGTGTAATTCATGCCAGTGTGCAGAGGGGAGAACCAGATGGCTTTGCCAGGAAACTTCCAGGTCTTTGCTAGAATATGGAGAGAAAAAAGGGAGGCAAGCACAGTGACTCATGAGATACAGCATCATTGTTTCAGACCTGGAGGGAAGAAATGAAGTTGAATGTCACTTTTAGAAATTTTGAGTTTCCAGATTTGGAAATTACTTATCAATAATGACTCTTTATAATATAGTACTAGAATCTCATTTTTATTTGTTTTAAGCAGAACTTCAGAGGTGGCAAGGAAAAGAGTCACAAACTTGGAAATAAGGGAAAAATAGAACAGCATGTCCCATCAATGCTATACTGGGGAAATGTTTAAAAAGGCCTCCAAGGATTATATAATTGGCCAAGGAAAAGTACCTTTTGTTTGACACACAGTTTACCAGGCCTAGACTCCATGGGGCTATATGTTGATTTATAGATTTATGTCTGGTAGAAAGGTAACTCCAAAAATTATCCAGGAGGACATTAACCAGCTTTGTATTTAACCTGGAAATTTTATTCAGACCATCTCTTTTACAGATTTCTACAAATAGACAGGTCGTCAAATGCCCTGGGAACCAGCTTCACCGTTCCACTGGCTCCTCCATCAAGTAGCTGAACGTGAGTTAATGAGTTCATTCTATATTTGTATGAATCACGTTTTAACTATTTAAAAGTTGCTCTTTGACAGTGGAATTTTATCTCTATTATTTACTAAGTAGGTTTCTCCTAATAACTTCTCTTTTGCTCTTTGATAATCCTGAATGGAGTCATGTCTCTACCAACATTTATTTTGGTGGAGGAATCATATGTAATCCCACCTATATTCTTCAAAAGCATTTGTAAACCACTAACAAAACGGTTTTCCTGATGTCAATCAGTGTGCAAAATTTGTCCGTGTTTTCTTTTTTTTTTCAATTTTTGGTTGCACTGGGTCTTTGTCACTGTTGCGGACTTTCTGTATTTGTGGCCAGCAGGGGCTATGTTCTAGCTGTGGCTTCTCACTGTGGTGGCCTCTGTTGTTGCGGACCACTGCCGCTAGGCACACAGGCTTCAGTAGTTAGGGCTTGCAGGCGTAGTTGCTCCACAGCCTGTGGGATCCTCCTGGCCCCAGGATCGAACTCGTGTCCCCTGCATTGGCAGGTGTCCACTGTGCCACCAGGGAAGTCCTGTCCTTGTTCTTAAAGGAAGTTAGAGTGAATGAAACTTCATCCCAGCAGTCTAGGAATTTTATCTAAATATGGAGGGGGTGGGAAGCAACCAGTGTTAAATGTCTGATTGTCAATGAGCAGACCTTATATATATATATATATGCATATGTGTGAATATATGTATGCATCTATCTATCTATATAGACTTTGCTGGGTTTTGTGTTAAAAGTTTTATCTACCCACATAAACAGTTTTCAGAATAACAACTAACTTGGTTTGAGAGAAAAATCAATTCTATTATCGAGAAAATAACCTAAACCATAAACAGTTGCATTTAGTTAGAATTGTTTGTTCATGGCCTGAATAAATTGAACCCCATATCCTTGAATAATGAGCCACTTGAATTTAAATATTTTTTGGTGTGATACAGTTGCACATTTGAAATTCAGGGGATGCAGAATGATCTCAAATGCTTTTAACTGCATATATAGAAAAATAAGCATGAGAAACTGTGCCACTTTAAATGCAGCAGAGACGCAGATGTAGGGCTGAAGCAATTCTGTCTGTCTACCATTCAGACAGGTAAGATCTCTTTATTGAACTAAGTACCTGATAGCTAGAAAGAAAATGCATTTGTACTTGTTATATGAACCTGTCCGGAAGGTGAAATAAAACTCCTGACAAGTGAGCTTCGAATGTTTATCTCAATGTTTCAATATTTAAAATTAGAACAAAAATCTTTATAAACATAGAGATATTTATTCTACTCATATAATGCTACTCGTTCTGTAGCTAAGTCTTTCAGTTCTTGCTTGCTGCTGCTATGTCGCTTCAGTCGTGTCCGACTCTGTGCGACCCCAGAGATGGCAGCCCACCAGGCTCCCCCGTCCCTGGGATTCTCCAGGCAAGAACACTGGAGTGGGTTGCTGTTTCCCTCTCCAATGCATGAAAGTGAAAAGTGAAAGGGAAGTCGCTCAGTCGTGTCCGACTCTTCGCGACCCCATGGACTGCAGCCCACCAGGCTCCTCCGTCCATGGGATTTTCCAGGCAAGAGTGCTGGAGGGGGGTGCGATCGCCTTCTCTGAATGATAGGTAAGAACAAGTGGATGGTGTCTGTTTCAAGAAGTGGTGTTCATCCCTTCTGTTCTCCAGTCTGTTCTGTGTATATGGTATGGCCTCGGTTTAACAAAGTTGGGGTAAGCAGCATGCCTCTCATCACGCTAGTTCCTTTAGCAACTGCTTGCAATGGAGTATCAGCCAATATTTGACAGAAGAGGGACTGCACATATAAAAAGCCTAAGAGCCAGAGGGAAATTCTTTATTTCCATCAATGACAAATTAGAGTTGGTTAAAGATGACAGAATTGAGATATAATTTTTTAAACATGATTTTACTAAACAATAGTGGCAATTTTGATCTTTTTAAGGCTAGCATTCCTGGTATTGTAAGCTTTCAGGCATCTAATTGGAAACAATTAAAAATGGACCAACAGATTTACAAAAGTGTTGTGAATGCTGTTGTCAAAAACTCCCTAAAAATAAAGATAAAGATATTTATGAGTTATTTCCTTTTGACTAGTAAGGAATTATACATAAGTACAATGAGAAACCTTTTATCTTAGTGAAATATCTTGAAGTTATCTTAAGATAAATTTTAAAATTAAAAAAAAAATGGGGTTTGAAAATTGAAGCCAGTTTCTAGAGTCATTCCTACCTCCTAGGCTATTGGTATTTTTGGATCTTCAGAATTGTTGTTATTTAATTGCTAAGTCGGGTCCGAGTCTTTTGCGACCTCATGGACTGTAGCCTACCAGGCTCCTCTGTTCATAGGATTTTCCTGGGGCAAGAATACTGGAGTGCGTTTCCATTTCCTTCTCCAAGGGATCGTCCTGACCCAGGAATCGAAGCCAAGTCTCCTGAGTTTCCTTCATTGGCAGGCAAATTCTTTTCTGCTTCGCCACCAGGGAAGCCCCAGTCTTCAGAATAGAGGCTGGATAAAACCCACTGATAATGATTTCTCTACTTGCCTTCAGGGCTGCTTATCTCTACGATAAAGTTCTACTAGTTCTGCAGGGCTTATTTAATGTTGGCTGAGAGGCTTGATTGTCTTGAACAAGCAACACTTACATAGTTATTTACGGAGGCTTCTCATTAGCTTTGATATATTTGGGAAAAATAGAAATGATGATCTGAGAGCTATTGTCTCCTAGAGCTCAAGAAAGTTGTCCAGGTTTTGTTTTTGTTTTGGACAATTACTACTTGAAAAAAAAAAAAGAACAGAAATGTATATTCCTAACTGAATATACAGAAAATAATAAAGACCCGTGAAAGTAAAAGTGAAGTCGCTTAGTCGTGTCCGACTCTTTGTGACCCCATGGACTGCAGCCTACCAGGTTCCTCCATCCATGGGATTTTCCAGGCAAGAATACTGGAGTGGGTTGCCATTTCCTTCTCCAGGAGATCTTCCTGACCCAGGGATTGAACCCAGGTCCCCTGTATTGTAGGCAGACGCTTTACTGTCTGAGCCACCAGGAAGATTCTCAAGACCCATAATGGCTCAAAGTTAATCCACAAGGCTAGATTCTACCATCAGCCAAAGATGCTACTGTTTCTCTTTTGTTCAGAAATTTTCAGGAGGATCTTTACATTGAAAGTGAAAGTGAAAGTTGCTCAGTCGTGTCCAACTCTTTGCGACCCCGTGGATTATATAGTCCATGGAATTCTCCAGGCCAGAATACTGGAGTGGGTAGCCTTTCCCTTCTCCAGGGGATCCTCCCAACCCAGGGATCGAACCCACACTGCAGGCAGAATCTTTACTAGCTGAGCCACAAACTTGTAGCCACAACCAAACTAATAAGTATTTTATTTCCCCTCAGATTCATTTTCCTAATTACTAAAATGACACAAATTGTAAATAGCAAAATAATGGTAGACATAAATTATCGTTCTCTTTCCTTTAGACATTTCAGCATTTTGCTTATGTCATAACATATGGCCTGTAACTGGTATGTTTAAAAAAAATCAGCTGGTTCCATTTTCCTGTAGGTAGGCAGACAAATCTTCAACTTAGAAAACTTTTTACTAAAGGGAAAAGACTTTTTTTTTTTTAACATCATTTTCTTGAAGTCATTCTTTGGTTCTATACACAAAGTATTTAAAGATGACTTTCTTACAGTAGAACCAACCAGCTTAATTCCTCAGATAAAGACTTAGGAATGGCTTAAGACTGTTTAGAGTTTGCCTCAGAAAAAGCACTGAAAAGCTCACTGTCAGAAACCTGATGAATGTGACTGTCGTCATCCTGAAGCAACAGTTCCAAATGACCAGAAATTGTTCTTTTCTATGAAAGAATATGGACTTCTCAGGTGGCTCAGTGGTAAGGAACCCCCAGTGCAGGAGACAGGGGTTCAGTCCGTGGGTGGGGAAAATCCCCTGGAGGAGGAAATGGCAACCCCCTACAGTATTCTCGCCTGGGAAATCCCACGGACGGAGGAGCCTGGCGGCCGCAGACCATGAGGTGGAAACGAGCTGGACGCGAGTGAGCTTGCATGCATGAAAGAGTACAGGGAGAGAGAGAAGTAGCAGAGCTCCAAGCGTGTCGGGGGAGGGGTCTGGACACGGGTTTAGAAAAAGAAGAGGAACTAGAGATGAAATTGCCAACTTTCGCTGGATTTAGAGAAAACAAGGGAATTTCAGAAAAACATCTGTCTCTGTTTCATTGACAGATGAAAGCCTTTGGCTGTGTGGATCATGACAAACCGTGGAAAGCTCTTAGAGAGATGGGAATACCAGACCTTCTTACCTGTCTCCTGAGAAACCTGTGTGTGGGTCAAAAAGCAACAGTTAGAAGCCTGTATGGGACAACTGATTGGCTCAGGGTCGAGAAAGGAGTATGACAGGGCTGCCTGCTGTCACCCTGTTTGTTTAGCCTATGCACTGAGCACATCATGAGAAATGCCGGGCTGGATGAGTTACAAGCTGGAATCAAGATAGGCTGGAGAAACATCAACAACCTCAGATATGCAGATGATACCACTCTAATGGCAGAAAATGAAAAGGAAATAAAGAGCCTGTTGATGAGGGTGAAGGAGGAGAGTGAAAGAGCTGCCTTAAGACAAAATATTAAAAAACCTAAGATCATGGCATACGGCTCCATTGCTGCTTGGCAAATAGAAGCGGAGAAGGTGGAAGTAGTGACAGATTTCCTCTTCTTGGGCTCCAAAATCACCGAGGATGGAGATTGCAGCCATGAAATCAGAAGACGACTGCTTCTTGGCAGGAAAGCGATGACAAACCTAGACAGCGTGTTGAAAAGCAGAGACATCACTCTGCTGACAAAGGTCCGTATAGTCAAGGCTGTGGTCTTCCCAGTGGTCAGGTACAGTTGTGAGAGCTGGACAGTAAAGAAGGCAGAATGCCAAAGAATTGATGCCTTTGAACTGTGGTGCTGGAGAAGATTCCCAAAAGTCCCTTGGACAGCAAGGAGATCAAACCAATCAATCTTAAGGGAGATAAACCCTGAATATTCACTGGAAGGACTGATGATGAAACTGAAGCTCTAGTATTTTGGTCATCTGATGTGAACAGACAACTCATTGGAAAAGTCCTTGATGCTGGGAAAGAAGGTCAGAAGAACAAGAGCGCGACAGAGGGTGAGATGGCAGGATGGGATTACCGATGCAGTGAACATGAACTTGGGCAAACTCTGGGAGATGATGGGGGACAGGGAGGCCCCATGGAGCCTCCCTGCAGTCCATGGAGTTGCAAAGAGTTGGACATGACTGGGTGACTGAACAACAATAACAACCAGATAGTTCAAAAATTTTCAGGCGGTAACAGCTGGAATTAAATTTAACAGGATAGTTTGTGTTGCTTGGTGTACCTGTAGAGAGGTCTGCAGGTTAGCTCTGCCCCACACAGAACTGGCCAGAAGTATTATAGAACTGTGAGGCAAACGTTATTTTCTTTTTTGCCATGACTGGCTAGCGTTGCAGGTAAATTCATGGACCCTGGAGTCAGGCTGCCATAGTTCAAATACTGACCCTACACTCTCTAGCTGCACAACCTTGGGCAAGTTCCTTAAACTTTTTGCGCCTCGCTTAACCCATCTGCAAACTAGAGTTATCAGTAGAATTTACTATTGTCTGAATTACTCAACGTGCACAAAAACTTTGAGTGCCTGGTGCTGAGTATGCAAGTGGTAAATCTTAGCTGTTATTATTTTCATAATTATTCCTATGTATGTACTTTAAAATTTCTTTTGTGTGTGTAATAATCACCTATGTAGTCTTAACAGTTCAGTTTATCGCCTCAGTCATGTCTGACTGTTTGCGACCCCATGGACCGCAGCACACCAGGCCTCCCTGTCTATCACCAACTCCTGGAGTTTACCCAAACTCATGTCCATTGAGTTGGTGATACCATCCAAGGTAGCACTAGTAGTCTTAACAGCACCTTCAAAAACATTCAGTAAGTCAGAAAGAATTTTAAAGATGGAGAAACCATCCTAATATTCAAATCTAATTGTGTGTGTGTGCGCTCAGTCATGTCTGACTCTTTGCAATCCCACGGACTGTAGCTGGCCAGGCTCCTCTGTTCATGGGATTTTCCAGGCAAGAATGCTGGAGTGGGTTACCATTTCCTTCTCCAGTGGATCTTCCTGACCCAGGGATCGAACCCAAGACTCCTGCATTGGCAGGCAGATTCTTTACCACTGTGCCACCTGGGAAGCCCTTGAAGGTGAAAGTCACTGTTGTTCAGTTGCTAAGTTGTGTCTCACTCTTTGTTAGAGTTCAGTCAGTTTAGTTCAGTCACTCAGTCATGTCTGACTCTTTGCAACCCCTTGAATCTCAGCACGCCAGGCCTCCCTGTCCATCATCAACTCCTGGAGTTCACCCAAACTCATGTGCATCGAGTCGGTGATGCCATCCAGCCATCTCATCCTCTGTTGTCCCCTTGTCCTCCTGCCCCCAATCCCTCCCAGCATCAGACTCTTTCCCAGTGAGTCAACTCTTCGCATGAGGTGGCCAAAGTATTGGAGTTTCAGCTTCAGCATCAGTCCTTCCAATGAACACCCAGGACTGGTCTCCTTTAGAATGGACTGGTTGGATCTCCTTGCAGTACAAGGGACTCTCAAGAGTCTTCTCCAACACCACAGTTCAAAAGCATCAATTCTTCGGTGCTCAGCTTTCTTCATAGTCCAACTCTCACATCCATACATGACCACTGGAAAAACCATAGCCTTGACCAGACAGACCTTTGTTGGCAAAGTAATATCTCTGCTTTTGAATATGCTATCTAAGTTGGTCATAACTTTCCTTCCAAGGAGGAAGCGTCTTTTAATTTCCTGACTGCAGTCGCCATCTGCAGCGACAGGAACAAGCCAGGCTTCCCTGTCTTTCACTGTCTCCCAGAGTTTGCTCAAATTCATGTCTGTTGAGTCAATGGTGCTATCTAACCATCTCACCCTCTGCCACCCTCTTTTCCTTTTACGTTCAGTCTTTCCCAGCATTAAGGTCTGTTCCAAGTTGGCTCTTTGTATCAGGTGGCCAAAGTACTGGAGCTTCAGCTTCACCATCAGTCCTTCCAATGAATATTCAGAGCTGGTTTCCTTTAGAACTGACTGGTTTGACCTCCTTGCTGTCCAAGGGACTCTGAAGTGTCTTCTCTAGCACCACAATACGAAAGCATCCGAATTGGTACTCCGCCTTCTTTCTGGTCCAGCTCTCAGATCTGTACATGACTACTTGGAAAACCGTAGTTTTGACTAGACAGATCTTTGTTGGCAAAGCGATGTCTCTGCTTTTTAACATGCTGTCTAGGTGTATCATAGCTTTCCTTCCAAGGATTTATCCCTGATAAATATATTGCAGGGGTGGGACAAGACCTACAGTAGGCATTAAGATGAGAAAGAGGCCAGTCCCTTTCCTGTTTACCATTTGTGCCATCGCAGAATACAACTCTATTTGTTTTTCAGTTGAAAGGTCAAGACAGAGCCTTCATCTATGAATGAATGGGTGGCTGTTTCCTTTTTCTGGTATTAGGCTACTCTGAGACTTCCTCTAAAGGTTTATGACCTCGCTGGAGTGAGTAACTAGTGGGGTTAAACTTCCTTTTGAAAGAGATAAACCTTCCCTGAGTCATTCAAAGGCTCCTTGTTATTCAGATTCCTTTGTGAGTGTCAGGTAAACCGGCTGGACCTGTGGCCTCCCTCCTATCATCTCATCTGCCTGTTAATCTTACTTGTTCATTTCTCTCTGCCAGTGAGAACAGGAACAGGTCAAGCTGTGTGTGCAGCGTATGCAAAATGATGTTGCTGTTTCTGTCCAAGGAGGAGTCCTGTACCTTCTGGCTTCTTGAATGAGAAGAAAAGGCCTATTAAGAAGGTTTGTGCTGGGTAATGATTATGTGCCTCTATCTCTTCCAATTCCTCCTTTAAAAAGGAAGTGACTCATATGGTAGATAAACTGGACTTGAAAGACTGTCTGGCTTATGCAAAGCCTTTATTTACATACTAGTCTCTTTCATTCACAAGGAAATAGGAACTCAAGGACTTTGGGAGTTTCTCCCTTTTCTGGTTTTGATAGGCAGTGGTCTAAGTAATCGCTGGAAGGTTTTTGGTTTTTGGTTTTTTATCCCGCCCCCCACCTTTCCTTTCTCTGTTGGAAACAGGATTTGCATGAATATAAGAGCAGAGGCTGGGCTTCCCAGGTAGCTCAGTGGGTGAAGAATCTGCCTGCACCGCAGGAGATTAAGTTCGATCCCTGGGTCAGAAAGATCCCCTGGCATAGCAACCCTCTCCAGTATTCTTGCCTAGAGACTCCCCATGGACAGAGGAGCCTGCGGCCTACAGTCCACAGGGTCGCAAAGAGCTGGACACGCATGACTGAAGCGACTGAGCACACACACAAGAGAAGAGACAAGAGAGAAACTATAAAAGTTTCTTCTATCTTATATTCCTAACTCTTCAGAGTCTCAGATCCTTCATCACTAGTAGCTCAAGTCTGTCTAGATGGGACTTCACTTACTACCTTCTTGATTTTTGTTGGACTTCCCTGGTGGCTCAGACGGTAAAGCATCTGCCTACCATGCAGGAGACCTGGGTTCGATTCCTGGTCGGGAAGATCTTCTGGAAAAAGCAATGGCACCCCACTCCAGCACTCTTGCCTGGAGAATCCCATGGACGGAGGAGCCTGGTAGGCTGTAGTCCGTGGGGTCGCAAAGAGTTGGACACGACTGAGCCACTTCACTTTGGTTCTTGCCAGGGTTGAGTAAAGCAGTTTAGAGTACGGCTTAGAAGCATGTATTTTAATGTCGGCTAGACCTGGCCTGGTTTTGAATCTGTGTAACTCAGATTGGGACTTGGACCCTTCATATTTTAACAGATCACACACCTGGTTTCAGGACTTTATTGAAGCTTAGGTTCTTGATGTCTCACTGCAGAAAGGATTCAGTGAGAAGCTAAGTAATAGGTAAGAAGTGGATTTATTGAGAGAGAAACATACTCAGCTTCTCAAGTGGCACAGTGGTAAAGAATCCACCTGCCAATGCAGGAGACACAGGAGACACAGTTTCGATCCCTGGGTCAGGAAGATCCCCTGGGGTAGGAAATGGCAACCTGCTCCAGTATTCTTGCTGGGAAAATCCCATGGACAGAAGCCAGTGGGGTTCAGTCCACGGGGTCGCAAAGGCACGCCCGAGCCGCTGAGCGCACACACGTACTTCACAGACAGAATGCGGGCCGTCTCAGAA
This sequence comes from Budorcas taxicolor, assembly GCF_023091745.1. Taxonomy (NCBI): domain Eukaryota; kingdom Metazoa; phylum Chordata; class Mammalia; order Artiodactyla; family Bovidae; genus Budorcas; species Budorcas taxicolor. The sequence continues at coordinate 50,578,375 of NC_068914.1, read as the reverse complement.
GGTGAGAGGGGCACCAGGCTCTGGGGCTGTCAGTTTTTATAGCAGCGGGTCATTTCACAGGCTAATGAGTGGGAATATTATTTCAGCTATTTTGGAGAAGGGGCAGGGATTCCCAGGAGCTGGGCCACTGCGCACTTTTTGGCCTTTGATGGTTGGCCTCAGCGCTGGTGGGTGTGTCATTGAGATGCTGATATATTACGGTGAGCCTATAATGAGGCTCAGAGCCACTAGAAGTTGAATCTTCTGTTGTCTTGGACGTAATTGGTTCTAACCAGTTTTCATCATATCCTATGGCTACGTCATTTCTCCCAAGGTTGTGCCCTGTCCTCTTCCTTCCTGTTTCAGTTCCATATTAGCTACCATCTTGGAAAAGTCATTTAATCTCTTAGCCCATTTCCTCACCTGTAAATGGGAATCCTAACAATACCTAGATCACAGGATGACTGTGATGGTGAAATGAGAGTTTATGTAAAGCGCATGGCCTAGGATGTGGCCAGTGGTGAACTCACTCAGTGTTTGAGAGTATCATTAATAAGAATTGTACTTGCGAGCAGACTTAGTCTTTGATTTTTTTTTTTTTTTGCATTTTAAGTTTCTTTTTTAATGTCTTTTCTAAATCATTTCCTCAATTAAAACCACTATTTCTCAGTATTTATTGAATAACTGAATGAATAATGACTGAGTGATACTGGTTTATGTACCCAGTTTTAAGAGCCAACTATATTCTCAAAAGGTTGAATTTATTCCTGAGATTCTTAGATGGGCAGATCAGTGGCAGGGTGAGAAGTTTATTCTACTCAATTATGGAGTTAGAGGAGTTCCTCGAGGCCTGTTCCTTGCCCTGCCCGCTGGCATCTGAACCGGAGATGACCTCAGGCTGCTGTCATCCAGATCAACTCCCACTTAAGCCTGGTCCCCGCCAAACAGCAACATGGCAGGGCACTAAGAAAACAGTCTTTTCTTATTTTCTCCTCTCTTAAAAAAAAATCTGTCCGTACACTCATAGACAGTTATTAACTCAGTCACAGCTCATATATTAGTTCAGGGATAAATGACAAAAAAGGCGTGAACTCCTTTGAGGTTTTCTCCTAAGTTCCACATTTTATTCCTTTAATATTTCTTTTGGCCTATGAATTCTGCTTTGGTGCACATTCATTCATCTGTTTTCTCCATCGCTTCTTCCCACTCCCGGCTCAACAGTGGTGAGTAGAAACTTGAAAGCTTTCAGTTAAAGTGTTAGTGATACCGTCCTTCCATTCATGTACTCAAAGACTACTTGGAAGCATTTTCCCTGGGACAGGCACTGTCTTCAATGTTTGGTATATGCTGATTTTTTTAATAAAAGAGAGACATAGTCCTTCTCTTTACAGGACTTGTAACTGAGCCTTATCTTTTAGTATCCATCCCACCTCACAGTTTTATAACCGTCTTCACTCTATTTGACTTTCACCTCCATCCCACTTCAGCTGCCCTTTCACATAGGCACTTCACAGGCATTTACAATTACACTTGACCTTGTCATCACCCACAGCTGAAATCCTAAATTCCATAAACTGGCTTGCTAACCATAGGCTCCTAATTTCTTCCAGCTTTCTCACCTCCATTTTCCAGCCATGCATTTTCTTCAAGACCTGCAGTTTCTTTTTGTCCCTATTCTGTCAGTCACTTCCATATTTTCACATTCTGCCTATCCAGCCTAGACAGGATGATGGTTCAACGCTTCACGTTTGCCATAGTCAATACCATTATATCCCTTGTGCCTTCTTTTGCTGTCATATCCTTTAAGATCCACTGCCCTGTACCAGGGCAGTGCCTTCACTTTCACCTCAAGCCTTCTGAAGTCTGCTAGGAGAAAAGACACTCAACTGTGTTACAACAGATTGATTGTGCCAACTTCAGGCAGGCTTTGTGTGGCCATTCAGTCTGTAAGCTGTGTCTGACTGTTTGTGACCCTATGGACTGCAGCCACCAGGCTTCCCTGTCCTTCACTATCTTCCAGAGTTGGCTCAAATCGAGTCATAGAGTCCATCGAGTCAGTGATGCCATCCAACCATCTTATCCTGTCACCCCTTTCTCCTGCTCTCAATCCTCCCCAGCATCAGGGTTTTTCTCCAATGAGTCATCTCTTTGCATCAGGTGGCCAAATATTGAAGATTCAACTTCAGCATCAGTCCTTCCAATGAATATTCACTGTTGATTTCCTTTAGGATTGACTGGTTTGATCTTCTTGTGGTCCAAGGGACTCTCAGGAGTCTTCCCCAGCACCGCAGTTCGAAAGCATCAATTCTTCGTCACTCGGTCTTCTTTATGGTCCAACGCGCACATCCGTCCACGACTACTGGAAAAACCATAGCTTTGATCATATGGATCTTTGTTGGCAAAGTGATGTCTTTGTTTTTTAGTACACTGTCTACTTTTGTCATAGCTTTTCTTTCAAGGAGCAAGTGTCTTTTAATTTTATGGCTGCAGTCACTGCCCACTACACACTCATCTTTCTATAAGTATTTGATTATCCCTTTCTTTCATTCTCTATGATTGTCTTATTTTTTTCTTCTGGTTTTGAAAAATATTTTTGGTTTAAAAACCTTTCTCCTGTGGGAAATCTCAAACACTTATAAAAGCATAGAGAATGTTGTCCTAAACTCCCCTGTATCTATTACTTAGCTCATGACCAGTCTTGTTTCGCTGATGGCCTCTATCCTGCCGGAGATGGCGATGGCACCCCACTCCAGCACTCTTGCCTGGAAAATCCCATGGACAGAGGAGCCTGGTGGGCTTTAGCCCATGGGGTCGCGAAGAGTTGGACGTGACTGAGCAACGTCACGTTCACTTTCATGCATTGGAGAAGGAAATGGCAACCCACTCCAGTGTTCTTGCCTGGAGAATCCCAGGGACGGGGGAGCATGGTGGGCTGCCGTCTCTGGGGTCGCACAGAGTCGGACACGACTGAAGTGACTTAGCAGCAGCACCCTGTCCCCAGATTATTTTTAGTCAAACCTCTGATGTCATATTATTTCATCTGTGAATATTAGATGTACCCTAAAAATAAGGACACTTAAAAAAACTGAGTACAATAGCATTATCTCAGTAAAAAGTTAATAGTCATTCTCTAGTACCACTAAACACACAGACAGTTTTCACATTTCCTTGTTGCCTTTTGATTTTTTAAAAAGTTTATCTAAGTAAGGTCAATATTTTGTGATTGGTTGACATGTCTGGTAAGTTTCCTTTAAGGTAAAGTTTCTTCCTCCTCTTCTCTCTTCTCCTTGTAACATATGTAGTTTTTGTTTGAAGAAATCAGGTCCCATGATTACTTTTGAAGCCATTGCCGTATTACTGTGCCTGCCTTTCTTATTCCTGACAGCTGATTGGGATTTACAAAAAGCCTTTGACTTAGTTCCCTGAACCTCCCGTCGTCCTCCTGGGGTTTGCACGCCGCCTCCCTCCCCTGATAGTCCTGAGGTGAGAGTCCCTTCGCCCTCCTATCTGAGGCTGGCTCTCCCATCAGCATCCTGTTCCCTCTCCAGCCGCCTCTTAGGGGATGGCCTCCATTTTTCATCTTCCCTCTCCTGGATCTGTAACCTCTCCCTGCAGAATATAAACACTGAAGGGGTCTCTGAACTATGCAAAGAAACTAATCAGCCAAATAATGCATACACGCTGAACCCCCGCCCCTCACAGTTTTTCTCTCTCAGTCTTGTGTCTTAGTTGGATTTTGGCCCCATCTCTCACATTCCTTTTAAAACCAAGCTTCTAAAAAATTCTCTGCATTCATTTTTCCCACACTTTCGACTTCCGTTTACTCCCTAACTCACTGACTGGTGTCAGTCTCTCACTCATCGGAAATAGTGCTTTCCTTTTCAAGGGCACCAAAACCTTCTTCTGGCTGACCGCGACGACCGTGGTCTTTCTTCCATTTGATGTCTCTGCAGCATTTTACAGCATTGGCCACGCCGTGATTCTGCAAACATCCTTCAGCTCCCGTGGTTGGTTTCTTTTGGTTTTCCTCCTACCTCTCGGATTGCAACTTCCAAATTTCTCCGAAGATTTCCCTTGTTTATCTGCCCTCAAATTCAAGTTTTTCATGAGTTCTCTGTACTTTCCCCAGATGATCTCATTTATTCCCATGAATTCAACTCTCACCTTTCCCAGGACTCCCAAAGAGTCTCTGGCTCTTTGGGGAGACTCCGAAAGAGTCTTTGAAATCTCTCTCTTGAGATCTGGCTCTGGGTGACCGATCCCTATTGGATTGACACTTCCAAGTCCTGTAGACAATTCAGACTCAATTAACTCATCCATCACCTTCCCATTTAGCTCCCTCTACTTTCTTCAATGTCTGTCTTTGTGAATGTAACTCACCTGGTTACTCAGGTCAGACATTTGGTAGTTGATGCCTTCCTCTCCCTCCCTGCTCTCTTTCCTCCCATCTCTAAGAGATCATCGATGGATATTGATCATACTATTAATGACCCACATTTCACGTTCTCGTCTCTGAAGCTCCTCCCAGTTTGCATAGATGACTGCAATAGCCGTGGATGACTGCCTCCTGGCTGGGGCCCTCCAGTCCCCTGTGCATACTGCTACTGAACGATATCGGAAATCCTTCCCTGGCTCTCCATTCCTCCAGAAGAAGAAAGCAGCTCAGTCACACTGCTCCGTGTGTATGCTTAGTCACGCACACTTAGTGTATAAAGTCCTGTATGGCTGGATCTTCTCACCTCGAGGCCTGTGTCTCTGCTGCCTCTTCCCATTTGACCAACCCTCCTGCTCTTTGCTTAACACAACCTTTGTGCCTCAGGTCAGGGGTCATCTCCTCCCGGAAGCCTTCCCTGACCTGTGGCCTGGGTTAGGGCTCTTCTTATCTGTCTGCCTTGAGAAATCCTTCCTGACATCTCCCACGGCCACCTACCGATCTGGCTGGTGCTCACACACACGTAGCTCCCTAAGTCACGGACCAGCCTGGCTAGAAAGAGGCTCCGCTTCGTTTTGCCTGGTGAAGATTTGCCTGTTTGCAGCTTTAAGAAGGGAAGGTTTTAGCAATTCAGAAACTGTTTGCCAAGGACCTGCCCCGGGCAGGGCTCCGTGTTAGACATCTTCAGGATGTGCAGATCGAAACCCGCTTTCAGGTTCCTTGGAGAGTAGGAGGAGATAAAAGATCCACTTAAATAAATTGAATACAGTCAATAAAGAAGAACAGCTGCCGTGCTGGGAGACTTCAGAAGAGGGTGTGATAAAGGGCCCCCTTGAAGGTCACCAAGGGGGGTCAAGGGAAGCCTGGTAGCAGGGACTGATGTTTGAGCTGAGCCTTGAAAATGGATGGGTCAAGAACAAGGAACGGCACTTAGGGCAGAGAGGCCTGTGAAGGAAAAGGCAGGGACTAATTTGAATTTTAAAGTATGGGCAATTTGCTAAATTTCTGTCGGAGAGTGAGCAGGCCCTTTCATGCTTTCTTAAAAAATATTGCAGAAACCATATAGTACCCAGTCATGGATCTTCTACAGTTTGAAAAATATTCATATAGCATAGATAGATACATTGTCCTGTACCATCACGCTACTTTTTAAATATTTACTTGGCTTCACTGGGTCTTAGCTGTGGCATGCGGGATCTTTAGTTGTGGCAGGCAAAGTCTTAATTGCTGCATGTGGGATCTAGTTCCCCGACTAGGGATTAGACCTGGGCCCCCTGCCTTGGGAGCAGAGCCTTAGCCAAAGAACCATCCGGGAAGTCCCTCAGGATGCTGTTTTGGCTGTTGGCTTTTTCCGAAAGCTCAGAAAGACACGAAATTGGTAACATTGATTTATTTATACAATAAACAGTTACTGATCTTTGCTAAAGGCTGGGGATAGCAGCATCTGCAAAGGTGAGTAAGACAAAACCACTGCTTCCGAGAAATCATGGTGTTGTGTGTGTGGTAAGAGACAGAATTATCAAGTGGCTCGAAAACAATAGGCTAGCAATTATTGTGACACAAGTGTGAACAAGTTGCTCTAGGAACTGAACCCTTCACTCTGGCTTGGGGGAAGGAAAAATCACTAAAGAAGATAGGAAATCTGTGAGGCAGGCAGGGCTAGAAAAGTGTCCCAGCAAGAGCTACAATATGTGAGAAGGGAATGCAAGGTGAGAAAAGGGGACCAGGATCGCTGACTTTGTGTACTTTTGTAGGTTTGTAAAGGGTTTCAGCAATATTTCTTTCCTAGTCTGTTTATAAAAGAAGAGGAGAAATAGATTAAGTAGGTGAAAAAATAGCTCAAGGCAGAGGAGAAAGGAGAGGGCCTGAGTCCACAGCTCTGAATCTGTAGTTCGAGTGCGGGGCAAATGAGGAAAGTTACTTGGCAGCTCTGGGCATCTGTCACTGTGGGCACTGGCCTGGGGATCTTTTCTAGCTTGAATGATCTTGTTTTCCATAATGATCCTTGATAAAACTGGACATATGTAGGCTGATGGGCAGGGTCTTTGACTCACTATTTGCTGTGAAACAATGAAAACTGTTTTCAGATCTTTTTTTCCCTTCCCATGACTGAACAGTGAAGAATTTTTAATCCATCAGTAGTGCCTGTTTCTCAGCTGTTTTCCTTGGAGGGAGCATTGAATTTTTTTTTTTTTTTAACATTCTGACACCTTTCCTCGCCACAATATCAGTACTGCTCCTGAACTACATAATACGGTGATAAGAGCTGAAATTACTCATTGACATTATCATGCGGCTATTTTAGAAAACATTATCTCATGTTCATTTCCTAGAATATCATCAAGTCTCTACAATGCCCATTCCTTAAGAGAGCATGGTGTTTTTGTTACAACTGTGGTCTGTGAATTGTGTCAGTAATGTAACTTCCTTTTCTGATACTGTGGCCCAAAGTATAGCTTTGAACAAACTCTTTGCCCTAGCAGAATCTGATAGAGTTTGCTAAATTTGAAGTTAGCTATTTCCCATAATTTATCTTTACTCTCTATGTAGGTTATTTACATTGTAGATTACTTAAGGCATATTTCAAATAATCAGACACTGCTCTTGTCTGACTGAATCATTCATCAGACGAGGTGAAATGAGCATTCATTAGTATTTTTATGAAAGGATGCTTTTAGAAACTTCTAATGAGCTCCAGTTTTCTTTGCCTGTTTTTGCCTTCACTTATCCAAAACATTTAATTCATTTGTCCGTTGTTCTTTAAACCACTTATAAACAAAGCTAATTTTAGGCAGCATCCCTAAATAAGGTTAAAGCAATATTCATTAAGGGGGAAGAGAGTGAGCAGTGTTTTATGATAGCTAAAGGCAGAAGCACACACGGTAAGATAATATGGAACTTCAGGGAAGTCCAGGGGCTTGGTGGCTTAGATTTCATCCTCTGAACTTGTTTCAGTAACAGTCCTGATGCTACTGCGTGAGTCGTGAGCATTAGAATAGACCATTCCATCCGCCAGGTGCCATGAAAAAGAGTTTGTTAAAATGAAAAAGCAGGATGGCTGTATCACATACATCAGCATGACTCCCAGGACAGAATCTTTTAGGCCTGCTAATTACTTTTTGAGTGAACTAATGCATGTGAGAAAATACAGGTGAGGATGTTGCTAGACCATTGTTACCCAATGAGTACAATTTCTGTAGATGGAGACTGAGACCAGCTAAGGGTCACATGAGGCTGCTACACAGAAACTTTAACAATATGCAATCCTGCCACTCTTGACCTTTTCAGTTATAGCCTTTCCTCCTGCATTTCTGTGGAATAACACCTTGTATATAGTGATCAAGATTTTGCTTAATATAACACATTTTTTTTTTCCTTTGAAAAGTATCTTTGTGTGTAAAGCAGTGCTTTTAACATTTATGCACAGGTACTCTTGCCTGGAAAATCCCATGGACGGAGGAGCCTGGTAGGCTGCAGTCCATGGGGTCGCGAAGAGTCGGACACGACTGAGAGACTTCACTTTGACTTTTCACTGTCATGCATTGGAGAAGGAAATGGCAACCCACTCCAGTGTTCTTGCCTAGAGAATCCCAGGGACGGGGGAGCCTAGTGGGCTGCCGTCTCTTGGGTTGCACAGAGTTGGACATGACTGAAGCGACTTAGCAGCAGCAGCAGCAGCAGCAGTGCCTTGGAAGCTGCATTTCTCTGCTGCTCTTCAGATCATGCTTTTCAGTAGAGGAATGACACAAGGAAGGTGTGTGCCCGTGTGCTGTCACTTCAGTCAAGTCCTACTCTTTGCAACTCCATGGACTGTAGCCCGCAGGCTCCTCTGTCCATGGGGTTTCCCAGGCAAGAATACCGGTGTGGGTTGCTATTTCCTCCTCCAGGGAATCTGCCCGACCCAGGGACTGAAACTGCGTCTCTCGCGTCTCCTGCATTGGCAGGTGGGTTCTTTTCTACTGTGCCACCTGGGAAGCCCTAATAAGATGACTGGTAAAATAAGCAAAAGGTAATGATTTGAATTTCACAAGAACGTGACAGCCTCCTGGTCTTTCGTCAGCCCCTCAGGACATCTCCTTTTCCCTTGAACAATGATACCAGTGCTGGGAGATGAGTGGGACATTTACTCAGTGTATCAACTCTATGAGAGGAACCATGGTAGAAAGTCAGCTGGAAGCTGACGATGCTGGTTACAGAAAAGATGACCTGGAAAAGAAGTGAAAATGGACAGATAAGGACAGTTGACTCAGAGTCAACTGGGCAGGAGACTGGTGGATGACGAGCTGAAAAGTGTAGCCCCTCTGAGACCGAGGTTCAGGATAAGCAGATAACAGCGTGCATTCTTTGGCCAAGGCCAGGTTGTTTACATGGTGAATGAAGCTGAGCGCCGAAGAACTGATGCTTTTGCACTATGGTGTTGGAAAAGACTCTTGAGAGTCCCTTGGCCTGCAATGAGACCCAACCAGTCCATCCTAAAGGAGATCAGTCCTGGGTGTTCATTGGAAGGACTGATGTTGAACCTGAGACTCCAATACTTTGGCCACCTAATGCGAAGAGCTGACTCATTTGAAAAGATGCTGATGTTGGGAAAGATTGAGGGCAGGAGGAGAAGGGGACGACAGAGGATGAGATGGTTGGATGGCATCACCGACTCGATGGACATGAGTTTTGGTGAACTCCGGGAGTTGGAGATAGACAGGGAGGCCTGGCGTGCTGCGATTCATGGGGTTGCAAAGAGTTGGACACGACTGAGCAACTGAACTGAGCTGAAGCTATTCCATTTACTGTGTGCATTCATGGAGTCTCATGTGTGTGTGTTAGGGGCTGGAGACCGAGGAACACTGGAGAAAGGAAAGTTTCTATCTAATCAAGTCAGCTGCTCATCCTCAGTTCCAGCCAACTGTTGCATGTCAACCTAATGTCAGTTTTCCAAAGAAATAGGCAATCTGATATCTTAGAATAATCAAACGTAGCATTGAAACAATTATGTGAATCAAACTGAGAATGTCTATGGGCTTATAGGACGCTCTGGTCACCAGCTGGTCACCAGCTGGTCACCTGTCTTCCAAGCTGATTTCAGAATTACATGCTGCCTGTTGAGACTTGTGCTACTTGTGAATTGGGTAACCTGGGTACCTGCACCTGAATAATGGTTCCGAGAAGATTTAGCCCACTGGGTTGCTTAATTCAAAGAGTTTATGGCATCCTTTAGTGGGAGATATGTTACTTCCTAGCTCTGACAGTCCCTACACCAGTGATCTTCACTATTAATAGTCTCTACTCATGCGAACACCTTGGGGTCATGTCCAATATTAGGATTATCAGAGGTCTCAAATAAGCATAAAGGTCTAAAAAGAGGGCTTCCCTGGTGGCTCAGTGGTAAAGAATCTGCCTGCCAAACACGAGACTTTGGTTTGATCCCTGGGTCGGGCAGATCCCCTGGAGAAGGAAATGGCAGCCCACACCAGTATTTTTGCCTCGAGAATCCCATGGACAGAGGAGCCTGGCAGGCTCCAGTCCATGGACATCTTATGGAGGCTTTATGATCAAGAGTGATTGAGTGCGTGTGTGTGAGTGTGTGTGTGTGTGCGTGGTGTGGGGCAGTTGAGAGGGAGAGGAGCTGGGGGGAAGAACCCCAGAAAGTAACCATGGACTCCTAGGGCCATTCTCACTGTGAACAGTGGTTCCAGTGGCTGCAGAGTTTCCTCCTCTGATTGTGAGCTTCCAGGGTTTCAGAAGAAGCACGAGCCTTCTTTCCTCTCTGGTACCTTAAGGACTGAGGGGTTGACTTAGAAAGAAGCAAACAGATTAGTCAAACATCCTAAGCATTAAATACTGATTTTTAATTTTGATTAGCAGTGTTATATGTGCATTTCATCTGTTGGAAAAAATTAATGCAATGATGTGTAAATTGATGCTTTTGAACTGTGGTGTTGGAGAAGACTCTTGAGAGTCCCTTGGACTGCAAGGAGATCCAACCAGTCCATCCTAAAGGAGATCAGTCCTGGGTGTTCATTGGAGGGACTGATGTTGAAGCTGAAACTCCAATACTTTGGCCACCTGATGTGAAGAACTGACTCATTTGAAAAGACCCTGGTGCTGGGAAAGATAGAAGGCAGGAGGAGAAGGGGACGACAGAGGATGAGATGGTTGGATGGCATCAGCAACACAATGGACGTGGGTTTGGGTGAACTCCAGGAGTTGGTGATGGACAGTGAGGCCTGGCATGCTGAGGTTCATGAGGTTGCAAAGAGTCGGACATGACTGAGCAACTGAACTGAACTGAACTGAACTGTGTCAATGTAGGTTCATCAGTTGTGACTAACACACCCTCTTGTGTAGGGATGCTAATAATGAGAGAGGCTGTATGTGTGGGTTAGTGGGTACACAGGAAAAGCTGTGTACTCTCTGTTGAAATTTACTGTGAACCTAAAACTGCTCTAAAAGACAAAGTCTGTTAAAAAAAAATAAGCAAACCTTCTTCCAGTTCCCTTTCAACTCCTAGTGTTCTATTTATGGTGAAAAAACTTTGAGACCCCTATTCTGGAAGGAGTATGCTGACTTAGTCCTTGCTTCTTTTTTTCTCCCCACTCTTCCCTTTACCTCCCACCTGTTTCTAGAGCTGCTGACTTTGAAATCCGTTACCCTCTCTCTGAGATTCACTTATGCTCAAAGGAGTTGCTGGTACGTAACCCATGTATAATACATTTTATTGGCTGAGTAAAGGAAGGAATGACCCTGACTTGGAAGTCATGCGCTTTGGTGTGACATTAGCTTCTGTTCCAAACTCAAGGAATATTTGCCATGTGTTAGAACGCTGTCAACTTGGAGATTTTTAACCCACACTTATTTGTTAGGAGTTAAAATGATTCCTATTTTCAGAACAGGATGTTATAAATGGAAAGTAACTTTAGACATCAGCTAATCTTAGATGACATTGCGTGTGGCTGTGCTCCTGTGTGTTTGAAGAAAGAGAGGTTAAGAGAAATTTACTGATGTGTTCAGTTACAAAGGGCTTCTTAGGTGGCTCAGTGGTAAAGAATCCGCCTGCCAATGCAGGAGACAAGGGTTCAATCTCTGGGTTGGGAAGACCCCTGGAGAAGGAAATGGCAACCCACTCCAGTATTTTTGCCTGGAGAATTCCATGGACAGAGGAGCCTGGCGGCTTCAGTCTGTGGGATCACAAAGGGTGGGACACGACTGAGCACACACACATTACATCCCCTCAGTTACAAGGCTGGTCGAGGGCAAGGCTGATTATTCAAAGCCCAGTTCTTCTGATTCTTAGTAGCACGTGTGTGACCTGGCTATTTTCAGAGGCAGGTGCTCTGGGAGGTATGCCATATTGGGAACATGGATGTAGCTTGCAACTTTCCCTTATCATCAAGCTAGCTTCTACTACAAAGAATTTTTTCTTTCCAGGGAGGACCACATGGCTTCATTTTGGTCTGGAGCTAAAGTTTTCCCCTTGTACTTTTGTGTGTCATTTTTGGCTGTGCTGGCTTTCTGTTGCTGTGCACACTTTTCCCTAGTTGTGGCAAGCAGGGCTTGCTCTCATTGTGGTGCATGGGCTTCTCACCGCAGCGGCTTTTCTTGCTGCAGAGCGTGGGTTCCAGGGCGCATGGGCTCAGGAGCTGGGGCTCCCCGGCTCCAGAGCTCAGACTCAATAGTGGTGGCACACGGGCTTGGTTGCTCTGCCACATGCCAGATCAGGGAAAAAAACCCGTGTGTCCTGCACTGGCGGGCAGATTCTTTACCCCTGAGCTGCTGGGGAGGCCCAGAGCTAAAGTGTTTAATGAGCTTCTAACATGTATGTTTGTGCATGTGTGTGTGTATAAATCAATCAATCAATCAATATATGGCTTCCTTGGTGGATCACCACTAAAGGATTCAGCTGCAATGCAGGAGACGCAGGAGATGTGGGTTTGATCCCTGGGTGGCGAAGATCCCCTGGAGAAGGGCATGGCAACCTACTGCAGTATTCTTGTCTGGGAAATCCCATGGACAGAGGAGCCTGGTGGTCTACAGTCCATGGAGTCGCAAACAGTCGGACACAACTGGAGTGACTGAGCATGCACATATTTTCCACTTAGCTTGCTGACGTCAGGGAATTCTGAATACCATCTTCTATAAATTCAGATTTCTGCTGATAGAGGAAAATTCAATAAAGTGAGCCCTGCTGATAACCTATAGAACATTACGATTTATCTGCAATCAGAAGGGGTGTGAGTGCACACCCTCCTCTGAGACTCATCTCAAGGTGAGCACTTTCCTCATCATTGGCTTGGACACCCCTCCTGCCTGGCGGTGAGAGTGTGCTGGCATATAAGCTGACAGCAGAAGCAGAGTGGGCAATCAGTTGAAGTGAGATCTCCAAGAGCATCAGGATGTCATTAAGAGAAGACTGGCAGGCCTTTGGAATTAAATGGAGAGAGATTGAGTTCACTTTATGTTTATTTCTCTAGAAAATATTTGTAGTCTTTGCTTGCCGTCCTTGCTGAATTACTGTTTTCCTGGCTGCCTCCTGGCCCTCCCCACCATTGTAGTGGTTTTGGAAAAGACTAATGTTAGCTGTAGGTGCTTTAGGACATTCGGATTGATTGAAGAAAAGAGGCAGAAACTGAGCCAATGAGGTGAGTGATCCATAAAATGATTTAATAAATAGGAAATCCGTAGGGCCTATTTTAGACAAAATGCTAATAGCTGAGTAGGCCTCACACCTTTTACTGATAACTCTATCACTTCCGGAAAAGCACTGAGGATGCACTTTACACTTTAGTCTAAATTACATTGAAAGTGAAAGTCACTCAGTCGTGTCTGAGTCTGTGACCCCATGGACTATATAGTCCATGGAATTCTCTAGGCCACAATACTGGAGTCGGTAGCCTTTCCCTTCTCCAGGGGATCTTCCCAACCCAGGGATAGAACCCAGGTCTCCCGCGTTGCAGGCAGCTTCTTTACCAGCTGAGGCACAAGTTACATTAGGTTCACTTTATTTTTTGCCTTTTAAGAAAGCAGCCGCACTCAAATAAAAATTTTAAAAAGCCTCTGTCTGATTTGACCACCACCACCACCACCAACCAAAAAAATCAGAAAGAAAGAAAAAGAACTAGCTAAGACTCCAGATATATTTGTTTCTGTGTGGCTGTGAAGGTTCCCCTGAAAAGATACAAAGAAAAATGTTCTGGGTTTAACTGACTGAGATCTGATTATATCTTAGCTTTAGTATTTTCCCTCCCTCCCTCTCAGCCTTCATTTGTTTGTTCCTTCCTTCCTTCCCTCCTTCCTTTTCTTCTCCTTTTCCGTCTTCTGCTTTCTTCCCTCCCTTCTTTGCTGACAAGAAAGGAAACAGAAAGAGAAAGATGACATTGGGAAACTGAGGCCTCATAAACTCTTTATTCCCATGAGGATAAAAAATAAATTACAATTAATCAATTGTAAAATTTAGATTCTTAAGTAGAAACAATTTCCCTTCTCTGCCTTTTATCAGAGGAGTGACTAGGGGTTGGCCAGAGGAATTTCAGGGTGCTTTCAGACTAGCCCTCCTCTGTGGGGGCTCCTCCCCTCTCAGCGCCCTGCTGAAAGCAGAGGCAGCTGCAAGCTGGCTGCTCCTTCGGTTCCCAGCGGTGTGCAGAGGGTCTGCCTGCGGTGGAGAATGCACGGGCAGCGTAGAGTCCTGTGACCTCCCTCTCCTGCCTCCCTTGCCACAAGCCTCCCTGGTAGCACCTGGTCCACGGAAGGAACTCAGAATCTGAGGAGATGACTTTTGAGGGTTTGGAGCCATTTTCTCAATATCCCTAAAAGTTGTCAGCAGGTCCTTTATGGTTTGTACTATTATTGCTTAAATTCTCCCCACCCCTTTCCACTTCTCTTATCCTGAAAACATAACAGTGCATTTCAGAAAATATGTGGACATTTATGCTTTTAGAGAGGGGGCATTAGGCATTAAAGAAATAGAAAGGAGATTTTAATAGTTTTTCTCTGGATATAATTTAAATCAAGATTTTTTTTTAAAAATTGCTAGTCTCAACCCATTAGTGGATCATCAGTTTAGTATAGGGAGCAGCTTTTTTTTTTGAAAAAGAAAAACCTGAATAGGTATGAGCCAGGGTGAGCACTGTTTCATAAAACATCTTGCTTCAGTGACACACCCATGTGAGTGCGTTTCTTACAATGGGTCCCTAGAGTTTGAAGCGGAGAAGGCAATGGCACCCCACTCCAGTACTCTTGCCTGGAAAATCCCATGGATGGAGGAGCCTGGTGGGCTGCAGTCCATGGGGTCGCTCAGAGTCGGACACGACTGAATGACTTCACTTTCACTTTTCACTTTCCTGCATTGGAGAAGGAAATGGCAACCCACTTCAGTGTTCTTGCCTGAAGAATCCCAGGACAGCATCCCTGGTGGGCTGCTGTCTATGGGGTCACACAGTCAGACACAACTGAAGTGACTTAGCAGCAGCAGCAGCCGCAGAGTTTGAAGGCATTCATGTTAAGTCCTTCAGTTAACCACCGAGCTTGCATTTCCAGAGAAACACTTCACCTGACCAGAAGTGAAATCTTAACAGATAACACAGATGAGCAAGTAGTTTAAACAAGTAAGTAGTTTAAATATCTATTTGTTGTTGCGCAGTCGCTAAGTTGTGTCCGACCCTTTGCAACTCTATGGACTGCCGCACACCAGCTTTCCTGTCCTTCACTATCTCCTGGAGTTTGCTCACACTCATTCATGTCCATTGGGCCTCCCTGGAGGCTCAGAATGTGGGAGACCTGGCTCAGCCCCTGGGTTGGGAAGATCCCCCAGAGAAGGAAACGGCAAGCCACTCCAGTATTCTTGCCTGGAGAATCCCGTGGACAGAGGAGCCTGGCGGGCTACAGTCCATGTGGTCCGAAAGAGCTGGAAACAACTGAGCGACTGACACTGACTGAAGAGGGTCCTGGAACAGACTCCGTTTTGTCTGGATCAGGACATTCAGTTGTGTTGGATACATGTGTTTGGAGGCAGAACAGAATTTAAAAGGGTAAGAGTGAAGCTCCCAGTGACATCCTCTGTTCCTTTCCCAGCCAACTGAACGACTCTTTTGCAGTCATGCTGAGCGATCCCCGACGTGCTTATCTGGTGAGCAGGTTATCTGAATGGGTCTCTTCGGAGCCCCTACGATTCTGGAGTTGGGTGCATAGGACATGCATGCCAGGCTGGTGGTCACCAGGAGGGGAGGAGGCAGAAGCATGGCTGGCCGAGCTGGAAGCCTATTTCAGCTTGCTGCTTAGGACACGACACTAGTGCTGGACAGGCTGTGAGCTGCCCAGACGTGGTCGCCCCATTTTGGATTTGTGCTTCCCAGACCCAAGCTGCTATTCAGCCTGACAAGCATGGGGGTTCCCCTGCTTCCTGTAGGCATTCTGCCCTCTATTGTATGGGGAAGGCACAAACAAGGCAATTGATTTATAGACTCCTTTTAGGGAAAAATGCAAGAAGAGATAAGAAAGCCTTCTTCAGCGATCAATGCAAAGAAATAGAGGAAAACAACAGAATGGGAAAGACTAGAGATCTCTTCAAGAAAATTAGAGATACCAAGGGAACATTTCATGCAAAGATGGGCTCGATAAAGGACAGAAATGGTCTGGACCTAACAGAAGCAGAAGATATTAAGAAGAGGTGGCAAGAATACATGGAAGAATTGCACAAAAAAGATCTTCATGACCCAGATAATCATGATGATGTGATCACTAATCTAGAGCCAGACATCTTGGAATGTGAAGTCAAGTGGGCCTTAGGAAGCATCACTACAAACAAAGCTAGTGGACGTGATGGAATTCCAGTTGAGCTGTTTCAAATCCTGAAAGATGATGCTGTGAAAGTGCTGCAATCAATATGCCAGCACATTTGGAAAACTCAGCAGTGGCCACAGGACTGGAAAAGGTCAGTTTTCATTCCAATTCCAAAGAAAGGCAATGCCAAAGAATGCTCAAACTACCGCATAATTGCACTCATCTCACATGCTAGTAAAGTAATGCTCAAAATTCTCCAAGTCAGGCTTCAGCAATACGTGAACTGTGAACTCCCTGATGTTCAAGCTGGTTTTAGAAAAGGCAGAGGAACCAGAGATCAAATTGCCAACATCCGCTGGATCATGGAAAAAGCAAGAGAGTTCCAGAAAAACATCTCTTTCTGCTCTATTGACTATGCCAAAGCCTTTGACTGTGTGGATCACAATAAGCTGTGGAAAATTCTGAAAGAGATGGGAATACCAGACCACCTGATCTGCCTCTTGAGAAATCTGTATGCAGGTCAGGAAGCAACAGTTAGAACTGGACATGGAACAACAGACTGGTTCCAAATAGGAAAAGGAGGACGTCAAGGCTGTATATTGTCACCCTGCTTATTTAACTTCTATGCAGAGTACATCATGAGAAACGCTGGACTGGAAGAAACACAAGCTGGAATCAAGATTGCCAGGAGAAATATCAATAACCTCACATATGCAGATGACACCACCCTTATGGCAGAAAGTGAAGAGGAGCTAAGGAGCCTCTTGATGAAAGTGAAAGAGAGTGAAAAAGTTGGCTTAAAGCTCAACATTCAGAAAACGAAGACCATGGCATCTGGTCCCATCACTTCATGGGAAATAGATGGGGAAACAGTGGAAACAGTGTCAGACTTTATTTTTTGGGGCTCCAAAATCACTGCAGATGGTGACTGCAGCCATGAAATTAAAAGATGCATACTCCTTGGAAGAAAGGTTATGACCAACCTAGATAGTATATTCAAAAGCAGAGACATTACTTTGCCGACTAAGGTCCGTCTAGTCAAGGCTATGGTTTGTCCTGTGGTCATGTATGGATGTGAGAGTTGGACTGGGAAGAAGGCTGAGCACCGAAGAATTGATTCTTTTGAACTGTAATGTTGGAGAAGACTCTTGAGAGTCCCTTGGACTGCAAGGAGATCCAACCAGTCCATTCTGAAGGAGATCAGCCCTGGGATTTCTTTGGAAGGAATAATGCTAGAGCTGAAGCTCCAGTACTTTGGCCACCTCATGCGAAGAGTTGACTCATTGGAAAAGACTCTGATGCTGGGAGGGATTTGGGGCAGGAGGAGAAGGGGACGACTGAGGATGAGATGGCTGGATGGCATCACGGACTTGATGGACGTGAGTCTGAGTGAACTCCGGGAGATGGTGATGGACAGGGAGGTCTGGCGTGCTGCGATTCATGGAGTCACAAAGACTCAGACACGACTGAGCGACTGAACTGAACTGAAGTTTAGGGAAAAAAGCAAACAAAACAAAACCCTAGCAAAACTTAAACTCTACTTTTCCATCTGAACCTTGTTTTGCCTTTCCTAGAAACAGTGCTTTGGAAATTCCTCCTGTGGTCGAAGGGCTCATCTTTAGACAGGTCAGTGGGTAAAACTCATTGAAGCTGTTTGAATTTGCATTCTGTCTGAGAACTAACAAACACACTTTCCCCATCTCCGACAGTACAATGGTTCCCTAGACTCAGGAGCTGGCAGATGGCTCACGGTAATAGATCGATGTTCCATTTAGAAAATGATCTTTTAATTTTGTCCTTGTTCTCCCCACCCCCTACTGTTATTCGAGAAGTCAGGGAGGGACAAAGACGTGCAGGAAGAAGGTTGTGACCTGCTAGTGATCTCCCCGAGCCCCCGCGAGCAACAGGGTGTCTGGCATGCCAAGTCTGGACCCCCTGAATATGCTGTCTGCCAGTTGAGCTCCTTTTCCTCTGTGCAGATCTAAAAAGGAAAAAAAGGTAAACTGACATCTCATTGTGGGAGGCATTCACTTCAAGGGTGGACAGCAGAGACAAGGCTTTGACAGGACAATGCCTCCTGTCCTCTGTCCTCAGGGTCTCAGCCTCTATTCCAGGACCTTTTGAACTAATGGATAGTGAGAAAATGGGAAAAGAGGAGGTGTGCTGAATGGTACTTTTCACTCAGTGGAGGAGACTGGATGCTCGTGCGGGAACGAGGGATGGGTCACCCATGTCTCATTGTTAACTTGCTGCACCATCTAGGCCTTTTGTCTTCTTGTCATGCTGTGATATTTGCTCATTAACCCAGCTGCCCGGGGACTGTGCTGCAAGGATGAGAGGCGAAAACTTAACTAAATGAGAGCCAAATGCTTGAAGGTGGGCAAAATGTACATACTTCTGGTCATGAGATGGATGAGTCCTGGGGGTGTGTACAGCATGGTGACTGTTTCAAACAAAGAAACCTAAACCCCATGGGTGAGCCTCTCCACGAGAGAGGAGACACATCGGACTCTATCTAATGAGAGAGTTTAGCCCCTCTTTGTCCCTCACATGGAAAGGAGGGCATCCTTCTTGCTCTCTCCTTTCCAGCAACTGCATTCGAGTCAGCTGATTTCACAGGGGGTTTGTCTAGTCAGGCAGTTCCCGATCCCAGTTACTGGGGGTAATTGAAACTTAATTGTATGTCTGCTGATTACACTGCTTACTTCCCAGTCTCAAAGTTAGAGCTGCTGCTGCTGCTGCTGCTAAGTTGCTTCAGTCATGTCTGACTCTGTGCAACCCCATAGATGGCAGCCCACCAGGGATGCCGTCCTGGGATTCTCCAGGCAAGAACACTGGAGTGGGTTGCCACTTCCTTCTCCAATGCATGAAAGTGAAAGTGAAGTCGTTCAGTTGTGTCCGACTCCTAGCAACCCCATGGGCTGCAGCCTACCAGGGTTTTCCAGGCAAGAGTACTGGAGTGGGTTGCCATTGCCTTCTCCAAAAGTTAGAGCAGTTGCTCCCATTCCAAACTTGGGCCAGGAAGTAACATGCTAGGATTCAAATTGTGCGGGAGGCTTTCTCCCATGACCTTTCCCATTACCCAGTCACAGTGCCTGAAATTAGAGTTACTCATTTGGCCTAAGGCTCAGCTTTATTTTTCCCAACAAGAGATAATACCATATCTATTTTAAAAAGTTTTTCACTTTTCTTCATTTTTGAAATTAGTATGCTTTAAAAGTGATGACTATATTACATAGTGTGTTTTTTTACCAACCAAATTTTATTAAGTTTATAATGCATTTTCAGTGGGTAGGAGCTTAGAATGTTGTAAACATGGTATATCAGCAGTTATTAGTCAGTCATATCTAAGCATTCCCCGGTGGCTCAGCAGGTAAAGAATCAGCCTGCAAAGCAGGAGACCCAGGAGATGCGGGTTTGATCCCTGGGTTGGGAGGATTCCCCTGGAAGAGGAAAATGACAACCCACTCCAGTATTCTTCCCTGAAAAATCCCACTAAGGAGCCTGGTGGGCTATAGTCCAAAATGCTGCAAAGAGTCGGACACGACTGAGCAACTAAGCACATCATGAATTATTGCAGAATTTTTGTTTCTGGAAAGTTAAGCTGAGAAAAGTGCTTTGTGGAATTAGGAATGCTAATATATTTCTTTTTAAAAAAATTATTTATTTTTTAATTGAAGGATAACTGCTTTACAAAACTGTGTTGTTTTCTGTCAAGCCTCAACATGAATCAGCCGTAGCTAAACATATGTCCCCTCCCTCTATACTTCTTAAAGTAATATCTATTAAGCACCTTGCAATGTTCTAGGCTCTGCTTTTACTAACATGATCTCACTTGATCTTTCAAATAATCCTATAAGGCACAATTTATCTTTTATTATTACTCATTATTATTATAGTATGTTGGCTCAAATAATTTGAATGAATTCCATTTATTTATGTAACAAATATTCATTGAGCATCTACTAGGTGCCAGGCATCCTTTTCAGTACTAAGAATTCAGAGATGAATAAGGCAGGTACTGACTCCAATCTTGGGAAACTGATGTGATAAACTAGTAAATCGATAAATGAAATAATTTCAAATACTAACTGCTACGAGGAAGATAAAACACATTGCATCTGGGAATCAGTGAGTGTGAAGGTAGGTGGAAAGAGCAGCAGGTGTAGAGCAATGAAGATTTGCTTATGGTTTTGTGACTTTTCAAGGTCATCCAACTAGTGAGAGGCTCTGGGTTCTAATGCATTTCTGGGATAGCAAGCAGCAGTGGCGTGCATGAAAAGTTTTGCTTCTTTAGGGTGAAGCCATGAGAGTTATTGGAGCATGTTGAAACAATTTTTGCAGACTGGAATGGTGCCAGGACACCTGGCCTTCTCGGTCCACCCCCTCCCCTTTTGGAACATTAGGGACTTCAGAGGAAGTATTTGTTTTCATCATTTCTGGAAATGGGATTGTTCTTTGATGTTTCCTCATTCTGTTTGCCTGACAACCACACCAGAATGAGACTTTTTCAAGGCCTCCCTTGCCTAATGAACTGGAGGCCTTGGAAAAATCTGCCAAATAATAGAAATATTTCTCTTTCAGCTTAACTGCTGACCCAGACTAGTCAGAGAAATGGCCTTTCAAAGGATAAATCTATGAAATTCCATTTCTGGGGGCAAGTGCCTTGATTTGCATGGAGCATTGTTGTAAATGTCAACTGTCCAGCTCCCACTGTCAGCTTGAATGGCCATCAGTGTTTATCCTCCCAAGAAAACTGCACCGACTTACTCAGCACATGATCGGAAGATGTGAGGACGTACTGTTTCTTGTTAATAACAATCCTGCCCCTCTTATCTGTCCTCCTTCCTTTTTCTCCTGTGAGCTGCTTCCAAATGTTCCCAAGTTATGATGAAACGCTGACTTCACTTAGCTGGGCTCTTGGTTTTCCTGGGCGCTCTGCAGAGCTGGCCTTCCCATGACCCATCCTGTGAAAGCCTGGGAGGGGAGCAGCAAAACGCGAGCTGCTGAGTGCGCATGAGCCAGCTCAAGAGACTGAACAAAGGGACAAACTGGCGGGTTCCTTCTCTTGCAACTGGAAGCAGATGGAAAGAGCCTAGGGCATAAAGTCATTCCAAGTGAATAATACTGGAATGCAATGTGCGGTCCTGTTTACCGTTGTATCCCCAAGACCTAGAACATAGCAGGTGTGGAGTCAACACTTGGTGGATGACGATCCTGGCAAGCTCTCTCTACGAGCCTAACCATCCTCAGCGCGGCCTTCCCGTGCCTTTCTCACTGGCTGCTGCGGGGCTTTGGCCGGCTGTTTGCTCTTGGGGGAGGAGTTGAGACTAGAAACAGGGGAAGGCTGGTCCCGTGGCCGGCCTTCACTGACTGCCACGATCATGACTCTTTTTCCAGCTGCAGAGCACTGTGTGTGTGATAAATGATACAGAAACATACCCCTGGCAGCCAACTGGCCCCTCCCCAGCTTTCTGTAAACACCAGCCAGAGGCAGCTCTGGTCCTGTGCCCGGCTGCAGACAGCCAGCAAAGCTTGCAGCTTCCGACCCCCCGCCTGGGACTCATCATACCTCCCCAGCTCTTGTCTCAGCTCCAGACACTGACGGATGAATTCTTTGTGATTTTCCTTCAGAGGATCTCGGAAGGAAATGTCATTCTTCCACTTGCCTCTGTCTGTCTCTGTTTGCCTTGGCAGAGAATCCCTTTGTGATCCTCTCTTCTCCGCTCTCATCTCTTTGATGCAGGATGCTCTTTCCTGCTGCTAACCTCTTGTTCTCGGAGACCTAAACTGCAAGCATGGCTTTGATAGGAATCACAAGAGGATGTGTTAGGTCGTTTGAGGGGGTCTAGATGAGCAATTCTGGGTCTTAAAACTTATTTCCCCCGTCCTTTCAAGCTGGGTTACAGTGAAACAGTCTAGGGAAGAGAATTTGTATCAGTGAAATGTTTAGTTCCAAGACTGAGGGGCTATGTTGCTATGTTTTGTGGCTTTTGAGACTCAGACATTTTCACCCTTTAGCACCTGAGAATTTGGAAGGTTATTTTCCTTATTACATATGTCACACCTTAATTGGCAATGGTCTTCTGATTGTTTGTTTGGTGGTGGATAAAAAATAATGGTATCACTCACAATAGGTGAAATCTTAGATTTGATAAAATAGGAAAATTAATTCTGGCAAGATGTGTCTCAATACGTTTTATAAGAACTTTATTTTTTTTAAAGTGGTTTAGGATTACACCAAATTTGAAAGGGAGGTACAGAGATTTCCTATACACTCTTTTCCTCCCCATATACATAACCTCTCTCATTATCAGCATCACCCACTGAAATGGCACATTTTTTACCAAGGATAAATGCACACTGACACATCGTAATCACTCCAAGTCTGCAGTTTATCTGAGGGGTCACTCTTGGTGTTGTATATGCTACGGGTTTGAACAAATACATAATGACTTGTGTTCATCAATATAATATCGTATAGGGTATTGTTACTACCTTATTCATCATCCCCCCCCACCCCCGCCCCGACTCCCCGGGTAAAACACTGATCTTTTTATCGTCTCCATAGTTTTGCCTTTTCCAGAATGTTGTATGGTTGGGATCATACTGTATGTAGCCTTTTTCAGATTGGTTTATTTCACTTATATGCATTTGTTTCCTTCATGTCTTTTCATAGCTTGGTAGATCATTTCCTTTTAGCACTGAACAAAGTTTTATTGTTGGGATATACCACAGTTTACTTATCCATTCATCTACTGAAGGACATCTGGTTGCCTGCGGATCTGCTTTAGCGATTATGAAGAGAGCTGCTGTAGACATCCATGCGCAGGTTTTCGTGTGGACATACATTTTCAGCTCCTCTGGGTAAATACCTGGGAGCGTGATTGCTGTATCATCCGGTAAGGGCATGTTCAGTGTTGTAAGAAGCCACCAGACTGTCTTCTATGGAGTGCGCACCCTTTTGCATGCCCACCAGTGATGAGTGGTGTTCCTGTTATTCCACATCCTTATCAACATTTGGTGATGTTAGCGTTCTGGACGTGGAGCTTCCCTGGTGGCTCAGTAGTAAAGAATCCACCTGTAATGCAGGAGATGCACGTTCAATCCCTGGGTCAGGAAGATCCCCTGGAGAAGGAAATGGCAACCCCCTCCAGTATTCTTGCCTGGGAAGTGCCATGGACAGAGGAGTCTACTGTGGGCTGCTGTCCATGGCCTTGCAAAGAGTTGGACATAACCGAGTGATTAAACCATCACCACCAAAGCTGGGTAGTGGTACCTGATCACTGTTTTAATTTGCTTTTCTCTGATGACAAGTGATGTGTGGAGCGTCTTTTCATATGTTTCTTTGCCATTTGTATACTTCTTTGATGTTTATGAAGATCTTTGGCCCACGTTTTAAGTATGTCGTTTGCTTTCTTACTGATTTTTAGAAGATCTTTGGACATTTTGAATCATGCTTCTTTATCAGGTATCTCTTTTGCAATTTTTTTCTCCCAGTCTGTGGTTTGTCTTCTGATTCTCTTGATAATGTCTTTCACAGAGCAGGAGTTTTTAGTTTTAATGATATTCAGCTTATCAATGATTTCTTTCATGGTTTGGGTCTTTGGGCATCACCATGCTCAAGGTCATTTGGGTTTTCTCCTATGCTATCCTCCAAGAGTTTTATATCTTTACATTTTACATTTATGAATATGATCCATTTAGAGTTAATGTTTGTGTTGGGTGTGCGATCTGTGTCTATATTAGTTTTTTTCCTACATTTTTTGGTATCCAGTTGTTCTAGAGCCATTTGTTGTAGAGACTGCCTTGCTTCATGTATTACCCTCCCTCTTTTGTCAAGGATCAGTTGACTATATTTATAGGTAACTTGTTTATCCAGGTGGACTAATCCATGAGCAAAAAATTCTATAATCAACCTATTTAAAAATATGTCCATAATTGTAATTATTATTTTAAATCTATGTAGATGGGTTTATATAAAGGAGGCAAGGAGCCAGGAGTGATAAAGGCTGGGTTCTGGTCCGACTTTTGCTTTAACTTATTGTAAACCTTTGCTCAAGGACATGGTACCCCACTCCAGTGTTCTTGCCTGGAAAATCCCATGGGCGGAGGAGCCTGGTGGGCTGCAGTCCATGGGGTCGCTAAGAGTCGGACACGACTGAGCGACTTCACTTTCACTTTGCTCAAGTCATTGCCTTTTAGCCTCTCCTTTCTTGTCTGCAAAATAATGGGTTGGCAACAATGGCAAAGACTGACTTCAGAGCTGCCTCTCCTCCCCTAGGTCGTTTCTCAGACCTG
Organism: Budorcas taxicolor; assembly: GCF_023091745.1. Lineage (NCBI taxonomy): Eukaryota > Metazoa > Chordata > Mammalia > Artiodactyla > Bovidae > Budorcas > Budorcas taxicolor. Next base: position 50,553,894 of record NC_068914.1, on the reverse strand, counting down.
AGGGAATGGGGGCTACTGCAAGTCCAGTTCACGTCTCCTTAGAGTGAAGGTATGTCATAGTGACTTGTGAGAACCTGTCACACTAGACAGAACATAGTTTTCTCGGTAAGATAATGATCCCGTAAAATGAGTCTTTAAGTAGGTAAATAGTTACTGAGTGCCAACAGCGTGCTGGGTGCTCTGCTCCCTGCTTTCTAGAAAACATTACTTAGTTTACCTTATTATTTTGGGCTGCACAGGGTCTTCGTTGCTGCACGTGGGCTTTCTCTGGTCGAGCGAGCAGGGGCTACTCTCCACTTGCAGTGCACGGGCCCTAGGGTGCGCGGGTTTCGGTAGCTGTTGCCAGTGGACTCTAGGGCGCGGGCTCAGGAGTTACGGTGCAGAGCTGATTTGCCCTGCGGCACGTGGGATCTTCCTGGGCCAGGGGTAGAAGCCCTGTCCCCTGCATTGGCAGGCAGAATTTTAACCACTGGATCACCAGGAAAATCCTGCTATCTGCTTGTTATGGGTTGAATTGTGCCTTCCCCTGAAATGTCAAAATACTAACCCTGGGTGCTGATCGATATAACCTTCTGTGGAAATAAGAACTTGGCAGATGATTGATTTAAGATGAGGTCACTGGTGTGAGCCCTAATCCAGTGGAAATTTGGATTCAGACACCAACATACACACGCAGGGAGAAGGCCACTGAGGCTGAAGGTGGAGACTTGGTGATGCGTCTGCGTGCCAAGGACCCCAGGGGCGGCAGAAGAGGCGCTGGGAGAGGGGCCTGCCATAGAGTCTCCCTCGCGGTCCCTGGTCCCGCCACCATTGGGACTTCTAGGCTCATGAACCCTGAGACAGTCCATTTCCGTTGTTTAAGCTCCCCGGTTTGTGGTACTGTGTTACGGTAGCCTAGGAAACTAATACTCCCTTATAGACACCTTGAATCATTCAGTCCTCACAGCGACCCTGTTCTTTATTCTCAAGGTGCAAGCGCTGAAGCAGAGAACAAAGGGCAAAAGTCCTGTGCTTGTGGGGGTTACATCCTAGTGAGAGAAGCCAGATGAAAACAAATATATCATGTGTCCGATTGAGATGTGTAACAAAAAGAAGTTGGACATGAAAAGGGAGACAGAGAGGGGGTGTGGAGGAGGGCCCTGGGGTTTCCTGTTTTATATAGGGGAGTCTGAAAATGTTGTGTTGAAAGAGTCCTGAAACTACCCTGCAACCAACAGGAAGGCAAACTCCTGGTGTCCAGTCCAAGGCCTTTATTAGTCCGAGTTGTGGTGAAGCTTAGACATGGAAGTGTGTGCCCAAGGTCATACAGACAGCAAGTTGGGGAGTCAAGATGTGAACCCAGGAACTCCAACTGCAAGCGCTCACCCTCTCAATTACCACAGGGATGTTTTGGTCACTCTTATCTCTGTTGATTTTATGTTCTCTTCAGCTAGATTCTATTTCCAGAGTTACCACAATTAGGCAGGCAGAGTATTTACTTGACAGTTCTCCTGGAAGCAGTTTCCAGTGATCTGGCATCAATGTAACGGGTGTATTGTCAAGTGACCCCACTACCCTTAGAGTCATTGATATCTTTCTTTTTCAATCTCCATAAGATATTGTTTTCTTTTGTTAAAAATTTATCTTATGGAAGTATAGTTGATTTACAATGTTGTGTGAATTTCTGCTAGATGGCAATGTGATTCTGTTATACATATACATAGATTTATTCTTTTTTAGATTCTTTTCCATTATGGTTTATCTCAGGATATTGAATATAGTTCTCTGTGCTACACAGTAGGAATGTGTTGTTTATCCATCCTATATAATAATTTGCATCTACTAATCCCAAACTCCTGATCATTGATGTCTTGACAAAGGTCATTGAGGATGTGTAAAAATTATTGAAGATGAATGAAAAGATTTAATTATAAATGTTGCACTATAATTTATAATGGCAAGATCAGTTAATATAGTAGAATATTATACAACCATCAAAAATACTGTTGTTAAATGAGAATTTTAACTTTCTTTAGGTCATACATCCTTTTGGGAATATGATAAAAGCAGCCAATTTCCTTCTTGGGAAGAAAGCACATTTTTACCTACGTGAAAATTTGTAAGCGATTTCACAGAATTCATTGTCTGTGTGAAGCCTATGCATAGACTTGGGTTGAAGAGTACAACTCCATAGTAAACAGCAATAATCAGTGGCAGGGAAAACAGTCAGAAAAGCATATATGTGCATTGGCATATGAGGCTGGAAAGATATATATCAAATTGGCTCTGAGAAAGATCTGAGATGTCAGATCTTAAATTTCTTCTTTGGACATTTCAGAATTTCTCTAGTTTTCCACTAAGAAAATGTATAATTTCAATATGATTTTTAAAAATTGTTTTAACATGGTGTAAAAACTACACAGAAGCCTTAGAGAAGTCCCCAAGAAATGCAGGAAAAATGGAAAATGATGAAAAGTGCAAATGAATAATAATATGCCTATGGTAAAAGGCCCTCCTAGAGCCAGACATCCTGGAATGCAAAGTCAAGTGGGCCTTAGGAAGCATCACTACGAACAAAGCTAGTGGAGGTCATGGAATTCCAGTGGAGCTATTTCAAATCCTAAAAGATGATGCTGTGAAAGTGCTGCACTCAATATGCCAGCAAATTTGGAAAATCCACCAGTGGCTACAGGACTGGAAAAGGTCAGTTTTCATTCCAATCCCAAAGAAAGGCAATGCCAAAGAATGCTCAAACTATAGCACAGTTGCACTCATCTCACATGCTAGCAAAATAATGCTCAAAATTCTCCAAGCCAGGCTTCAGCAATACGTGAACCGTGAACCGTGAACAGATGTTCAAGCTGGTTTTAGAAAAGGCAGAGGAACCAGAGTTCAAATTGCCAACGTCTGCTGGATCATCAAAAAAGCAAGAGAGTTCCAAAAAAACATCTATTTCTGCTTTATTGACTTTGCCAAAGCCTTTGACTGTGTGGATTACCACAAACTGTGGAAAATTCTTAAAGAGATGGGAATACCAGACCTTCTGACTTACCTCCTGAGAAATCTTTATGCAGGTCAGGAAGCAACAATTAGACCTGGATATGGAACAGACTGGTTCCAAATAGGTAAAGGAGGACGTCAAGGCTGTATAGTGTCACCCTGCTTATTTAACTTATATGAAGAGTACATCATGAGAAACACTGGGCTGGATGAAGCACAAGCTGGAATCAAGATTGCCGGGAGAAATACCAATAACCTCAGATATGCAGATGACACCACCCTTATGGCAGAAAGTGAAGAAGAACTAAAGAGCCTCTTGATGAAAGTGAAAGAGGAGAGTGAAAAAGTTAGCTTAAAGCTCAACATTAAACAAAGATCATGGCATCCAGATGGGGAGACAGTGGAAACAGTGGCTGACTTTATTTTGGGGGGCTCCAAAATCACTGCAGGAAGTGATTGCAGCCATGAAATTAAAAGACGCTTGCTCCTTGGAAGAAAAGTTTTGACCAACCTAGACAGCATATTCAAAAGCAGAGACATTACTTTGCCAACAAAGGTCCATCTAGTCAAGGCTATGGTTTTTCCAGTAGTCATGTATGGATGTGCAAGTAGGACTATAAAGAAAGCTGAACGCCTAAGAATTGATGCTTTTGGACTGTGGTGTTGGAGAAGACTCTTGAGAGTCCCTTGGACTGCAATGAGATCCAACCAGTCCATCCTAAAGGAAATCGGTCCTGAATATTCATTGGAAGAACTGATGTTGAAGCTGAAACTCCAATACTTTGACCACCTAATGCGAAGAACTGACTCATTTGAAAAGACCCCGATGCTGGGAAGATTGAAGTGGGGAGAAGGGGATGACAGAGGATGAGCTGGTTGGATGGCATCACTGACTCAATGGACATGAGTTTGAGTAAACTCTGGGAGTTGGTGACGGACTGGCATGCTGCAGTCTGTGGGGTTGCAAAGAGTTGGACACGACTGAGTGACTGAACTGAACTGATGAGGAAGGCACAAAACAGTTCTGTGTTCTCATGGGACAATCAGGGGGAGTGGACTTAATTTAAACTAAAGGTTATACTTGCGTGTAAAATAGGATTTCTTTTTTGTCATGTGTAAAGCACTTAGATGGGGCACCCAAGGACAAGGGGGAAATGCAAAAGGTGTAGCAAAAAAGTACCTGTCTTATTGGTTTAAACAGCCGTCTCCCTGAAGGCATGAAATGCAGTCAGGTGATTTATCTAGAGCCGTTCGTTCAACTTGTTTATGTTTTTGAAGCAGGGTTCGCTGGTTCATGGAGGCAGAAGCAGTGCTGGTACTTGCCCAGCTGCTCTGTCCCCATGTCCCCAACTGATGCCCCTTCGCTCACACCCAGCAGGTGGTGGGGGTGGGTGCTGCATCTCTAATAAGGTGATTCAACTCTCCTATGCGTAAATATTGGCTGCCAGGGAAATTGATGATCTAATTTAAACAAAGCTGAGGTTCATTTTTATGCCTTGGTCAAACACATATCACTAAGTGAAGAATATAGCAGGGGAAGTCTGGTCAAGTAAAATTATTCTCCACGCTCATGACTATTAATATTCATGAGTCCGTTAGAGGAAAGCATTCTTTGTATCAGGCATATTGAATCCTCTAGAGACCTGCTGTATCTCTAGGGGAATTTCTCTAATCCATTCTGTAGGCTTGACAATCCTTTGACCTTATTATTTCTTATTTCTTATCATGCTTACCATTCTTTTTATGACCTTGAAGTATTGCTGCCAAAAGGATATTTCTTAGGACAATTCAGTTTACATGACGAAATGCTGACAACTGATTATCAGTATAGCACGGACACACACGTGGATGCGCAAATATGTACACACACAGGTACTACGTGCATAGGTATAGAACTATGCAATATAATGTCATGGGTAAGAGTACGTAGGTCTGCGGACAGACTTTCTGAGTTGGGCTCCTGCTACCACCACAGCTTTGTAAACTTGGGCAAGTGATCTAACCTTGATAAAATTTACTTTATCAAAATGGGGATAATAATGGTTACCTTCCTGATAGGATAGTGGTGAAGATTAGCTGCATTAATACAAGTACAATGATTATAATATTACCTGTACTTTGGCGCATGTTTGCTGGTAGTATCAGTGCTTTCTGAGTGTCAGGAGGTTTGAGAGAGACTGATTTACCATCCCTCCCAGCCCCAGATCACTGAAGTCTTGCCCATTCCTAAGGCCATAAGAACCAGAATCCCCTTTTGGTAATTAAGCCCTTTCTAGCAGCACTAGCTTCTCTAGGGCAGACAGGCCTAGTTGCCCCTTTAGGTGCTGGGTCATTACGTGAACAGGATTACCCAAAGGAGATTCATGAGATAGATGGAGCTCTCCAAGCCTTGGGCACCCATGGAACTGGAGTCCTGCTATTTATCCCTAAGTTGATCTAGCCAAAGCTGCCTGTGGAGGAGGATCCAATCTTAGTCCTAACATTTTTCCTGGTCTTCAAGTTTGAGTACCATAGGCTGTCTTGGGAGTATTGAGTGTCTTTTCTGGCTCATAACTTCATAGTCTAGTTGAGTATCTCTTAACAAATTCTCTACCTTCCAATAGGAAACCTGAATAACTCAGGGTTATGAATGGGTATATCTCCCTTCATGCAGAAATAGAATTTCTAAAGTTGTTCGGCTCAGTCGCTCAGTCATGTCTGACTCTTTGTGACCCATGACACCAGGCTTCCCTGCCCATCACCAACTCCCGGAGCTTGCTCAAACTCATGTCCATCGAGTCAGTGATGCCATCCAACCATCTCATCCTCTGTTGTCCCCTTCTCCTCCTGCCTTCAATTTTTCCCAGCATCAGGGTCTGTTCTAATGAGTTGGCTCTTCACATCAGGTGGCCAAAGTATTGGAGCTTCAGCTTCAGCATCAGTCCTTCCAAAGAATATTCAGGACTTATTTCCTTTAGGATTGACTGGTTGGATCCTCTTGATATCTAAGGGACTCTGTATGTAAATAAAATTTTTATAACCCAAATATGCTAACCTTATTGTTCTTCTACACCAATGGTTTGTTCTTTTTTTTTTTTTTTTTGGTAAAAATTCTGCCATGGTCTCAAATAATGCATCAAATAAACACAGGTAATAACATTCTCTATTGTACAAGGCACCCTGTGAAATATTAGGAGGAAGTGATTTTAGAAACAGAAATTACGTTTTTCTCCACAGAGTCTGTGGTTTAATGAAGAGTCACAGAAAATCAAATTAGGTTTTTTTTCCCCTCTATATATGATCCTGTTTTGATTGTTTTGTAGCTGTGGGGAAGAGAAACAGTCTTCACCGAAATCCACAGTTAGAACTTCACAGAGGCAAATCTGAAATATCTTTACCATTTCCTAAACATTGCATATCCTGGATTTACTGGGACAGCATCTACCTCTTATCATTTCATTCTATTCAATTAGAATGATTTATTAAATTCACAAGCAGTATAACTAAATTATTTAGCCTTTTACAACTTATAATGCAAGTCAAACAATGATAACAACAAACCTTAGATGGTCTTCAAGCTCTAATATTTGATTCTGAATATATGGTCTTTGGGGCTCAAAAGACCTCTGGTTTCATGGGCTTCTCAAGAGTGTTGCTTAGGAAAAGAGCCCAGCATCGCAGGGGAGGCTGCCGGTCTCCAGTGAGGCGAGAACGATGCTTTGCCATTCCTGCAGGGCACCTTACCTTTGGCCCAGCTCATCGTGGCGCACTGTGACCTCTGTGCCGCGACTGCTGCCCTGGGAGCTTTTCCATCTGCCATGGAGGACCAGGAACGAAGCTTGAGTGATGCTGCCGTTGTGTATCCTTGGCCCCTGCTTCCTCTCTTCGCGTCCACTGCATCGTCCTCTGCCATTTAGCTTCCTCACCTGGGACACTCGGAGAACTGGAGAGTCCAGGGATGCAGCGAGGCGTTGTTGAGTGTCTAGACAGCCTCTGCTCTTTGTCCTTTTAAAGGAGATTAGAAAGGACATTGCTGGGCATTGTGTCACGATATAAGTCTGGCTTGTGCTGCTCTGGTTGTCTAATCTGAGAAGCAGAGAGTGCATTGTTCATCTTCTTTGTGTCTCTGGGCTGACAGTTCTTTAGCTGATTTTGTCCTTGAGCTAGGAAAGTAAATGTTACCCATGAAGCTGAAAGGAATTTTCCTGCCTAGCATTAAATAGTGAAAATAATAATTTTAATACTGTATAGAAAGGACTTTTCGATGGCTGACAGAAAACCTTTAGGGCCAACCTGATTCCTGAAGATAAACAAGAGAGCAGATGGGGCAGGTGAAGTGTTTTTAATCTCTCTAGATCAGAGTTCTAGTTTTGCAAACTCTTATGGCTCATAAACTTCTCTAAACATTTTAGAAAACTTAGCACAGAACATTCTCTAATAGGCTTAAGAGTCATCTCGAAATAATGTCCTTTAATTAGATGTAATGGATTGTCTGATGGACTGTACAACTCTGCTTGGCCTGGCGGAGGTAATTAGCCTTGAACAGTGGTACTTGGCCATTTTTTATTATGCCAGGGAGTGTGAGTATTATGCTTGCATTTTTTACAGCTGCCATTTGAAGAAACTAAAGACTTCATTCAAGTGAATACAGAAGTGTTTTTTTGTTTTTCTTTCAAAACACCTATTTAAAATCAGAACAGCTTCATTTGAAGTTGGCTACACGTCTCCCCCTGCCCTCCCACCCCCACCCCCACCCCCAGAACTTACTGGCTGAATGATCCTAACAAATCTCTCGTGCTGTATGTTTCTGAGCTATAAACATGATTTAAGGATACTCACAGGGTTCATTGAAATAATGTCACTGTTGCTTTTAACAAATCATGCTATATCATGTTTGCATAGCAGCATGAGGGACTTCAGCATGAGGGATTAAGACTCTGCTTCCACTGGAGTGGCGTGGGTTCCGTCACTGATCAAGGAACTGAGATCCCACATGCCACATGGCGTGGCCACAAACAAAAACAAATAAACAAATGAGACTTGCCAGACCCTTGAGTAAGCAGTGTTTTGAAACGAAGAGCAGCTTGCAACCCATTACTGGGTCCTGAAATCAGTTTCTTGGATTGAGATGAATAGTTTTCTAAAAAGTTAAATAGAATGGAATAGAAAACATGAGTATGCTCATGGGTATTAAGGTAATAAGCATTGTTTCACTGAAGGTTGTGAAGTATGTATAAATTTATGTTGTTTACTGTATTTAAGGACGCTGGTGTTTGAGAGCCTCTGGAGAAGGTATGCCTTATACAATAGGAGTAGCTTCAATTTTTGAGCAATTTTATCCACTAGAAAAATGTCTAAAATTTCTAGCTGCCTTCCTTTGAGTTTTTGTTGAAGACAGAATAGTTTTTTGAAGTCTTAAACCTACAGAATCTTAATCAGATACATTAAATGAGAATTTTGAAAGCACAGTACTTTCTCTCTTTGGCAGACTCTGTTGCCCACCTAACTGCCAAGCCCTCTGTCTCCTTTCTCCTTGTTGCCACTTCTGGAGTTCCCATGAAACTTAGGGATGACTGGCCCTATCTTGAGTTCCAGGGATAAAACCCGACAGGTCTAAGCCCACCATAATGGTTCTATCTCCCTTGATGGTGATTGGTTGAGGAGTGGACAGATGGTATAATTCTGGCCCACAAGAATTGAAGGCAGCTTCTGAGAATGATTTTCTTGCTGATAAGAACAAGCTACAAGAAAAGATTTCCCTTTTCCCTTCTTCCACTAGATGTGTTGTCTAATAATGCCTGGGTCTATGAGAGACATTTTTTCACTCTAGAGGAAGCAGCTCTAGAGGGCATCTCAGTGGATGTTAAAGCTGAAAGAAGGAGATAAATTACGTCTTTGACAATAACGTTGAGTCCTACACTTTACCCATCCTGAAGCTGTTCTACTTCTACACATGGCTTCTCTATCTAGCCTAGTTAATGCGTATTCTTTGTGGTGTAGAACATTTTATGCTGGGGTTTTCTGTTGTTTGCAGCTGCAAATGTACTTTGTAATATGCATGCATGCTCAGTCACTTGGTCCTGTCTGACTCTGCAACCCCATGGACTGTAACCCCCAGGCTCCTCTGTCCATGGGATTCTCCAGGCAAGAATACTGGAGTGGGTTGCCATTTCTTTCTTCAGGGATTCTTCCCAGCTCAGGGATGGAACCCACGTTTCCTGCCTCTCCTGCATTGGGAGACAGATTCTTTACCACTGGGCCACCTAGGAAGATCCAGTATGTAGTATACCTAAAGAATAATGTCTCGATTATGTTCTTAAGAAATGTAAGAAATGTCACTGCATATCTTTGGGATGTATTGAGCTTTACTACATGACTGTTCCCAACCTGAGATCCAGATGTGAGTCAGAAGGTTCTGTATTACCTCTTCTAAATCATCATATCTCATGGAAGTCATCCCTTTTGAGGTCATGGAAGTTGTTGGTGTAGGTGTGTAGAAGAAAGAGATTATTAATAACTTGTGTGGATATTGTGCTTTGTGCTTTTTGAAAGAAGTTTGCATATATTTTCATTGAGCATTCATTAATTATTTAATAAAAAATTTTTTATTGAACAGCTACAAGTGTCAGAGAGAGTTAGGTATTGGAGATACAGTGATGAGTAGAATCAACAGAATTCATCTTTGCCGTGAGCCTAAATTGTTATTCTTGGTAACTTTGTAAAGTATGGCAGCTATTATAGAATCTATTAATTTTCACTAATTCACTATGTTTTGGTGAGATTCTGGTGTGTACATGGCACTGTGCCAGGGAATGCCATGGTAAGTAAAACAGACATATCTGGGAGCTTAAAAATTGAGCTCTTCACAATCATCTTTTAAGGCAGTAAGTAGCATTAATTCATTCTCTTAACAAATATTTATAAAGCTCCTTCTGTGTGCTAAATATGAAGGAGAAAACTGAAGCCAGAGAGGTGAAATGAGTCAACATGATACTCGTTAGTGAGAAAGTGCAATCTAGAACAGAGGCATCTTCTATGATTCAGGTGACCTTCTCAACTAGAACACACTGTCTTTTACACAAAACAAAGGACAATGAGAATTACTTCCTAAGCACACCTTATCAAGTTTGTTAAAGAATCAGCATCATAGTCCTCTCAAACGAAGCATAGAAAGTGAAGCTGGAAAATTTCTCTGAACTAAATGTAACATTTGCCCTTGTACCCCTGGGTGCAAAATATTTTTAGCTCAAAAGACTGGGGCTCCATAAAAAGTAAGGTTTGCAAAGGAATTAATAGGATGATTAGAGTGCCTAGAGAAAAGCAAAAATTCTAAAATTTATGGAGGAAAGAACACAGATCAGTGCCTGTGTAGCTGTTCACTTCAAGTATACCTATGTCTGGATGATGTTTCCTTGAAGAGCCCATGTATCTTATATGTGCTGCTGAGTTCCTGTGATTGTCTTATTGTTTGTGCTTTTTTCCCCTCTTCAAACCACTCTTGAAATTCTTTACTTCTTCCAAAGTCATTCTTGACCTGGCTCTGTTCAACATCCTTGACTAATATTCTGACTCAGAAGGACAAGAAAGGATGTTTTAAGGCCATTAAGTATAGAACTTTTAATGCTTAAGGAACTTCCAGTTTTCAAGTACAGTTGTTGTTGTTCAGCCTCTCAGCTGTGTCTGACTCTTTGCCACCCCGTGGACTGCAGCACACCAGGCTTCCCTGTCCTTCACTATCTCCCGGAGTTTACTCAGACTCATGTCCGTTAAGTCAGTGATGCCATCTAACATCTCATCCTCTGTCGCCCTTCTCCTCCTGCCCTCAACCTTTCCCAGCATCAGGATTTTTTCCAATGAGTCAGCTCCTTGCATCAGGTGGTCAAAGTATTGGAGCTTCAGCTTCAACATCAGATCTTCCAATGAATATTCAGGACTGATTTCCTTTAGGATGGACTGGTTTGATTTCCTTGCAGTCCAAGGGACTCTCAAGAGTCTTCTCAGGAGTCTTCTTAGTCCTCCCTTATCTGTGGTTTTGCTTTCTGCTGTTTTGGTTATTGTGCTCAGTCATGGTCTGAAAAAGTTAAATGGAAAATTCCAGAAACAAGCAATTCATAAGTTTTAAATTGCAGCTTTGTTCTGAGTAGTGTGATGAAATTTCACACCATGTTGCTTTTTCTGCCCAGGTACCCCAACCATTGACATCATCTGCTCCTGACCTGCAACCATCAATGATCCAAGATCACTCAAAGCAGATAAATCTCCTTCTGAGTTTCACCCCAAGTCAATAGTAGCCTCAAGGTATATCAGAGTGCATCTGCCACTCATCTCATTTCATCTTCTCACACAGGTATTCATCAGCTCACATCATCACGAGAACAAAGAGTAAAGTGAAATAAAGTAGTTTGGGAGACAGTGCACATTCACATAATTTTTTATTGCAGTATGTTGTTATAATTGTTTTATTTTATTAGTTATTATTGTTCATCTCTTACGGTGCCTAATTTATAAATCAAACTTTATCATAGGTGTGTATTTATAGGAAAAAGCATAATATAAATAGGGTTTGTTACCATTCATGGTTTCAGACATCCCCTGGGGGTCATGGAACCTACTCCCCATAGATAAGGGGGAATTATAATATCATAAATTCTCATAATTTGGAAACAGAGTTGAAAATACCACTTTCTCATAGCAAGCATTAAGATAATATGACCTTAGTCACCTTGTGGAAGTATTCCTAGGAAATAACATACCTTAAGAGAAGAAGGAGAAAGATGAAAGAAGATAGCAAAAAAAAAAAAAAAAAAAGTTGAATAGATCAAAGAAAGAGAGAAGCTGGGGGAAAGAAGTAGAGATCAGTGAGAATGTGGAATAAGAGGGTCACCTTTGTATCTTGTATCCTGAGACAAGGTGGTCCTCGGCCATGAGGTCCTGCCTTCCTGATTTGCGTGGGGATTCTGGGTGGCTCTGGGAGCGAGTGAGCCATTGGGAAAGAGTCACAGGAGGCTTCCTGTCCAATGACTCATCCTCTTGGTCATCTCTTCCTGCTCAGAATGTGTACAGAATTCTGTCCCTCTGTTCTGCCTGGCAATGTAGTTATAAGTTGAGCGAATGGGCCACCTCGAATCTTGTAGACTGTTCTTTAAAGGGTTTAGATTATTCTAGTTCTATTCACATATTTATAGCTCTAAACACGATTCCTGGACATGGCAGAAAGTCAGTGAATGTTCTTAAATGTTCAGTGAAATGGACCATGGGTGTGAGTGTGAATGTAACTCAGGTACAGAGGCAAAAAATTGAAATACGTACTTCTATTTTTATAGAATTTAACTTCCTTAGTAGTTTTTGCTTCTGTTGTTATAGTTGTTATTACATTTTAATTTAGCAAGTAATCAAACTGCAAATATTGGAAAACCGTTAATAGTTTCCTAATGGAAGCAGAGAAAGGTGAAAGCAACAAGATAGTGACAAAATAATCATCAAAGGAAATACTGTGAATGGAAACTCACTCTGCTCCATGTGACCTCCTTGGGCAGGAGTATATAGGTAGACCAGGCAGTATGAAGGATTTTTATTATTATTATTATTTCAATTTATTGTTTTTTCATAAAGCAGTTAGCATAGATTTCTTGGTTGTGTCCCTGGTCAAATATAAGCCAGAGTATGCTTATACATTTTGCTCTGTACCCAGTTAGAAATATGCCTGATTCCATAGAATATGAAATCAATGTCAAGGTCACATACAATTTTCTGATCAAAAACAGTGGCACCAGTGTATTATTGCAGAGCTGAATTCTCAACTACTTATGTGGAAACAAAGAGCTTAGGCTCTGGCACCAGAATGCCTGAGCTTGAATCTCAACTCTGCCTCTTATTAGCTCCATGATAAATCACTTAACCTCTTTGTGCCTTAGTTTCTTAATATGTAAACTGGAAATGATAATGGCTCTGCTCCTAGGCTCATTGTGAGAATTTAATGAGTTAATATATGTTAAGTTGTTAGAGGGCTTCCCAGGTGGCACTAGTGGTGAAGAACCCACCTGCCAATGCAGGAGACACAGGAGACACAGGTTTAATCCCGGGTCGGGAAGATCCCCTGGGGTAGGAAAGGACAACCCACTCCACTATTCTTGCCTGGAAAATCCTATGGACGGAGAAGCCTGGCAGGCTACAGTCTATGGGGTCGGACATAGCTGAGCACACTTCTTGAGTCTTGAGCCCGAAGTTGTTAGAAAGGCGTCTGACACATAATAAGTGTTGGAATATTATTGTTAATAATCAAACATTACTAATAATATCAATGCCGAGATTTGATAAAATGCTATTATATTAAAAATTTAGAATCACTACATATTAACAAATGATTGAGAAAGTATACAATGATAAATGCTTTCATAAATTGTCATGCTTTCAAGTAAACTTACATTTCATTATCAGTTGCATTTATATCTACACTTGAAATAGCAATGCTGGATATTTATGAAGATACATGGAGATATCTGTGTACACATACACATATGTATGTACGTACATATATGTTCATTCAGTCTTCACATGAAGCATGTATGTGCTTCCACAGTATGTGCAGCCAGGTTGGGAACCACTGGCTTTTTAAACTTAAATGCTTATTCTTTACATAAGTCATACAAATTAGTACAGATGCTTTTCTGAAAGAAATTTCATTGAGTCTGATAGAAATCAGCCTGCAGTTGGTTAAGAATCGAATACAGTTATAGATTGAAACAACCAACAGTACTTGTACAGTATCTTCCTTAGGCTAGTAGATTTCACTCGAAGTTACCAGGGAGCTCAGGGATCTGACAGGGAGAAATGAAGGGAGAACCAGGGACCATTTTGTGAACGGAGGTCGTATAGATAGAGTAGTTACAAGCCCATGGCAACCATTTGAGGAAGAAGGCAATATAGTCCTCTTTTAAAGATAAGAAAACAGACTCAGAGGTTTCAGCAACTTGCTCAAAGTCTTTCAACAAAGCTGAGATTCAAATCTAAGACCGGATGCCAGAGTGCCATACTTTTTAGACCATAATTGTTCTAGAAAATGACTGTCATTTTAATATAGCCTCAGGGTTGTACAAGCTCTTTTGGTTATATTTTTATCTGGCTTGATCCCCAGAACACAGCAAATGAACTTAATGCAGATGGAGACAACAGAAGAATAAACATAGCTATCCATCACGGCAGAAAGTCGGCAGGACTCAACCGAACAACAGCAACAAACGGTTCATCGTGGCAGCCAGCAACAAGGAAGTGTCTCGGATTGTCCATGAGATTCCTTACAAGCCAGAGGTGAAAATCTAGGTTATTTGAAGGTGTATTCCTGATGTATCCGTGGAGAGAGATGTACTCCACGTCCACCATCTCCTCTGCCATCTTTGAATTTCTCTAGTATCTGCAAAGTGGTGATCTTCTGGCTGAAGGGGGATGGAGTCAAGGCCAGCGGCAGGACTGCTTGGCCCAGTGCCAGCATGCCTGGCAAATTCCAATAGGATCTCCTTAGTCTCCGCAGAGTTTCTGAGCATCCCAAGGAAAATGCATGAAGCTGGAGCCCACGCAGCTGGCACCGAATTGTCACTGTGGCGTGGTGATTCCCAGCTTGTCACTCCCAGAGGCTGGGTTGGTCACGACCCTGGGACTGGAGAGTCCATTTGTAAAACAGAGAGTGGAGTACATGCGGAATCCTAGCTAGCGATTTCTTGGCTTGAGACTGTTGGTTCTACTGGATTCCTTTTTATTTCCTGAAAGCCGTGGGGTGAGCCAGTGGTTGCCAGTCGCATCTAAGCAGATGCTGCTCCGGCTTTGCCAAATCTCGGCTATTTGAATCAGTTCCTTGGGCATCCCTGGTCAGTAAAGTTTAGGCCTGTCTCAGTGCTTACGGGTGGGGGATGAACAGGCAGAGACCTAAGTCTCCACTGCAAACGTGATAGTGGTGGAGTGATGAGGCTGTAAGAAAGAGGCCATTCTGAGTGATAAGTTATCTTTCAAAGGAAGGAAAAGTACTGGATAAGGAAGCATCCTATCTAGATCAAGGAATGCATGTCTAAAGGGCTACAGAGAAGGGGAAGAGAAGCAGGCTCCCTGAGCACAGAGAAAGCAAGGATATTGAGGCTGATAGCCCATGTCCATTAATCCTCTAGGGAAGCTTGTGATATAGGGGAGTATGCGGAGGAAGGGTGGCCCTTAGTAATTTGTCTATTCTCAAAAAAAAACCTTTTTAAAACTGAAGTGCAGTTGATTTATAATGCTGTTTTAGTTTCAGGTGCATAGCAAAGTGATCCATTTGTACATGCATATATACCTGTTTTTGTTTCAGATTCTTTTCTCTTATTTTTTTTCTCTTATAGGTTATTACAAAATATTGAGTGTAGTTCAATTAGGGTCTATTCTTTGACTGCTCTGTGCACTAGGAAGGCATTTGGATGTCTGCTCTTGTCTTAGGCCAGTACTCTGTGACATATTAAGCCAGTACCTCTTATAATTAGCATGTGGCCTGTGGTTTCCCCCCTTCCCCAGCCTGTTTCAGGGTTTTCTTCCTATGAGGATTCCAGAGGACACTCTCCTATTGCCTTATTCTATCAACTGTTATTCCTGTGAGTGAGGTTTGTTCAGTACCTTCTTCCCTTTCTCTAAAGTACCTGGACTGAACTCCTGATGTTTTTGTAAAGAAGCAACAATAAACGAAGATGAACAATTATTTATTGAGCATCTACTCAATATGTGTAAGGCCCTGGGAAAGCCACGATCAATGGAAGTCTTTCCCTTAAGAAGGGGATATCCTCTTAGGGAGGCACCTTTTAAGACGGGAAAATACAATTACAAGCAAGTGTATATAATATAATGTGCATGCATGCCCAGTCGCTTCAGTCGTGTCCGACTGTCTGTGACCCTGTGGACCACAGCCTGCCAGGCTCCTCTGTCACGGGATTCTCCAGGCAAAGACACTGGAGTGGGTTTCCGTGCCCTTCTCCAGGGGATCTACCCGACCCAGGGATTGAACCTGCGTCTCTTACGTCTACCTGCATTGGCAGATGGGTTCTTTACCACTAGCGCCACCTGGGAAGCCCCTAATAGAGTGTAAGAAGTTATTATTAAGAATATTGCAGTGCTGACTATGAACGAGTTTTTCTCAAGCATTCCTCTGGGCAAGTGGAGCCCATTCTGTCCCAGGAGATTATACCTCCCTCAGAGGTCAGCGTGAGTCATTACCTGGCGGCAGGGCAGGGGTCAGAACATAGGAGTGTAGATGGAGGGAACGAATCAGGGGCTGTAAACTGAGGCCACCTCGTCAAACAGAGGGCACTCTTGGCCCAGTGATGGCCTCTGAGTCTCCCTCACCAGCCATTAGGCGTTATGAAGTGCTGAAGGAGCCAAGTTACAACATGTAAGATAAGCATGCTTTCCCCTCGTAAAGAGAGCATTTCTTGATACTATCTCCTCTTCTTCCTCTTCTTATTTAGATTAAAACAGGGTGGGTTAGTCTATAAAACGTTTTTGAAGACGACTTTAGAGAGTCCCTTGGACTCCAAGGAGATCCAACCAGTCCATTCTGAAGGAGATCAGCCCTGGGATTTCTTTGGAAGGAATGATGCTGAAGCTGAAACTCCAGTATTTTGGCCACCTCATGTGAAGAGTTGACTCATTGGAAAAGACTCTGATGCTGGGAGGGATTTGGGGCAGGAGGAGAAGGGGACGACAGGGGATAAGATGGCTGGATGCCATCACTGACTCGATGGACGTTGAATCTGAGTGAACTCCGGGAGATGGTGATGGACAGGGAGGCCTGGCGTGCTTCCATTCATGGGGTCGCAAAGAGTCGGACACCACTGAGTGACTGAACTGAACTGAACTTAGAAGAAACTGGAAGGAAACTTGTCTGGAAGCTGGTTAGGAGATTATTTTGAAATGATGATGTTTCCTAGAGCAGGGGTCCTGAATGTTCAGGGAAGACTCTGAGAGTAATGAACAATGGGGACAGAAAAGATGCTCATCCCAGGGCACATGGTTGTATCGTAGAGGAAGTATTGCTCTGAGCTCCAGGACCCTCCCACCCCAGGAACAGTTGAGGAAAAGATGATTTTGCAAACAGGAGGAACCAAAACTTGGCATCAACCTTTGGAGAAATATAGATTAACTGATGTCAGTAGATGCAAATGAGATGGCTTCAGAATAAGAACCCGCTGAATAATGGAAAGAATCAACCTATCTTTGGGAAGTCATCTGTCTAAACATCATGAATTAAAGCATCTTTGTGTACTTGCAGATTTTTTTTGTTGCCCAGTCCTGTCTGACTCTCTGTGACCCCACGGACTGTAGCCTGCCAGGCTCCTCTGTTCATGGGATTTTCCAGGCGAAAATACTGGAATGGGTTGCCATTTCCTTCTCCATTTGCAAAGTTAAAGAAGTGATATTAAAATATTGTGTAAATAGTCTCCTATTTAGAGGACACCAATATGAAAAATTACCAAAAAATGGACAGAAAAGACGTAGTTCTTAAGAACACGTAGGATCTTCTTTCCCTTTAGCTATTTTTCTTCTTCTTCCCCCACCTCCCTCCCCGGCCCGCCCCAGGAGAGATAATTTCAAATAGAAATGGATTTCCTGAAAAGGAAACTTGTAGCAGTCTATGAACTCCCCAAAGAGGAGAGCTGACTCAAGGTCCAGAAATAGCAGAAATGGGAAAGAGGATTCAGAAAACCCTGGCCCACTTGTGTATGGAGGGAGAATAGCTTCTGGGCTGTCTTAGTAAGAGAAACCCTATAATATATAAATCAACAAAGACACAACCAGCTAGGCACTGTTTCTTCGCTTGTTAGCCTAAAAGGAACTAGAAGAGACCGCGATTTAAATGTTTTGGTTGGTGGAGTTCCTGGAGTTGTGAACAGTGACATTTTAAGTCAATAGATGGTTTTTGAATATCTGTGCCCATCACCAGTGCGGTGGAGGGACTCCACAAACTCTAAGACAGGACTCTTGTATGCTTTAGCCAGAGCTGGGATATGATTCGTGCATGGGATGATAATGTGTTGGAATTTTTGAATAAACTAAAAAGTACCCTGTAAAATAGCATGATCCTAATATTAGTCACAGATAATTGATATCTGATCTGACGTTTTGAGAGTCCAGATTGTGCATGGTGGCAAACAACATATACAAAAACCCAAAACCTGATCTCTGAGATGTTATATATTTTTGTCCCTGCTGTTTCTCAAATAGTGAGTGACTGGATTTCGGGGGTGGGGTGGAGAAGTGGGTGAGCTGGAAGCCATGTCTTACATTAGGGAGAGAAGTCATTTCCAAACGGAAATCTTTGTTTACTGTGTATCTGGCTTTTAAACGCGAGAGTATTTAATCCAAAGTGAAATTGGTAGATTTCACAGATGTATTTATTCCTCTATAATTAAAAGATCAGTCTTGTAGAGTTTTTTTTCTTTAAAGATTATTCCACAGTGTGAATAAACCCTTCTTAGAAATGATAGCTTCTCTCTTCTGAACCTTTTCATCTCTTCCACAGCTGATTAAAAGGGCTGCTCATGGTCTTTCTCAGCTGCTTATAAGGAATAAAAGGCAAACCAGTGCAGCAGAAAGAGATGAATAAAGATTCCTTTGTTCCTGATCACGTGCCTGCAGAGAGAACACCACTGCCCTTGAGGCGCTCTCTTGAGTGGGTTCAGGACCGTCCCCCTTCCTGTAGCAGTCCGCCCCATCCTCTCACAGCCCCGCCTGAAAAAGCAGCGGTGTTCGCGGCGGTTCCCCTGCCACCAGGCGGCTACTGCCTCCAGCCCCCTTTACCCAGACAGCAGAGAGGAGCTGCTAACAGCTCAGTGTGGCCGTGGATTCCCTCTGTCCAGTGGACACTGTTTCAAGGAAAATAACAGGGATTACGTGGCCTTAGATGCTTCAAACAATGGAAACACATTTAAAAACACAATTTGGCTGCATTGATGGTGTCTGTTTGGGGGGGATTGCAAAGGAATGGATCAGCATGTTTGTCAGAGAGGGAAGGAGGCGGAGGAAAAGAAATCCCTTTATCTTCTCTCTCTGTGAGGCGTCACATGACTTTAGTTTGCCCATCACATCTGAGTTCTCTGCCCAATCAATGTGGTATGTTTGCTTGGATTTCCTGGAATAGTAGGGCATCTTGTCTTTGGAATCTTTAAATTCTGATTTCTGTGATTTTTCACTCTTCTCTTAGAAATCTTTATAATCTAGCTTCCTGGGGGACTCCATATGGCTTTTTGACATATTGATGATTTATTAGTATGGGTAGCCCTGGCCCCTATGCAGAGCCTTACATATAGTAGTTGTTCAATAAATGTTCCCAGAAGTGAGTGAATAGAAAAATGAAGAGGTCAAAATATTAAACTATTTCATGAAATAGTTCTGATGAGTAATCCTCTCTCCTTAGGATTATTCTGGTCTTGATACTAGGCTCAAATAGCAGGCTTCTCTGTTCAGCAGAGTGGCCACTGCGGGTAAGATTAGGAGAAAGATGGTCAGAGTAAATTTGGCCCCATTTTTCCTCAGGAAAATCTTTTGCTCTTTAGCTGCCTACCTAGGACTTACTAGGCTGTTAGTATTTCTTTGAGTTCAGAGGAAAAGGTAAACCTTGGAGATCCAGTTTAAGCTCCTGAAGAAGGTATTTCTCTTCTTGTCCTTCTGCACCAGTTTGACTAGACGTGATGGAGAAGATAGTGAACACCGTGTCAGCTACTGGTTTTGTTTGTGTGTGCAGTTACCACGGTTACCAGGGTCGTCATTCTCTCTTCCAAGGTCATAACCAGGAGAGCGGCCTGCATTGGTTTTCTAGGGCTGCTATAACAAAGTATTATAGCTTGAATGGCTTAAACAACAACAACAAAAATTTTGCTTTCTCGCAGTCCTAGAGCTAAGAAGTCTGAGTTCAAGGTGCTGGCAGGGTTGGTGGCTTCTGAGATCGCTCTCCTTGCCAGGTAGATGCCGTTTTCTGTCTCCCTCTATGAGTGCCTGTTTCTACATTTCCTCCTCTTATAAGGACACCGGCTGCATTGAGTAGGGCCCTCCCTCATGCCCTCTTTTAACCTTAATTGTCCCTTTAAAAGTTCTCTCTCTCGTGTCACATTCTGTGGTAGTGAAGGGGCTAAGGCTTCAACATATGAATTTTTGGGGGGAAATAATTCAGTTCATAACAGGGAAATAACAGCCAGCTCCTTGTTCTACCATTGGATATAAGTTATTTTACCTCTGGAGGAAACTGAAGCTATGAAAATAGAGAACAAAAACTACTGACGATAACTGAAAGTGACCAGAATTGTTGATGTTGAAGCAAAGCTAAGAAGCAATACTATAGCTGAGTGCATTTAATTAAAACAAAGCAAAACAAAACAACCACATTTCCCTACATCAGATGTAAAAGAGATTCCTAATATGCAGGAAGAACAAGGGAATTTTCCACTTAATGTAAATCAGGCTTCTGTCTTAGCATGCTACTTGAGCCTTTTAAGAAATGAGCAATTTAAAAGGTGAAGGGAAGTTACAGAAGTGTAGGAAAGCAAACTATGGAGAAAAGACAGAAAGAAGCAGAATTGTTTGGCTTAATGAAAGCTGAGAGGTCAAAGAAGAAGTCTCCATGACTTGAAGAATAGTAGGTGTCTTAGCTAGCTTGTTGCTGTATTAGCCATGTCCAACTCTTTGCGACCCCATGGACTATAGGCCATCAGGCTCCTTTGTCCATGGAATTTTCTAGGCAAGAATAGTGGTATGGGTAGCCACTCTCTTCTCCAGGACTTGGGCTGCTCTTACAAATCACCACAGACTGGGTGGCATGAACAACAGACACTTCTCAGTGTCATGGGGGCTGAGAAGACTATGATCTGGTGGGCAGAGCTGGTGTCCGGTGAGGGCCCAGTTTCTGATTTGCAGATGGCAGAGATCAGAGACATAGAGAGAGGGAGAGGAAGAGAGAGAGAGGGAGAGAGGAGGAGAGAGAGGAGGAGAGAGAGGAGGAGAGAGAGGAGGAGAAAGGGCAAGCTCTTACGTCTTCTCCTTTAAGGGCCTTAAGCCCATTTATGAGGGTTCCACCATCATGACCTACTTACCTCTTAAGGGTCCTACCTCCTAATACCACCACATTAATGGTATGGTGTTTGGGGGGCAGGGACACAAACATTCAATCCATAATTGACTGAATATTATAGAGTTATAGTATGGTTATTGAGAAAGCGTGTCCATTTTCACTGGTGTCAAAAGGTTCCTCTAAGCAATTGTAAAAGAAATAAGTACTTGAATGACTGGGGACTTCTATTGATATAAAACTTAAGGGGCTTATCTTTAAGGTACATTGAGAGCAAACTAAGGATACTGCATTTTAAAAATTGAAACAGAATAGAGATATAAAAGTTAAAGCCTAAAATCAAGAGTAGGGAATCACTGACTTTTAGGGCTGGAAGAGATTTGTGATCTTTGGGACCAACCTTCTCCTTGTACAGGGACCTTACAGAGGTTTAGGCTGCAAGGTCACGCAGCTAGTGTGCACAGTTGCTGTTGCAGTTCTCATTTTTGCTCTTTTACGAGTAAAGTGATCTTAGGCAAGTTCGTTAAACACATCATATTACATATAGAAAGGATAGGAGGTGTAATGAGAATTTAATGATTTAAAATGCTGAGTCCTACGTGATTGAAAATGTACTTGAGTCCCAAGTGGCTGAAAAATTCTAGCATTTTAAAGAGGTAATTAAATTGAAAATGTGAACATGTGGAACTTTATTTAATGTCCTTTTTGTAGAGCCAAAACTCAAGGGAAAAAATCTGTGATTTGACTGCTCAGAGCACCCTGTGTAAATTGTGCTTTTATGCAACTATCTGATTTTCTAGCACAGAAGCAGAAACTATAGGGTTATTATTGCAAAAGAACTTCCTATTGTTTCTTACTTCTTTTTTTCCTAGATAGTTTTATTTTTTCATTTTGAGAATGTTTTATGATTAGGAAAAAAATTCACATTTTTTCATGTATAGGGCCAGAATTTAAGCTCTAGAAGAGAAACTTTTATGACACAGAATATTGCCTGTTTTAATAATTCATCCCATCTTTTTTTTTTTTAACTGGAGGATCATTGTTTTATGATGCTATGTTGCTTTTCTGCCATACAACAATGCAAATTAACCATAAATATATATATATACGTACATATATCCCCTCCCTGTTGCGCCTCCTTCCCATCCACCTGCCATCCCATCCCTCTAGGCTGTCTCAGAGCACAGAGTTAAGCCCCCTGTGGTCTACAGCAGCTCCCCACCAGCTAGCCATTTCACACATGGCAGTGTATCTATGTCGGCGCTACTCTCTCGGTTCATCCCCGTCTCTCCTTCCCCCTCTGCGCCCACAAGTCCATTCTTTCCGTCTGTGTCTTTACTTCTGCCCTGCAAATAAGGTTATCAGTACCATTTTCCAGATTCCATATATATGTGTTAATATACAATATTTGTTTTTCTTTCTCTGACCTACTTCACTCTGTATAACAGGCTTTAGGCTCATCCACCTCGGTTCAACCAACTCACATTCATTCCTTTCCAGGTCTGAGTAATAGTCCAGTGTGTATATGTACCACAACGTCTTTATCCTCTCATCTGTTGATGGCCAGCTAGGTTGCCTCCATGTCCATGCTGCTGTAGATGGTGCTGCAGTGAACACTGGGGTACACATGTCTGTTTGAATTATGGCCTCAGTGTATATGCTCCGTAGTGAGAATGCTGGGTCATATGGTAGTTTTAGTCTTAGTTTTAAAAGAATCTCTAAGCTGTTCTCTATAGTGACCATTTCAATTTACATCCCTATCAATGGAGCAACAGTGTTCCCTTTCCTTCACATCCTCTCCAGCATTTATTGTTTGCTGATTTTTTGATGATGGTCATTCTATCCTATCTTTATCATCTTCTTCCTCAAATTTTGTTGAATGTCAAGATTGTGCTCTGTGATTTACTAGATCTATGTTTTCAGTGTATCAGACTATTTTATTAGTATTAAAGAATATATGTAACATGCGTATCCAATTAAACTTTTGAATCATAATTTTAAACAGTAAACTTTTAACTTAGATGTAAGAGGTATTTTTGAAAGGCATATACTGAATTTAGTCAGCATTTGCTGAAGTTTGATAATGGTTGAAACTTTCCCTTAAATGAGAATAAATCAAGTTAAGTCTTTAAGAATGGTACCCTGATTTTGGCAAAGCATAGTCTATTTAGCACACACATTCATGTATTAAAAATATTCCTTTTAGCATCTGGCAGAGTTTCCTTTTCAAAGGAAACCACTTTTTTAAAAAGTGGTTGGATTCTGAAGATTTTACTCTTTTTTATTTCTTCCAAGCATTTAGTCACACCTTCTCAGCATTTTCACTTACTTAATGAAGATGGTGCTTCATTTTTTGAGGGAAGAAACCAAGTATCTGAGCTTCTGAACTCAGGGTTCACTGAGGTGTTGCTTCCTGAATCTGGTGATACGTTAGTGTGAGAGGTTGGTTGAAAGACTTTACTTTGTACAAAATTCTCTCTTATCATTTGTGTAATCAGGTTTGCAGGAGATTTGGGCTCATTAGGAATCTTACCACATGAAAACCTGATGGTTGGCCTGGGAGGGAAAAAGAAGAGAATGATGACTGAAATTTGAGCACCAGAATGTTGAGGTTAAGACTCAAAGAATGAGCTCTGTCAGCTTCTTGGGGAGCTTCCTTCAGAGGCAAGGACATCAACTGGAGGGAAGAGGTCTGAGGAACCCAGACTACATCCTAGGACGCCGGCTTACAATCTCTGAGAGTAACTTTTCAAGCTGTGGCAATCTGGGAGACATTGGACCATTTGTTTGTTTTTTTGCAGGAGAGAGGGAAAACTGAGACAGCAAGGTCACCCTTTTGAAAGTCTTATAAGAGTCATACTCTTGATGGGGAGAGGAGCCTCTTCCACCCTAGGAATGTTCATTTGTTCACTCATTCATTCACACATGAAGTGACGTGGCAGTACTGAGATGCTAGAAAGCTTAGCAGAACAAAACTTCAGCCCTCATAGAGGGCTGCAGTTCTAATATGGAGGTAGAAAGTCACTGTGCATCATATAAAAGAAGGGTTATAGACAAAAACAAAGAAGGATAAGGGGCTAGGCAGCATGCTAGTGGGCAGTGGGCAGGGATTATGTTGCCTTGGAACTCAGGGAAGATCTCTTTGTAAGAAGGCCTGAAAGAAGTGTGGGAGTGGGCGAGACATATGGGGAAGGGCATCTCAGGGAGTGAGAACAGGTGTGAACTTGGTGTAGGCAAGCAGTGATAAGGAAGCTGGCTCTGCTGAATCATAATGACTAGGAGTGGTGGTGGAGGAGATGATAAAAGAAAGATGAAGTTGTGGGGCAGATTGTGAAGGCTCTTGTAGATTCTTGACAAGCATTCTGCTTTGACTATGAGGTGTGAATCTATTTGAGGGTTTTGATTAGGAGAGTGACATAAAATGACTTTTAAAAGGGTCATTCTGGGGCTTCTCTAGTGGTCCAGTGGTTGACAGTCCGCCTTGCAATGCAGGGGACACCAGTGTGATCTTTGGTCCAGGAAAATCCCACATACAGTGGAGCAGCTAAGCCTGTTTCACACAACTACTGAGCCTGCGCACCCAGAGCCCATGCCCCGCAACAAGATAAGCCTCTGCGATGAGATGCCCGCGCACCACAGTGCAGAGTATCCTCTGCCCTCTGCAACTAAAGAAAGCCGGTACACAGCTATGAAGACCCAGCACAGCTAATAATAATAAATAGGTAAATAAATAAAATTATTTAAAAATAAAAGGACAATTCCAGTGACAGAGTGAGAGGATAATTTTAGAGGCTTGGCTACAGGACACTCAAATGGGAGGCAACTGGAATAATCCAACAAGAGGTGATGGCAGCTTGGACCAGGGTGGAAATGATGTGTGAGAAGTGGGGGGAATTTGGATGCTTTTGATGGTAGAGTAAAAAGATTAGCTGATGGGTGGGGTGCTGTAAAGTTTGGGACTTCCCGTCATTAAGACAGGGAAATGGTTTGAAGAACAGGATTGTGTTGGTTTTAGGAAATGTAGTATGACATGACTATTAGATTCCTAAGTGGCAATGCTGACAAGGCAGTTAGATACATCAGCATGGGATTCTGGGGGAGAAGTTAGTGCTGAAAATCTCAATTTGGAAGTTGCTAGTATATAGGTGATATTTAAAGGCAAAGGAGGAGTGATGAGAGGAACAACAGAGCCTTTGGCAATAGCCAGGAAGTAGCAGCTTGGCACAGGACCAAAAACTGCTATGGATTAAGGCTTTTGGCAGCAGGTGGTGGCGGGGGAACACAGTCAGTAGCTGATGAAGAAAAATGTTATGACTGTCAAGGAAACCAGGTCACCTTGCAAGGAGGAGGCAAACTGGTTGATTCCATGGAGTAGGAGGCCAAGGACACAGCTTGGTGAAGGTTCAGACCCAAAGATCCTTTTTGTTGCAATTGTTTTGTCAGGCAGGTGTGGCCTTTGATTTACAAACCTGCTTGTGTTTTGGATAATTAGCTTCAAGCCTTCTATTTCCTAAATGTGAGTTCCTTATGAGAAAAATATACCACGTTTTCATTCTAATCTGAATAGACATAAGCTTAGATCAGAGGTCTTTGTATATGGTACAGTGTTCAGCAAATATTTGTTCAATGAATTAATTAGTAAATTACCGAAAGTTTAAGAAATTTAAAGTTGCAGAGAGCACTCATCATGAGGATTAGCTGTGCTGGGCTCTCCTGAACACATGGCCTGCTCTGTTGGAAAATGGCCTTGCTCTTGTGCATCTGGAACTGTGAAACTCACCAAATCAATTACCATGGGGTGGCTTCCTGGGTTATGACCTTTCTAAGACTAAAACGATTGATTGCTTGGCTGCTGTTTAAAAGTATTTGTCCCAAGTAAAAGTTTTAGTGTTACAGGCAGAATTACTCACTGAAATATATGCTTAAGTTGAAATTTCTAAGTAGGCTCTTGTAAAAACAGGCAATTACTTGCTCAAGGCAGTTAATTGCATGCACAGATGGGTGCTTGTGTTACCAATTACTCATTTGCACTTGTGATTACCATTTGCCTTAATTCATGAAATCTGGGGGAATTCTTAGGTAATAAGAAAGGTTTTAGGCATTTAAAAAACATATCAGTAACAGAAGAGGAGACCCAGAGGGAAGCAGAAGCTAAATATAAAACCCTGTTTCACTGGCTGTATGTAAAGAACAGTTTTTGAGGCTCATGGTTGCTCGAGGTAAGAGGTTTACTTGATTGTCTTGCTTAAGTTATTTCCGTTTACACTGTCAGCTTAAAAAAAGGAAAAGAAATGAAAACAGTATTTCAGCATTTCTCATTTTGTTTTTCTTGCAGCTTTCTGTTAATGTTCTCTGTGAAACTGTTTCTACTTTGATGGTTTCTAGTTTGCTGGAAGAGTTTTTTTTTTTCCCCCCTAAAATACACATTCAAAGTTCTTTGAAATAACTTGAAATCCTAGATTTTGGGGGGGAAAGTGTAAAAAATCTCACATCCTCCAAGGTTATGGTGAATTGTTAAGGAGACTTGCTGTTTGAGGTGGTTATCATGACAACCCAGTGTTATGATAAATGGACAGGGACTATAAACAGAAAATGAAGGGAATTCCCCTCCTCATCAAAATATGAGCATCAGCTTTAAGAAAAAAATTTTTTTCAAAACAATTCTTGAATAGTCTACTGTAAGCAGCCTGGAATAAACGTTTTGTGAGGACAAATATCCTACGCTAAGATGTTCTCATGTGATGCCAATCTTGAGTCCTGTAAATGGAATTAAGCTGTCAAACTCTCTACTCTGTGAAAGCTACAAAGAACTTTTACTGCAGAGTTTCTCTAGGCACTTTGCAGGATTTGCTTTTTATTCTGGTAGTTGAAATTATTGTCCAGAGTGTTCTGGGAAAAGGAGACAGAGAGTAAACGCATCCCAATAAAGCAGTTTAATTAATAGGACAATGGGTTTAAGGCCTAGAGATGCCTGAATGTCCCGTTGCCTTAGAGGACTCACAGAAATAGGGAACAAACTAGTGGTAACCCTTGGAAAGAGGGAGGGGCAGTATAGGAATAAGGCATTAAGAGGTACAAGCTATTAGATATAAAATAAACTACACAGATATATTGAACAATGTGGGGAATATAGCGAATATTTTATAATAACTATAAATGGAGTACTGTTACTGAACACGAGTTTGTGTGCCAGACACACAACGGGGCCAAATAAACTGAAACGTTGGAGTTTGGAGCAGAGAAAGGTTTATTGCAGGACCATGCAAGGAGAATGGGTGAATCAAAATGACAACCCATTCCAGTATTCTTGCCTCGAGAGTTCCATGGACAGAGGAGCCTGGCAGGCTGTAGTCCCTGGGGTCGCAGAGTTGGACATGACTGAAGAACTAACACTATACACACTGTCCCTCACCCCTAAACCCCACAGGGTCGAAGTAGAGTATTTTTAAAGGCCACGTGAGGGTGTTGCATCTCAGGGTATGTGATAAGCTAGTGCACAGTTCTCTGTTTGGTTGATGCTGAGGTAACAGGCAGTTAACGCTACCAATCCTTAGGCATCAGAAAGTTCTGGAGGCTGTGTACTCAGGATCATCAAGTAGTTAATTTCTTTCTTTTGATGGTGGGTTTTAGCACCTGAAAGGGTTTCCCTGCTGGCTCAGCTGGTAAAGAATCTGCTTGCAAGGCAGGAGACCCCGGTTCGATTCCTGGGTTGGGAAGATCCGCTGGAAAAGGGACAGGCTACCCAATCCAGTATTCTTGGGCTTCCCTGGTGGCTCAGCTGGTAAAGAATCCATGTGCAATGTGGGAGACCTGGGTTTGATCCCTGGGTGGGGAAGATCCGCTGGAGAAGGGAATGGCTACCCACTCTAGTATTCTGGTTTGGAGAATTCCATGGACTGTGTAGTCCCTGGGGTTGCAAAGAGTTGGACCTGACTGAGTGACTTTCACTTCACTTTAGCACCTGAAAAACTCAGGAGATGTGCAGGGATACTGTTATCTGGTGCTTCAGAGAGGAGCTACAGCAGAGGATTGGGCGAGGTGTCTGTCCTGGGAAGGCCCCATAGGGTCCTGCTCGGTTACAGTATAATCTTTGAAAAGTGTGAATCACTGTACTGTACACTTGTAACTTACATACTACTGCTGCTGCTGCTGCTAAGTCGCTTCAGTCGTGTCCGACTCTGTGTGACCCCATAGACGGCAGCCCACCAGGCTCCTCCATCCCTGGGATTCTCCAGGCAAGAATACTGGAGTGGGTTGCCATTTCCTTCTCCAATGCATGAAAGTGAAAAGTCAAAGTGAAGTCGCTCAGTCGTGCCCGACTCTTAGCGACCCCATGGACTGCAGCCCACCAGGCTCCTCCATCCATGAGATTTTCCAGGCAAGAGTACTGGAGTGGGGTGCCATTGCCTTCTCCAACTTACATACTATTATGCATCAACTATACTTCATTTAAAAAAGAAAAAAGCCACAGGAAAAGAAGAGTTTTCTATAGGGATGTGGGATTGAAGAGTCACCTCCCCAACCCTCTGTGAGATCTAGTATAATCCTTGGAAGATTTTCAGTGATGACTGGGTCACTTCCCGGATTCTCCTGCGGTCCTTTCCCATGCATGCTCCTGCTGAACCAAGGAGCTCCAACTCTGTGGAACATTGTTAGGACAGTGAAAGTTATGCTGCAGGAACAAACAATCCCCAAATCTCAGCATCCTCACACAACAGTGGTTTACTTCTCTGCTGTGCTCTGTGTTCATCGCGTGTCACATCTGAGACGGGAGTCTTGTTCATCCGAGTCACTCTTGAAGCAGTCTCCATTACTGATATTTCTGGCCACTGCGTCAGAGGGGAAAGAGGAGTTTTACAGGTCTTGTATTATCAATTAAATGCTCCTTTTTGGAAGTAACTTACACTCCTCTATTAACAGGTCATTCACCATAACTAGTCATATGGCTCCATACACCGTCAGGGAACCAGAAAAGGCTATCCTAGCCTGTGTCTGGGTAAAAGGGTGAACCAGAAACAGTTGGCAGGCGGTCCTAACAACTATTCCAAGTGACTTTAGATACAGATGGACCCCATAGGATGTTTTCTGTTTGGTGCCAGGTGCCACAGAACTGCCACCCGTAGCCAGACCGCAGCCCACGTGCTGCCTTCTTCGCAGGCGCCGTTTCTTTTGCCACATGCGCTCCTGGGAGGACGGCCACACTGTGGTAGTTAATGTTACCTGGGGCGCATCTTTTTTTTTTTTTAATTCTCCTGAGGATGATAAGTTTTAAATAACTATACGATCACTTCTTAAGAGTTTCTTAGACATTTGAAAAGAAATCAAATTGTGTTATTTCTGGTTGAATGTGATTAGCAGAGTTCTAAATCTTTGCATCAAAGTGTTCAAAATTATGTAAACTTGAGTACTTGAGCTATTTCTTTTTGGCAGGAGGCATCTTCTCACATTCTGTCTTAGTTTTGAAGCATTTTGGGCTTTTTGTTTTGGGATGTGTGAACAGATTAAGAATTGTACTGTATCTGAAAACTTGGAGGAGAATTGAATTCTAAATTTGTTAGCCATCATACCAGCTCACAAAATAGATAAATTAAGGCGGAACCAGATGAGAGGAAAAGGAAGGGTAGATTCACAGCCTTTGTAGCTTCTTAAAAACTGCATTCTGGCCTTGGTAACAATGTTTGGTAAACAAGGTAGATGAATAATGGCATAAAAAAAGACTTGCTAATTCCAGTCTTGACCTCTGGCTCCTTCTCAAAGAGGACCTAGTGATAATACCAACTGGTATGTCTAAGGTAACAGGGCCCTTTTTACTTCTTTGTGATCTGGTCTAAGAGAGATTGTTCTTGCTTCATGATTTTTGTTGCTAAGTCTTTGCTGGATATTTCTCAAAGTGCATTTGCATACTGGGTTTCCATCAGTTAGCTTCCTTTGCTCTCTTCCAGTGTGAATTGAAAATTCTACCAGGGAAATGCAATGCTGTTTTTCCACTCTGAGCTCTATTTCCTTTTTTACCCCAGTTGCTGCTTGCTCTTTGGAATTCCTATCCTAAATGTTCTCAGGGATAAGTGTTCTTTCCTATGCCTGTGGTAATGGGTGGTAGGTATTTTTCCTGTGAAGAGGCACTTCCCACCCGGAATGGATGCTAAAATCTGGTTACTTATTTTCATAAAGCGATGATAATTTCCTGTTTGGTTTTACAGGGAAGGCGTAAATAGCCTCTGGAGACAGTGGTTTCAGATATTGTTTAATTGCTTTGTATTAATTGTTTGTATTATAATAGCATTATCAAATTCCATTTTCATTTGTGCCTCCGATGCTTCATAGCTATAACACTGAAAGAATTAATTATCAAGATTTCTCCTTTTCAAAATCTGCAAAATCACTGTCTCTCAAATTGAAAATGGAACTTGCCAACTTTGTGCTAATAAGTAACTCATGTGGCTTTGTACATGAATGAGGCTTAGTAAATTCACGTTTTGATAGTGGAGGTGATTACACTGATGAAAAGCATCACGCACGCGCCAGGCTCCCGTTTTGTACAGTGGTCCTCTCTCATGAACAGGTGTATTGTGGGAGCTTGTGGCTGTGTATCATCAGAGGGAAAAGTCACAGAATTACGGAAGGAGATGATAGGCAAAGACAGATTTTCTTTTTTTCAAACTTATAAAGCTATAAAACCTTTTCTCTAAGGAAAATCTGATGTGGAAATCCAATATATAAACTAAGAACTGACTTGAGGCTAAAATGTGGTGGTAGGAATGGGGGTCCTAGGGACTAATGTATTTTCCAATCTCTACACCCCAAACTTTCATGGAGCACAGTTTGATAACCACTGACGCTTAGTCCCCTTTCTGTAGACAGAAAACCTGAGCCCACCCAGGGAAGGTGTGTGACTTTCCCAGGACTGTGACACAGCCAGACCACAGCCACCTCTTCTCATTTGCCTACTTTTGTCCTTTTCCATTAAAATGTGGTCTCTTAGCAGCAGCAGCAGCAGCAGTCAGAGGGTGTTTTTGTATAAACAAGAAGGAAGCAAACACTGGTGTTATTACTATTGCTACTCAAACAAAAATGTGTGGAAAAAACATCTTTTGTGATCATTGAGTAAAGATTTTGTACCCAGAAGTTATCTCCAAAGAAATAAAAGCCAGGTTCAGCCAAGTCTGTGTAAAAGCAGAGAGAGAGGTTTCTGTGCAGCAGCCTGAACCTTCTTGCTCTCCCTGCCGCCACGGGGATGTCTTTCTTCCGATTGTGTGTGACCCAGTGTGAAATTGAATGAGAATTTGTCGGAACAAGTCAGTGGAGCTTTCCAGCTCAGAAAGGGCTTATCGAAGTTCTTAGAGGGAAAGGGAGAAAGGAAAATTAAAAAGCACAAAGGAAAGCAAACTCCACCCCCAGCATTGCCATAGTTGAAACATGAAACCCTAGTCTCTTAGTACATTTTAACATTCCTAGACCAAAGAAAATTATGTGTATTCCAATTTAAAGAGAAATCAATAGTTGTCTGCTGTGATTGAACGATACACTAGAGAACTGTACTGTGATTATATTCATGACAGCGTCAAGGACAAATGCCCTGGGTTTTGAGTAGGTGTGAGACAGGAAAAAATTGCCAGCCTGGTCACAGAAGGTTAAAAAAAAAAAGGACTCAGAAAGCCTTTCTTTCAGAATGGTGGTTTTAATTACATATTCTTCATCTAACAAATAACAGTTCTCTGATCCTGGCTAAAATCATTGCATTAAAAAAATGTGTCTGGGGGAAACAATGCTGTAAAACAGTTTTTTTTCACATTTCTGTGGGTTTTCAGCTGTTCTACCTGCTCCTTCCTAGTTGGGACTGGATTTTTCTTTCTTTTTTTCTTCTTAAAAGTAATAAAATATGAGCCCTAGTTTTAAAATTGTCATTGTTTCCCTTTCCATTATGATTTAAAGAAGAACAATAAAATCGATGCTTCTGACATTGCAAGTTAGGCTGCTGCCTCAAAGTGTTAAATTTCATCTCACAGTTTCCTGGGGCTGTTTTGCGGCCGCTAATTTATGATTGGACTCAGAACCTTTCCCTTTCGTATGATTAAAAAAAGTGATTTCTCTACCTTTGTCCGACCACCAGTAGAGATCCTACTGCGTGCCAGGCATATAGTCCTAACAACACAAAGATGGATCAGATATAGCCCCAGCTTTTTTTTTTTGAGAGACTCAGTCTACTGAGTGATTTTGGTAATAATTAACCTCTCACTTCTTAGCTGAGTCTGTGTTCCTTACACACAAACAGGCTACCCCACTCCCTCCTACTCCGGTAGCTACAGAATTCTCTTTTCCTCCCTTGTTGCTGGTGAGAATTTCGCTACCACTCTTGGTATTCTCCACTCCACCCATTGCAGATGCTCAGGACCTTGCCAAGCAATGGTGAACCTGGCCTGGGTTGGGGGGAGGAATGGGTGGGCGCTGGATTCCCCACTTGCTCTGCCCAGCAAGTCAAATGATAGAAGGAACAGTTTCACATAGGTGTTTTGAGTTTTAAGATGAGAGTGTCAAGTCATTAGGGCTGAGCCTTCTGACCTGCGCATGAAGATTGCAGACAGTTTCCTGTGGGAAAGGAATTTAATAGAAGATTGAGGAAAGAGAAACTCAAATTTTCTAGTTTTCTCTCTTCAGAGTTGGGTTTAGTTTTCCCCAGCCTGTAAGGCAGAGGTTGAAATCCAGTTGAGTGCGGTTAGAAGCTGTTTTTTTTGGCTCCCAGCATATGGTGGTGGTGGTTTTTAATTTGAATTTAGGGACCAGCTTTTTACATTTGAGGGATTCCTCATGAAATCTGAAGTCTGACTTTTCTTGAAAATCAGGTCTGGTAATCCAGCATGTTTAAAGTCAGATGGTAGCCGCTGCCTGATGGAAGGACAGTTCGTTTTCATTTTACCACCAGGGCCCTGAGATGAGCATTCTCTTCAAGATAATCTGAAGGCTTTTGGATTCATCCTTTGTGAGTTGGAGGTGGGTTCCCTTCTAGTCAATAATCAATATGGAATCTTAGTTGGTCCTGGAACCATCTCCTCTGGGAAGTTTTCACTGACATGTATGGCCTGCTTGGATGTTCCTATTTCTCCATAAAGTTGCTGGGGTTTGTTCTAGCGTAACAGAGACTCGGAGCCATCAGGAGGGACCACACGTAAGCTGAAGCGCCATCTGAATTCCCACACAGCTGCCCTCGGCCACAGCTGCTCTTCGGTTTTCAAGGTCTGAAATGTCCACTAGAAAAAGAATACTATGCTTGACAAGACAGGAGTTTAAGAGCAGAGGAGTCATTCCTGGTGTTATAGCAAAGAGAGCTAAAGGTTTTCTTATATATTTTTAAGACAACTGATATTTATTGGGCCCCCACTCTGTGTCAGACACGGAAGACAGTGAATAAAAAGGGATAAAGACATCTGCCCCCTCGAGCCTGCTGCGTTTTACATCCTAGGGAGATAGGTAGATGCTAAATAACATTATGTTAGATTACAAATTATAGCAAGCGGTTGTATACAGGGTTGAAGAGGGTAGGAGGGGGACTTCCCTGGTGGTTCAATGGTTAAGGCTCCTGGCTAACAATGTAGGAGGCTTGGTTTTGGTCCCTGGTCCAGGGAACTACTAGGGAATCTTCCTGGTAGCTCGGTTGGTAAAGAATCTGCCTGCAGTGCAGGAGACCCAGCTTTGATCCCTGGGTCAGGAAGATCCTCCGGAGAAGGAAATGGCAACCCACTTTAGTATCCTTGCCTGGAAAATCCTGTGGTCCGGGGAGCCTGGTGGGCTGCAGTCCATGGGGCTGCAAAGAGTCAGGCACAACTGAGCTTCTAACACTTCTGGGGAACTAAGATCCCACATGCCATGTGGTGTAGCCAAAAGAAAAAAAATAAAAAAGAGGGTAGGAGAGTAAGGCAGGAAGTGGGAAAGCATGGATAGGAGGTAGGGAGTTGCAATTTTAGATAAAGTTATCAGAAAAGGCCACACTCAGAAAGTAATGTTTGGGTAAGTCCGGAAGACGGTGAGGGAGGTGCCAGGCGGATATCTGGGGGAGGAGGATGCAAACAGGATTCAGGAAACAAAGTCCTGACGAAGGTGCAGAGCAGGTCTGGGAATTGGAGGACCAGAAAGTTCAGAAAGGTCCTCGTGCTAATTGACTGGTTTGGGCTTCTGCTCTGCTTATCGGGCAGGGTGGTGGGAGAGGGCAGTGGTGAAGTGCAGGAAGACCTCTTCTCACTTGCCCAGTGGAGTCACTCTGGCTGCTGTGCTGGACGGAGACCCAAGGGGCAAAGGTGCGGAAAGAGAAACCAGTTAGGAGGCTGCTGCAGTGATTCTGGGGAAGGATGAGAGCCAGTGGGACCAGGCTAGGGGCAGATTTGGGGTATATTTTGAGAGTGGTGCGGACAAGATTTGATTGAATGTGAAGTGTGAGAAGAAAGAAGCCAAGGATGACCCCAAGGTTTTGATCCAAGCAATTAAAAAAATGGAGCTGCCAGTAACTGAATTGGGAAAGACTACAGGAAGAGCAGCGGTGTGGAGAAGTGACTGTTAGTCCTGCTGGGGGGATATGTGAAATTTGAGTTGTATATTAGACATACAAGTGGATGTTGAGAAGGCAGTAAATCACGATGACTTCCATATGCAACAACGTTGTATTTGCCTGTACAAATGTGCTCTAGAAAGTCTAAACAATAATTAAAGTTCTCATGTAATTAAGGAAAGGATGATAAAAGGAAAAAAAAAGATCTTTTCAACATTCAGTTACCTTGAAAGGAGACCAATTATAATAGCCTTCAATTTAACATTAGATTCTTCCATTATTAATGTGAATTTAAAACATCATCATAAAAACTAAGTAGTCATTAGAAATCACCTTGGGCTGAGAGCTGGGAGAATAAGTTTGTATTTCAATAGACTTACAATAAATATTTAATGCTGATAATAGAGATACATAGGAAGTCAGTGGGAAATATGCATGACTCACAAGGGAGACATCAAAGGTTTTTTAATCAAATTGAAACCTTTTATAATAAAAGTCCTTTGAATTTTCATCTGACTTTTTTGAAGTCAAAGCATTTCCTAGAAATAACCTCATTACGCTCTAGTGAGACCAGCCAGGACACACAATGTTATTTCAAATTTATAGATCTGGCTATGGAGGAAGAGAGGCGACATAGTCAGTTCACTGTATTCTGGGTTACTCAGTGTCTAAACAAGGCTTGGGGCCTGCAATTTTTTTCATCTCACATAAGTTATTTTCCAACTTTACTAAATTGTTTCCTGTCTTTTCTCTTCTATATAAACAAACAAACCCTTGTTTTGCTTTCCTCAATGGCTTCTACCGTTTTAACTCTAAGGTTTCTTGTGCAAAAAAGTTTATCATTTTAAAGGAAAGACTTGAGCTGTGGCCAAGTATAGCCTAGCTTTCTGTCTCTAGGTTTCAAGATATGGACAGATTCTCCCCTCAAGATGTATGTGAGGACATCCTTGGTGGTCCAGTGGTTAAGACTCCACTTTCCAATGCAGGGGGAGGGGGTTTGAGCCCTGGGCAGAGAATTAACGTCCTACATGTCATGGGTGCAGCCAAAAATTAAAAAAAAAAAGTGTGTGCAGGATCATTCTTCTTCCAAAAGTTCAAATAAACAAAGTGAACCCATCTCTGCTGTCAAAGCAAGATGCCTGATAAAACCAAGTACGGCCAGAGGGTGGGGTTTGTCTGTAGTCAATTTCCCTATTCCCTTAAGAGATGAGCCACACCCAAAGTGAGAGTCATTCAGCAAGCATTTGTTGACCATCTGCTAAACAGATAACTCCAATCAGTGAGACAGTAGGCTTTGGTGGAGAAAGCCCAGAGTATTCTAAGAATATATTAGAATTCCTTAGTAGGAATTTAGTGGAGAATGTGATCATAAATGAGCCTCGTGCCATAGCCTTCTAATTCCATGACCCCAGACATGAGACACCTTCCCTTCTAGCCTCATTTAGAACAATCCAAGGCAAAGATCCCTACTGGTTAGCCTGTGCCACCTCTCTTCTCCTTAGACCAACCACAGTCACTAGGGCCATGGGTTTTCATAATATTCTGGATCCGGTAATGTGGCTGGAGGGCAGCGAACTGTGATTGCACACACTGTAGGCTCACACAGAATGGGTAGTAGGAGAGGAGTCATTCCCAAAAGAAAGCGTTTAAGATACTACTAAGGGAAGGGTGGCCAAAAGGGCCACAGCAATAGATGTTAGCTAACAGGTGACCGTAGACAGGACACCGAAGAGGGGTCAGATGTCAGGGATGGTTTCCTGCAGAAGGTATTGCCTGACCTGAGTCATTTAAAACATGTGAGCCAAACACTGAAGAAAGAGTAGGCATTCTCCAGGTGTTGATGTGTGTGTGTGTTTGCAGACATAGGGACGGTTCCCGAGGTCCGGGGACAGGGGTATATAAAGGTACAAAGGTGGGAAAAAGGAAAACCACCTAGCAGTAAGTAATGAGGGGACAGGTGGAGGTTAAGGAGGCAGGGGATGAGACTGTCCAGGAAAAGTATATGGAGACACTGGAAGGTGGCCTTGCAAGGCAGGTGAGAGAATAGTTCGGATCAGAGAATGAGAATGAGTGGCTAGGCACAGAGGGGGAGAAACCAAAGACTGGTTTCTTTCAGTGAAATCAGCATTGGTAGGGGCTTCAGTAGGTGTGGTTTTCTGATTTTCTTCAATAGTATTGAGCAGCCTGGCTCTCAATATGGGAAAGGTAGGCAAGGCAGGGGTGGAGCCGATGTGTGGCATTTACCAGGTAAACGTGGCTGACTAGAGCAAGGAAGCTGAAGCTAGTACACGAGAGGCTGCAGGAGGGACCTGAAGCCTCAGCAGTTAGGGCCGGAGTGAGTTGGTCAAGGATGGGAGGTCTTGCTGAGTCAGAGAGAGGGAGTGGTGGCTGAAAGAACTGGGGAGCTGAAGGGATAGGAAGTTGTGGTCAGAATGGGGTGCCGAATTTCAGGTCAAGTTATAAGGTCTAAGGGAGTGGTCGTGGGTGTGAGAGGCAGAGCTGCAAAGGGGTATACCAGTTAGGGTTCTTCTGACAAACAGAGCCAATAGAATACATGCGTCTTAGGGTGTTGGTATTCCATTTCTTCCATCCTCCGTGTCTCTATGCCTGTGTCTGTTTGTCTGTCTATGCACCTAGGTAAAGAGGTTTATTCTAAGGAATTGGCTCATGTGATTATGGCAGTGAGGAAGTGCCAAGGTCTGCAAAATGAGTCAGCAGACTGGAGACTCAGGAACGCTGATGGCTTAGTTCCATCCCAGTCCACAGGCCTGAAAACCAGGAGAGCCCGTGGAATCGTTCCAGTCTTAAGACTGGCAAGCTTGAGACCCAAGAAGAGCTAAAACCTCTGTTCAGGTCTGAAGGCGGAGGATTCTCTTATGTGAATTCCCCCTCTTAAGTGGGGGAGGGTCAGCATTTTTGCTCTATTTAGTCTTTCAACTGTTGGATGAGGCCCATTCACATTAGGGAAGGCAATCTGCTTTGTTCAGTCTACTGATTTAAGTGTTGCTCTCACCCCAGAACACTCAGAGTAATGCTTGACTGGGCACTGCGCACTCTGTGGTCCAGTCAAGTTGCCACATGAAATTAACCGTCATAGAACTGTTTAGTTGCTAAGTTGTGTCTGGCTGTTTCACGACCCCATGGACTGTAGCCTACCAGGCTCCTCTAGAAACTGACCCGTTTACTCCAGATTCTCTCTGCTGGCCCAGATTGTTCTTTTGGCCTTGACCTTCTGGCTCTAAGTTCCCACTTTAGCTCCTGCCTTTGTTGGTGGTTCAGATGGTAAGGAATCTGCCTACAATGCAGGAGACCTGAGTTCGATCCCTGGATTGGTAAGATCCCCTGAAGAAGGGAATGGCGACACACTCTAATATTTTTGCCTGGAGAATTCCATGGAAAAAGGAGCCTGGGGGCTACAGTCCATGTGATTGCAAAGAGTTGGATATGACTGAGTGACTAACTCTCTCACCTTGGCCATGGACACACCGCATCCCTCACCCCCTGCCCCCCCCCCGCAAAGCCGAGTCTGCTAGTTAGAACTGTGATGGGAAGCTTCCATGAGACTGGAGTTGACACCTGGGAGCTGAGACTGAGTGCTGACTTGGCTGTGCATAAAGATGGTTGGCTGGGAGCGGCCTGCTATGAAGAAAGCTATCCAAGATGTATCTAATCTGTGCCCAGTAGCCAATTCCCAGAGGGAAATTCAAGGCTAAATTGGGTCCTCAGAGCATTTGAGGAACAAAGAAAAGACTGCAGGTATATTACTGTGTGCCCCTGCTTAGGTGAGCTTGATGGAACAGGTGACAGATGCTGGCTCCATCCATCTACACACAGAATCGCCTTCACTACACGATGAGGATTGTCGGAACACAATTTTACCTGCCAGGGCAGCCAGAGAAGAGATTATGATTAGGTACCTTGTTTCCTGAGTGGGGCAGTGTTAATGGAAATCAAGGATATCATAATAAGTTGGTGGCTTCTGGGCAGTAGATACATAAAGAAAAACCTGCCTTTGCTGAGTAATTTTTGTTACCCACCAAAGGTAACAGGATTAGTAAACAAGTCATCTCTTCTAAGACGCTCGTGTGCGCTGTGTATGTGCTAAGGCACTTCAGCCATGTCCAACTCTCTTTGACCCTATGGACTGTAGCACGCCAGGCTCCTTTGTTCATGGAATTCTCCAGGCAAGTGTACTGGTGTAGGTTGCCATGCCCTCCTCCAGGGGATCTTCCTGACTGAGGGACTGAGCCCATGTCTCCTGCATTGGCAAGCGAGTTCTTTACCACTAGCACCACCTGGGAAGTGCTTATATGATATTAAAAATCTACTCTTCCAAACCTCCAAGGACCAGTGTTTTAAAGTAACCCTTGACCAAAAGTCTGAAAAACTGGGCAGTTTCTCTGGAATAGGCCTTGGGAGAAACAGATAATATTATTAATCGGTACTCTCACTTCTTTCCTCTTTGGGACTGGTTGTATTCCCATTCATCCCCCTTCACATGGATAGTCTCTTGCTCTGCTTGAACTTCATGGAACTGAAAGTCTTACATGATTTCCATACTCAATTAATTCCAAAAGAATCTGATTCAAAAATAACTTTCAAAGGTGTTCACTATTTCTTTCCTTTCATTGTTGCTTCCTTCCTTCCATCCATCCTTCCTTAATATTTCTCCAGTAGGGAGAGCTTATCCTTTTTTTTTTAAATTACATGGCTGTGCTGAGTCTTAGTTGCAGCAGGCAGGACCTTTGAGCATGGGTGTGGCATGCAGGGTCGTTAGATGTGGCATGTGGGGTCTGTTCCCTGACCAGGGATGGAGTGCGTTGTCTTAGGCACAGGACCACCGGCGAAGTCCTTTACTTCTGTTTCTTAGCTCAACTGTTAAATGATTGGCTTGGGCTTTTACCCTTTCCTCTATTTGGAATTGAATCTAGGCCCCATCTTTTACATAATGTGCAATCTCTGGAAAGCTATTTAACTTCTATGGGTGTGAGCTTCCTTATCTATAAAATTGTGATAATAATAGAATCTACTTCCTGGGTTCCCCTGTGGCTCAGATGGTAAAGACTCTGCCTGCAATGCAGGAGACCTGGGTTTGATCCCTGGGTCAGGAAGATCCCCTTGGAGAAGGGAATGGCAACCCACTCTAGTATTCTTGTCTGGAGAACCCCATGGACAGAGGAGCCTGATGGGGGTCACAAAGAGTTGGACACGGCTGAGCGACTAACACTTTCACTTTCACTTCCTGGGTTATCATGGAGATTCAATAAGATATTCTAAATATGGTTGAC
Organism: Budorcas taxicolor; assembly: GCF_023091745.1. Lineage (NCBI taxonomy): Eukaryota > Metazoa > Chordata > Mammalia > Artiodactyla > Bovidae > Budorcas > Budorcas taxicolor. The sequence goes on along the minus strand of NC_068914.1, from coordinate 50,514,044 downwards.
CCTTGAACAATGTTGGAGTTAGGGGAACTGACTATCACAGTTGAAATCTGCCTCTTCCTCAAACACAAAATTTGATAAATGATTTACCCAAGGGCAGGAACCTAAAACAGTTTGGATAGAATAAGGGTAATTTCTAACCAAACACAAACTTTTTGCCACAGTTCGTTCAAGGGTTAACTGTAGTTACCACAGTGTTTTGCAAACAGCAAATGCTCAATAGACAGTAGCTCCAATTTTTATTTGTTATTGTGCACCTCAGATTCCTTCCAGTACTCTTTATAGGTATATAGCTGATCTGTGTTTATTGATTCACTAACAATAGGATGTTTACCTAACTGTGACTCAGGCTTTATTTACTGTAGGTGGCTATTTTATATTTGAAAGTGGAAACAAGAAAATCTTGCTTTTCATAGTCTGTCCAAATAACCAAATTTTGCTTGGTTGGGTGCATTTGAGGGAAGTGAGGTGAAGGAAGGAATATTTGGGTAGTAAATCTTGATTCTTAGCTTCCCAGGTGGCACAGTGGTAAAGAATCCGCCTGCCAATGCAGGAGATGCAAGAGACCCGGGTTCAATCCCTGGGTCAAGAAGGTCATCTGGAGTGGGAAATGGCAACCCACTCCAGTAGTCTTGCCGGGAAAATTCCATGGACGGAGGAGCCTGGCGGGCCACAGTCCACGGGGTTGCTGAACACACACCAAGTCTAGATTGCTGTCTCGTTTCTAGCTTTCCACTGTGCAGGAAGCCAGCGATTACACTTCCGACACTGATGACCTTTTTGCTCCTGACTCATCTCAGATGATGCCGTAAGGAAACCATGACTTCGGTAAAGGAACATATAATTTGTTTCTCGAATTTAATAGTGTATGGATTGGGATTCTCTGAGCACTAGTCTCCCTAATAAGGACAATCCCTGATTGCAAATTATTTAGTCTGTATACAATTTAGAAACTTGGGAATGTTTAGATATTCAGTATTTCACAAGCCAGACTATTCATGTGCAGAGAATGCCTACCAAATCCTCTGATTTGGTTCAGATACTGTACAAGCTTATGCAACTCTTTTAAAGGTATTGAACAATGAAACGGTGAATCATATGTGGCTTGGTCAGTTCTGCCTTAGGTTATTCAGTCGTTCTTTAAATGTGTACTTCAGACATACAAGCGAATGTGACACCATCTCTGCTCTCTGGCGGGTCAGTGGCAGAGAGTACGTTTGTCAGAAAAATATGGTGGTTACAGGAGGAAACAACCATTTATTCAGCAATTCAATAAGTATTAATGAAGCATTTATAGAAGCCAGGTGCTAAGCTAGATATAGATGATTCAACAGGGGTAATGCAGATGCTTTCTGCCCTCCTGGACTTGTTAAAACTCATGGTAGAGATAAAACACTAAGCGCATTTATAGTACATTGTGATAAAGGCGCAATAAAGGAATAATTTATAGTCCCTGTAACATGAAATCAAATTAAGGAAAGGAGCTAGAGTAATGAAATCGAAATAAGAAAAGTTAAAATACTCAGTTCAGAGCTGGTATTTCTTCTATTTTCCCTTTTTTTTGGTTGTTGTTGTTTATTTCTTTTCCTTTTCTTTTGAGACTGGAAAGATCAGAAATCGTGAGCATAATACAGTTCCATTCAAAAGAAGTCATATGGGAGAACTGTCCCTTTAGAAGTTTCTTTGTTAGAAAAACAAGAGTACAGACAGAAAGAGCGGTAGTAATATAGTTGATGTCTTAAGTAGAAGGTGGCATGTATATTAGCAATGAACTTCGGGTAATTGCCGACAGGAAAAGCTGAGAGTTCTTTCTGATGAGCGTATTAGCACTGACAGCAAGGAATAACCGAAAAGGACCTGCCTGGGTGTAAAGCCCATGGCAAAAGAAGATGTAGGTTTGGACTTGGGTGAGAACAGGATTTTTCTTCTAAGCGGCCCTGGCTGAAGGCTTCACCAGTGTTCTAGGGAGGAGGGCATTTATACTTGCAATTATTTATATTTTACTGTGCATACTTCTACTTAAGATAACTATAAGTAAATTATATATACTGAGTTCCTTCCTTCATAGGGAGTTGTATTTTCTTAAACATTGTCTCATTTTGCTCATCAGGTCCTGAGTTATAGAAAGTTTTTTTTTCCTTGTTGGAAAGTACCCGAATCCAATGGAAATGACCAACACTGATGGTCTAGCACCCCAGGCATGTCACTGAATAAGAAGTCCTCACTTGTTTTTGGTACAAGGCCCTAGACGCTAAGACGGTCTGCAAACTCAGAAGTTCACAAGTCTCCTGTGAATCAGACATACCTGAGGAGCTTTGAAAAATAGAGATAATCTGTCTTATCACAGCAGATTCTGAGTTCATAAGTTTGGGGGTGACAACTGGGAATATATTTTTAAAAAGGCTACTCAGGTGATTCTGATGTGCCTAGTCTGCCAATGGGTTGCTGTTTCCAAACCACTGTACCAGGTTAAATGTAGATGTCTCATTTATTTCCAGTTTCAGATGGATCACTCATATTAAGCCTTAAACATAGATATACATTAATGGCAATTTAAAATTCTTCCCCCCTTCCTTTGTCCCATCCTCTTTTCTTTCATCTCTTCCACATTTTCCATTGAATCCTAAAATTTGTAGACATAGCGTGATCCCCTTGTTTAAACCCTGCTTTGAGATAGGAGAAGATGAATAAACTATTAGGGAAATCTCTTGCTTATTTAGCCCCATACATTTTCCTGGCAGAGTCTCAGAGTCAGGTAACAGTTCACAAGTGGAGCTACTTTCCAATAAACACAACGTGTTTGAAAAAGACGTGAGAAGAGCAGTGGAGAATCGGCTGAAATCGACACACTGTGCAGCTGGCTTTTTCAGACCTGCCTTCTTGCCTCTGGCAAGCGCTGTTTCAGTGGGTTCCGCCACATCTCATGGCTCATGACTCAGCTTCGATGACCTGGCAGGCTTCTCACTGTGGCCCCTGGGGTGGGAGTTTGGGGATGGCCTTCCTTCCGGGGCTGGGGCTCCTGCCAACTTGGATTTAGTCTGTCAGTCCCTTTGGCCCTCTCCCAGTTTCCTTGTATCTAGGCTCCTTCCTTAGGCAATTGGCCTGTTGTAGACCCAGTCGCCCCAGAACTTTTCCAATGTTTGATCAGCTTCATAACCAAATAATTTTTCCCTTATGTTCAACTGAGGTCTCTCTTGTCATAACAAAATCCTTATCTCCTTATCTGGTCTTCTGAGGACCAGTATCGGATTGCCATTGCTTTAATCATCTCTTGCTCATCTCAAAGCTCTCACACTTATTTCTTACCTGAATGGATAAGTATAAGGCATCTGAACAGAGCCTGACATAAACATATGCAGGTGTTCTTTCTATTTTTATTTTCTCTACGTCCTTCTAATAGTATTGTGAACAGAGGTAGACTTCTTTCTCTAATTAGTGATTTTTCAAACAAGGAGCAGAGTAAGGAGGCCAGGGGTACAATTATTGTCACGTTCCTTTTACCTCTTTATACACTGACTTCTGCTTTCCTCCTCCGTGTCTCTCAACCCTCAACCTCATACCCTTCAGCTAAATCACTAACTTTGAATTTGTTTTCAAGGAAAATGACCTCCCAGTTTTATTTTTCTCTTTTCTTTGTCACTGCTGAGAACTTTTTCTTCTTGTTAAATTATGTATGTTTTGGCAGTAATTTGGGATAAGGGGCATACACACGAGGTTTCCATTTTCATTTTCTGGAAAAATTGCTTATTGTGCCATAATTTGTTTAGGATAGGAAGTTATGGTTGTATAAACTCTTATACGCATTTACATTGCCCAGGAGCATTGTTTGTAAAACAGCAGACTTTTTTTTAGTTTCATTACCCCTAGGTCTTTTTCCAGTTTGAGGTAAATCTTCCTCCCTGACAGTCATAACGTAAATAAAATGTGATCAATGAGCTTTCCCTGAAATAACTTAAAAAGCTGGTTTTATTTATTTGTTGGGCTGTGCTGGGTCTTAGTTGCAGCACCAGGGATCTTTGATCCTTGTTATGGCATGTGCGATCTTGGCTGCATTTGTGGGATCCCCGACCAGGGCTCGAACCTGGGCCCCCTGCACAGGGAGTGTGGAGTCTTAGCTCCAGGACCACCAGGGAAGTCCCTTCCCTTGAAATAATTTCTGAGGTGTGACATGAAACATCTTACATTGACAAAAGACCTCTTACTGTTAAGACATGATCTACATAGGAAGACAGAGGACCTGCTGTAATTTTGGCAAGAATCAAGGTAGGGACCAGAGGTTGGTTGGTCAGTTGAAGAAGTTGCTCAAGCTGAGAATTAAAGATAGATAAATATATAGATAGAGGTTTTAGGTATCTAAATGTCTTAAACATTTTAGTTTAAATTTTAAAGGTACAGATTATCTCTAACTGTAAGGTCCAGCTTTTCCTTGCTATGAGTTCATTGTTTGAGGTTCCATGTTCTCATTCTTATATAAACCACTTTGGTCATGCATCATTAACCACATCCAGTTTCAATTTCTTTAAAGTGGGGCAAGATCTTAAAAACAGTTGTAAAATAAACGGACTGTCGTCTCTGTCTAGACGTGAGTTTTCATGTATTTTTCTTCCTACATTTTACAGTTGCCTTACCCATACCCAAAAAGGCAGCAGTTTTTAAAGCAACTCATTTCTGAGTTTTTTGAGACATTTAACTAAATTTTTACAGAAACCTTTTCATTTTACATTTATATTTTATTGGCTTACATAGTATTTACTCTAATTACATAATTCTGATAACAAATACAATGGGCATAGACATGTCTGAGGTTGATGACAGGTGATTCTTAGGAGCTCAGCTGATAGGCACTGTAGGGCAGGGGCTGCTAGGAAACAGTCTATGCTTTACTATTGGTTGGTGGGTTAAAGAAGAGCAGAGCTGGCTTGGTGTAAACATGTCTCCTGGTTTGTGTGTTTTGTCCTGGCTTAACTGTTGTTGTTTAGTTGCTAAGTGAAGTGAAGTCACTCAGTTGTGTCCGATTCTTTGCGACCCCATGGACTGTAGCCTACCACGCTCCTCCGTCCATGGGATCTTCCAGGCAAGAGTACTGGAGTGGGGTGCCATTTCCTTCTCCAGGGGATCTTCCCGACCCAGGGATTGAACCCAGGTCTCCTGCAATGCAAGCAGATGCTTTACCCTCTGAGCCACCAGGGAAGCCCCAGTAAAATAAATGAAAGTGGCTCAGCTGTGTCCAACTCTTTGTGACCCCATGCACTGTCCATGGAATTCTCTAGACCAGAATACTTGAGTGGGTAGCCTTTCCTTTCTCCAGGGGATCTTCCCGACCCAGGAATCGAATGAGGGTCTCCTGCATTGCAGGTGGATTCTTTACCAACTGAGCTATCAGGGAAGACCTTAGTTGCTAAGTCATGTCCAATTCTTTGCAAGCCCATGGACTAGCAGCTCACCAGCCTCCACTGTCCATGGGATTTCCTAGGCAAGATTACTGGAGTGGGTTTCCAGTATTCAGGGGATCTTCCTGACCCAGGGATCAAACCCACGTTTTCTGCATTGGTAGGTGGAGTCTTTACCACTGAGCCACCAGGAAATTGTGCTTTACTGACTACCACAAAGCCCTTGACTGCGTGGATCACAACAAACTGTGGAAAACTCTTCAAGAGATGGGAATACCAGACCACCTGACCTGCCTCCTGAGAAATTTGTATGCAGGTCAGGAAGAAACGGAACTGGACATGGAACAGCAGACTGGTTCCAACCTGGGAAAGGAGTACATCAAGGCTGTATATTGTCACCCTGCTTATTTAACTTCTCTGCAGAGTACATCATGTGAAATGCTGGGCTGGATGAATCACAAGCTGGAATCAAGATTGCTGGGAGAAATATCAATAACCTAGATATGCAGATGACACCACCCTTGTGGCAGAAAGCAAAGAAGAACTGAAGAACCTCTTGGTGAAAGTGAAAGAGGAGAGTGAGAAAGTTGGCTTAAAACTCAACATTCAAAAAACTAAGATCACGGCATCCAGTCCCATCACTTCATGGCAAATAGATGGGGAAACAGTGGAAACAAGGAGAGACTTTATTTTTTTTAGGCTCAGAAATCACTGCAGATGGTGACTGCAGCCATGAAATTAAAAGACACTTGCTGCTTGAAATTAAAAGCTATGACCAACCTGGACAGCATATAAAAAGCAGAGACATTACTTTGCTGACAAAGGTCCATCTAGTCAAGACCATGGTTTTTCCAGTAGTCAGCTATGGACATGAGAATTGGACTATAAAGAAAGCTGAGCACCAAAGAATTGATGCTTTTGAACTGTTGTGCTGGAGAAGACTCTTGAGAGTCCCTTGGACTGCAAGGAGATCAAACCAGTCCATTCTGAAGGAGATCAGTCCTGAATATTCATTGGAAGGACTGATGCTGAAGCTGAAGCTCCAATACTTTGGCCACCTCATGCGAAGAACTGACTCCTTGGAAAAGACCCTGATGCTGGGAAAGATTGAAGGCAGGAGAAGGAGTTGTCAGAGGATGAGATGGTTGGATGGCAATCAGTCTTGATGGACATGAGTTTGAGGAAGCTCTAGGGGTTGATGATTGACAGGGAGGCCTGGCGTGCTGCAGTCCATGGGGTTGGAAATAGTTGGATACCACTGAGGGACTGAACTGAACTGTTAAAAGCACTGTTTTCATGCTTCCACAGTCCTGGGTAATGAATTACATGGTCTCCGTGAGTGTTGGTTAATCCAGTTAGTCTGGTTAAATGGAGGAAAAGTTGATTAAGAGAGCTTCTACTGACTTTGATTAAAGTTTCATTGTAGCTGACTTGACAATGCATGTAAATCCTTGCCAACTGGCTGGTAGAAGTTTTGAGAAGGTAGAGCTCCTTTTTTCCTTTTTAAATTGAAGTATAGTTGATTTACAATGTTGTGTTAGTTCCAGGTGTACAGCAAAATGATTCAGTTATATATATATATAAAGATTCTTTTTCCTTATAAGTTATAAAATGTTGAGCATAGTTTCCTATGTTAATCAGTGATCCTTATTGGTTATCTATTTTATGTATAGCAGTATGTTTATGTTACGCAGGTAGTGTGGCTGAGTGGTCTAAGGCGCTGGATTGAGGTTCCAGTCTTCGGAGTTGTGGGTTCGAATTCCACAGCCGCGGGCTTCCCTCAGATCTTAGTTGGTAAAGAATCTGCCTGCAGTACAGAAGATCTGGGTTTAATTCTTAGGTTGGGAAGATCCCCTGGAGAAGGAAATGGCAACCCACTCCAGTATTCTTGCCTGGAGAGTCCCATGGACAGAGGAGCCAGGCAGGCTACAGCCCATGGGGTTGCAAGAGTTGGACACGACTGAGCGACTAAACCACCACGGTGTTTATGTTAAGCCTAACCTCCTAATTTATCCCACACCTCCCTTCCTGCTTTGTAACCATGAATTTATTTTCTTTGTGGATCTATTTTTGTTTTGTATTGTAAGTTCATTTGTATCATTTTTTTTAGATTCTGCAGTATCATTTTTTTTAGATAAGCAATATCATATTTCATTTTCTCTGACTTCACTCAGTATGACAATCCCTAGGTCCATCCATATTGCTGCAAATGGCATTATTTCATTTTTTTATGGCTGAGTGAGATTCCATCATGTATATACATGCCATCATGTATATATATACCATCATGTATATATATATACCATATTGTTTTTTTAATTTTAATTGAAGGATAATTGCTTTACAGAATTTTGTTGTTTTCCGCCAAATATCAACATGATTTAGCCAAAGTATATATTATTCAATATGCTATATATATTATAGTATATATTTATTTATTGCTCTGTCAGTGGACAGAGGTTGCTTCCATGTCTCGGCTACAAGAAATAGTGCTCCAGTGGATATTGGGTGCATGTGTCTTTTGGAATTACGGTTTTCTCTGAGTGGGATTGCAGGATCATATGGTGGAGACGATAGAGGCTGGGAAATGGGGTAGCTCAGATGGCTGCTGAGAAGCAGTGTGGAGGGCTCACCAGGTAAATGCCTCTGCAGTGGGTCTCCCTGGCTGCTGCCGGTGGAGCCCCTCATTCAGATAGGCAGGGATTAGAAACGAGCGTGGTTCGTGAGCACCAAAGGCGACTTTCATTGACATGGGAATCGAAAATGCACCCATTTCTCTGTGTGTGTGTGGGGTAAGCATTGGTAAATCTGATTAACTGGAAATAATATTAAATGAAATCTTTCTACTTTCTGGCAGTGTTTCTGGCACTGGGCCTCTCCAACCATATCCATTTTCTCTACCTCCGTGGTCGCCTTTTGGCATTCTTTCTTCCTCAGTCCCTTCTTCTCTCCGTTTGCTCCCAGCACCTCCTCCTCATCAGGATCCTGGAGAGGGTGCTTATCACCAGTGTGTTCTGTCCTATACAGAGCCAACCCGCTCCACCCAGCACGTGATTCAGGGGAAACCCTGCCCACCACCTCCGCCTCTGCTTTCTTCCCTCCTTCCGTATGTACTTCTTACTTTTTAGCCTCCTGGTTCTCGATGCTGGTCTCTGTGCCTGGAGGACAGCTCATTCCTCAGAATGGATTAAGCCTAGAGTTGGCTCCAGACTCTGCCATCTGGAAGGTCTGACCTTCAGCTACATACTCTTCTGTGTGGTCCCTAACTGAGCACTGAGCTTGGGTGGAGTGGGGAGGTCATTGTTGAAACATCCGCGAGGTCTAAATTATTGCATTAATGCTTTATAGCACTTTGCCTCAGTTTCAGATTAGCCAGTAATTGAGTGTTTGTTCTGTACTGCTCCAGTGCTACTTTTAAAAATACCGTAATATTTAATCCTTACAACAGTCCTTTGAGCTATATTATACACATACATTATTTTTAAACAGATAAAGACATAAAGACCAGAAGGTATAAAGTAATGTCCTCCTGGTTACAGAGACAAGTGTGGACCATGGATTTGAACCTGATGCCTTTGACTCATCATCTCCTTGCCATCAGACCAAAGTGTTCCTCTTCTGTAAAGGACTGTTGCTATCTACACACTGTAAGTAAAAAGATCAATGCATCAATGCTATGATCTTTAGACTTTCAAATAAAATCACAAAATCTATTATTTAAGTGAAATCTTACGGGGAAGCTCAATGGCTAAAGTACAAAGCTGGTCTAAACAGGTGGAGGGGTTCTGCGGCTGTCTCCATTATTCCCCTGCCTTCCACCCCTGCAGCCCTTCAAAGCCAGCTGAGGAGTACAGCCCAGCAACACTGGATGGGTGTAATCATATATCTGCATCCATTTAACTCAGATGACTCTGAAAGGGCAGGCAGTGGGAGACAGCCATTCTTTCCCCTTCAGCCAGTGCCGAGTTCCCTCTCCCGAAGCAATGAGACTATGCTTCCCTGTTCACCTTCTGGTCCTTCCTTATCGGTGTGTAAGCAAATGCATATCTGTTCTTTTTTGTTCTTCTTGGTGAACAGATTGAAACAATTTGCCCTTATGATCTTACTCAGTTTCCCGGTCATCCTTAGAATCTCTAAGACCAAAGCAACATGTCATTAAGGTGCTTTGACAAGTGGTGGCTGGGCAGTAGGAAGACCAGCAATCCAGTTTGCCTGGGACTGAGGGATTTCCTGGGGCCCTAGACTTTTAGTGCTAAAACTGCAGCAGTCCCGGGAAACTGGGACAGTCAGCCGTGTGGGCATGATGTCACAGGACTTGGCGCCGAGGACCACTCTCCAGGGCACCCCAGACCACGGCTCCTATGACCTGGCCGGTTGGTCCCTGGTCCCTGGGATCAGGTGCATTGCAGGGAGTTTATGGAATCCAGTTAGCACTGCTCCTTTATTCCTGGCCCTGAACTTGACCTGAAAATCAATGCAAAGGTGGCCATTTCAAGATTAAAAAGCAATACTGTTTGCTTTTAAAGTATGGTTAGAATGGGCACTACCTTTTTCTTCTATTCTGAAGCTATTTTTTAAAAAAGTTTCCTATTTGTGTATTTTATTTTTGGCTGCCCCGGGTTTCTGCGGTCGCTCGGGTTTCCTCGGGTTGCGGCGAGCGGGGTTTGGTCCTCCTCGCCGGTCACGGCCTTTCTTGTTGAGGAGCAGGGCTCGAGGGCACCAGCTCAGCAGTGAGGCCCACGGGCGCGCTGTGGCACGTGGACTTCCCCAGGGCAGAGACAAAACCTGTGTCCCTGCACCGTCAGGCAGTCTTAACCACTGGGGTACCAGGGAAGTCCCTGAACCTATTTTAAGGTTACCTAATAGAGAAGTGTTTTTTAACATTTTTCTTTTCTTTGGATTTCAGTTATCCTTTACATGTTTCATTATTGGGCATGAAAGTTGGCAAAAACCAACCAACCAACAAACCACACCCCCACAACTTTTTAATAGTTGCAAAGTGTAGTAGAGCTGTATAATCTGGCAGTGTGATTAAATGGAAAAAAGGCTTCCAGGTTGCTTATGGACTGTAAGATATTGGAAAGGTCCTTCAAACTTTGAGAGTCCAAGGTGCTGCTTTGCCTCAGTGGAGATAATTATACCTGCCTGACAGGATTAGCATGATATGTCAAAGTACCTGGCAAACTGCATTTGCTTGATAAATATTCATTTCTTTTCCACTTGCTGTGTTCAGGTTTCACTTAATCAAATATTCTCATTACCAATTGATAACCTTCTACTAAAGAATAAAGTATGTTTTCCATTAAAAATGTATCAAACAGCATACAGGCAGAGGAAACTTTTGGGGATGGAAATATTCTATATTTTGGTCTGGATAATGTTTGTTAGTTGCTCATTCGTGTCTGACTCTTTGAGACCCTGTGGACTGTAGCCTGTCCTTGAAATTCTCCAGGCAAGAGTACTGGAGTGGGTTGCCATTTCCTTCTCCAGGGGATCTTCCCAACCCAGGAATCGAACCTGCATTTCCTACAATAGGCATATTCTTTACCATCTGAGCCACCAGGGAAGTCAAACCCACGACCCTGACCTGATTTGCACATGCAGCCTTCTGGAGTCAGATACACTACCCTTGAGCCATGAGGGCCTAATGGCAACATAGGCGTTCTCCAAGCTGTATACTTAAGACTTACATATTTTAGTGCGTGTAAGTTAATTTTCCACTTTACAAAGTATTACAAGCATAAAAGTTGTTTATATTTATTTATATGATTCTTTTAAAGCAGGAGAGGAGTCATTATTGTAGAATCTATTGCTACTTTACTCTTAGGGAAGAAATACCATTTAAAAATTTGTATATTTATTTGGCTGGACTGGGTCTTAGCTGTGGCATGTGGAATCTTTAGCTGTGGCATGCAGTGTATAGTTCCCTGGCCAAGGATGAAACCTGGGCCCCTTGCTATGGGAAAGTCGAGTCTTAGCCACTGGACCACCAGGGAAGTCCCGAGCAAAACCATTTATTAGAGTGTTTGGTAATTAAAATACTCAGCCTATTACAATTCATGCTAATACTATATGTGTGTCTGTATGCATATATAGACACACACTGACTCAATGTACACGAGTTTGAGCAAGCTCCCGGAGATGGTGAAGGACCGGGAAGCCTGGTGTGCTGCAGTCCACCAGGTCACATACAGTCAGACATGACTTAGTGATTGAACAACAACAAATATATATTTAATATTTACAGAGTAATGGACACTGCTGCATTCTATGTGCAATGGGGAGAAATGTATATTCAAGGTGTAAATCAGTTACATTTTGTATTTTCCATGGAATGTTTGGTAAAATATTGCTTTTTTGCATCTTGATTTTTGGCTTCCCTGGGGGCCTCAGGAAACCAAGGTTTTGTGGTAGTTTAGTTATTATCTAATATTTGGATTGGAGGAAGGTGGTGAAATTCTGTAGTCCGTGGATTACTGGCCTGATAAATGATTTTGGAAAAAGCCTTTAGACCCTGGCCCTTGCAGAGTTCACTCATAGACCCTCAATGACAACATTTAGCACAAAGCAATTGGCTTAAAAATGAGACAAACACTGGTGTTTTGCAACTCCTTTTTACATTGCACCATTTATTAGAATCTCTTTGCTCTCTTTGTGGCATCCTGTGTTTAGGGAAATAATGTTATCATCTATTTCCAGAAATGGTTTGGATAACTTCTTGGAAACCCTTCCCACGCATTTGTATTTTGGTATCTCTCCATTATTTCCCACTCAGGCAGACTGACCACTGGGAGACTCTCTGGCTCTGGAATGCGCCCGCCTCCCACTTTCACATGCCGGGGACACACGTGGGATCATCTGGAAGGGGAAGGAGGGAGTCATGATATGGAGGGGAAGCTAAATATAGCATTTGGCTCAACGGGGGGAAAATGTGGCCAGCACTGCCACCCCTCCCATCACCTGGTGTTACGGGGAGAGGGGGAGATGCAAGGGAGTTGCCTGGGGTCCCCCACAAGATACAGGGCCCAGTGTCACCCTGGCTGGTGGTGGCAGGCAGACTCAGATTGGTGGTGGGCAGCAAGCCCAGGGAGGAGGCATTCTGTACTGGAGCAGAAGAGAGGAAACCCTAGACCAGGATGTCTCTGAGAAAATATAAAATGGAGACATGTGTTGAGTCTATGAAAAGGAGATGATTTTCTTTTGGTAGAGAGTTTGTGGATGAATTAGAGATTACTTAAAAAGTAAGCAAGGGGATAAAGTGATGACGAATTCTACGAAAAGCAAAAAGTTTTCAAGAAAACAAATACAGGAAACTTCATGATGCAGCCGTGAATAAATATGACATCATCATGACAATATAATACTGAATACTGATCTAACCCAAAAAATGAGAGTGGGAAGATGAGTGCAAAAGAGTGCGTGTGTGTGTGTGCACACGTGCACGCACATGCATGTATGCATGCACCTGAGTGCTGAATTGTATGGAAGCTAATTTCTCATTTTCAATAGTAGGGTGTCAATATCTAAATTGAAAAATCAAAACTAGCAGTATAAACATGTAGAGATATGGAGTGAGAAAGAGCTGCAAGAATTGAAAGTAATTGCTCTCAGGAAATAGGGATGAGAGTATAACTTTGATCACTGAAATTAAGTTAAAAATTACCCCGAATTTGTCTCTAGTCATTTCAGCTAGTTCAGCTTTTAAAACTAAAGCCTTTCCTGATGAAATCAAGGTAAGCAGAGAAACAGGGCAGCTACCAAGTAAGAATTTTCCTTGAGGGTGGAGAACAGAGTCCAGAGTTACTAGACCATTCATTAAAGCTGTTGGAGCACAGTCAACTAAAAATGGATTCTGGGGAGAAAAAGGACTGGGAAGTGACTTCTGCAGCATGTTATTTCTTCTGGAGGGTGTTCAAGATTTAAATCTGCAGAAAAACATCTCTCCAGATCTCAGAAGCTGGAGAATATAGTCAGAGGACAAAATAGTGGTCAAAATATTTACTCTGTGGATTTCATCCCACCATTAAACTGTGGCCACTTATACCCTTCCCACCTGCATCACGGAGTTATCTGTAGTGGGTTATAACTATTCCACATATTTTCCCGAATTCCAGATTATTCCAGGGCCCACCCGTGATGGTGCCAGAATTTCCTTTGGGCAATGCAGAATCATTCCTGCCCTCTCTTACGACTGCCTCCTATCACCGGGCTAGAAACCTGGGAACAACGTTTCCAGAATCCCTTGCTGCAGGGTCCCAGTTAGATTCTGTCACTGGGCGGCACTTTCTGGAGGTAGAGATGACACACTTTGTTCCTCCAGCTGTGGGGGCTTTACTGGATACGAGATTTTGCAGCAACCTCTAGGTTCAATCACCATTGTTGTGATGTTGCTGGTAGCTGTCATCACTGGTTATAGGTACCTCGGGATTCAGGCAACTTCTTTCTCTGAAAGCAAAGGCAAACCCAAGAACTAGTGATGTTTTCCCTTAAACCTTAGACTCACCAAGACCTAGACTCGAATCCTGACTCTTCATTTTTAAAAACTATGTAACCTTGGGTTAGGATTTTAAAAAAATTCTTGATTTATGTTTTTTCAATAGAATAAGGGTAACACTATTTATTTTATAAATGATAAGGAATAAATATAACAGGTGTAAAAATGCCCAGCAGAAGACCTGTCACCAGAGTAGGTATGCAATAAATGGTGTCTGTTGCTATTATTGTTGTTATCCTGTGTGCCACCTGCCACTGTTGTCATTTCCTCCATAGCTGCTGTGCAGTCACCAGGCAAGAAGCCCATGTGCAGGGTGCTGGGGTAGTTCTCCCCCTTCTCCTTCCATGAACTTCTTTTATATAAAGCTGGAATGGTCACATTTTCTCTTCTCTTTGCTTCAGAGCATAAACCTCAAAGCCTGGCAGGTACCCAGACCTGTCTGTGTGTAGGGAACCAGGACTGATCAAGTCAGCTGTGACCCTGGCACACGTTTCCCCCCCCCCTTTTTTTTTTTAGAGCTCAGTGGCCCCGCTCCTTTTCTTCCTGTGATGAGCTGACATTTGATTGACATCCTCAGCTCTGCGGCTCTTGGGCGATCGGTCACTTTCTCCTCCTATCCTGAGGTCTCCATGCTTGACCTAGACTCATTCTTACACATTCGGGGCTTTCACAACAAATCTCGTTGCCAGGTGGAACCCTTTCTAGGCGAAGTTGTAGAATTCCTGATTTGTAGAATTGTTTTCCCATCCCCTCTTTTTTATGCGAAACACCAGAAGTTCCACTGATGAGCCCTATAAGTGGTTTTTCTCCCCTCATTGATTTTAAAAAATCGTACCCTTTCACTACATGGCACATCAAGCACTTTAAGATATATAATTAATTAAAGTGTTTACTGAAAGTGACAAGTAGGTACAATAAATGCAAACCAAGTAGGAAATCTATAGAAATAGCCTGAGAACAGCCATCTCTGCATGAGCTGACTTAAGCCAGAAGTCTAAGAAACAGGAGTCCTCAGGATAGGGGAGGTAGCCCGTGAAGACATGGAGGTCACCTCATTAAACATAGTTTTAACTTCCCTCTTGCTTACAACTACAGATTCCTAGAAGAACTTTCTAGCCTCTCTCTGTCTTCTGGAAATATGGACAAACAGGGAGAGAGGGGAAAAAATGAATTTATAGAGTTAAAATTGTCATATCATGATGTAGTCCATTTCTGATTGCTTTTCTTTCTGTTTTACATTTCCAAAAGGCTCACAATGAAAGAGGTCCTAGGGGAAGGCAAGGTGCCATGGGGGAAAGGGCCTGGCACATGTCTCTTCCCTGTCCTTCATCAGAGACAGCTCTAGGGTGATGGCCTGTGATGATGTGATAAATAGGGTCTGCTTTCTTGCCTAGCAACCTATGACTAAAAATGAATATAAACAAAGCATCTTCACTAAGAATTGGATTTTTTTTATGAAAAATATAAAATGACTGTGATTTTAAAAGACAGGATTTATGCAGGAAACTTTAAAACCCTAAATAATCAAACACATGCTTCTTTTCCCCTATTATGATAAGAAGGGACAGAAGAAAGGAGGAAGGTTTTCTGTAGGGTTTTTTATTTGTGGTCCCTGTGTTGGTCAAATTTGTCTCTTTGACAGCTTTCTTTAGTTGTTAATTTTGGATGTGGTCTGCAGCTGTCTCATAATGCTCCACTGTTCACAGATTTTCGGTGACTTATAAAAGCCTTCATGATGCTCAGGTTGGGTGTCAGAACAGAGACTGGGATGAGTGAGGGCATCGTTGTTTTGTCAGGGACAGGAGTTGGGAGGGAGGCAAACTACAGTCTGTGGGCCAAATCCAGCCTGCCACCTGTTACGGATAAAGTTTTATTGGAACCCAGCCATGTCCATTTGCTTCCATATTGTCTATGGCTTGTCTGCATTGTGAACAATGGCAAAACTGAGTAGTTGTGACAGAGATCATCTGACCCAAAAAGCTGAAAGCATTTGCTATCTGACCCTTCATAGAAAAAGTTTTCCCAGCTCTGGTCCAGGATGAATTGTCGGTGTAGCTGGAGTCCCATTCGCTGGTGGGCAAGTGTGCCAGACTGGGAGAAATTAAGCCTAGAGCTAAACTTGATTCTTGAAGTGTTTTGTGACATTTTGTGTTACTGAAAACTGTGAATTGCTTGTAAACTGTCATATTGTTTGTTTCTCATAGATACAGTCATTCAGCGATTCAGTCACTCATGGTTCAAGCAAATGTTTTCATTCACCTCGCCCTATGTGAGTTCGGTGAAGAGATTCAGTATTTGTTGAAGTGATTGAGCTGCCCTTGCTAGCACCTAGATGTCAAGCAAACGACTCTGAAAATGAAACTCCATTTCCTTCTGATGAGATGGAAGTATTTTAAGAGGATTTGATGGATGAAGAACCTCTATGATTTTGTGAGAAACAGGGACATTAGAATATAAGATCACTTATAATTAGGCAAGTTGACATTATGAAATAAAAATGTTGGGTTGGCCAAAAAGTTCCCTTAAACCCAAATGAACTTTTTGGCCAACCTAATACTATTTTTATAAAAAGCATCTTCATGCCCATGTCTTCCCAGTTGTTCCCCTAAGGACAGACATTATAAAGCAGTGAACAAGGTAAGTGAAATATCTGGTGCCAGATACACCTGGGTCTGAACTCTGGTTCTGCCATTACTAGCTGTGTGGTCTTGGACAAGTTACTTAACCTCTCTGAGTGTGTTTCCTCATTTTTGAGGTGAGAATGATAATAGTACTTACCTCATGGGGCTGCTATGAGGATTAAGTGAGATGAGGCAGGCAAAGACTTAGTACTGTGATGGTGCTAAGTTAGCTGTTGTTATATTTCTAGTCCCCTCTCAGAAAATTCAACCAGCTCTACCAGAATCTTAATTTCCTGTACTTGCTTCTCAAAATCTCCCCCTTAATTTCCCTGAGATGTCAAAGCCAGGGCTGTTGGGCTGTGTATTTTGAAGACCCTCCTTGGATTAGGGGCAGGTGTGAGCTCTACGGAAACAAGAGCCCGGGTGGCAGACAGCGCCCTGCAATTATCTGAGCTCGCTGCTCATATCCTGGCTGTCAGTCTTCCCGGGAGAGAATCGTGCGAATCGCAGAGAGAAGAGGACCATCTCTGTGTGACTGAACCGTCGCCAACGGCTTGCCCACCCCAGGAATGGGTCTCTTTGTTCAATACATGTTTTTACCTGTCTCACTGTTCTGACTTGGGCCTGTGTTTAGTTCTCGCATCTGGAAAAATCTCTGACCAGAGGAGTTACTAAGCTGCTCCCTTGGCTGGCACGAGGTCCTTTCTACCAGACTCGGGATGTTTTGCTGTCATTGCTCACGTGTGAAGTTGTGCCTATGGTACTTTTGGGTCTGTACGTCAGTCTTCTTCAGGTCTTTCTTATCTTTTTGTCACCTCCTTTTCCTTAAAGCACAGATGGTAGGATTCAAAAGAGCTTATCCGGGCCTTGGAGAAACTGAACCATTCCTTTCGGTGGAGAAAACTCCCCGGTAGGTAGTGAACTCCCAGTCTGCCCGTCCTTTGGTCCACCTGTCTGCTGGGATGCTGTGAGATATTAAATCTGGCTTCTGTTTTACCTGAAACTCTCCTCTTAGCTTTCCTCACCTCCTCCTGCACCCTCCATTTTTCTTTTGTGTTAAATGGGAATAATAACCATTTGTCTAGTCATCTTTGTCTGGACTCATTTCTTACTGCCACCTGCCCTCTGCAGTCTCCTCCACCCCATACAGACATTGTTGGATAAATGGAAATGCTGTGATCAGGTTTGCGGTGACGTTTATGTCAGGTTGCATATGTGGAAACACTCATTACCATGTCTAGCAGAGCGCAGGTGTTTCTCGGTTCCTCGTATCTGTATTCTGGGTCTTGCTGTGCATCACAGACATAGAATTGCATCTCAGAAGACTTGTGGTGGAGTCTGAGCTCTGCCACTTAGTAGCTGTGACACCTCAAGCAGGTTATGTCATGGACTTCCCCAAACTGCAGTTTTTCATCAGTCACGTGAGGAAAACTGTGCTACATCATTAGGGAGATCAAATGAAAATATATGAAAAATTCATTCTAAACTGTGAAGAGTGAAACAGTTGTATAATAGTACATAGATGGTGGTGACAATTGCAGCCACTTTCAGTTGAAAATGATAATAAAAATTGTTTAATGATTTTTGTTTTTGCTTTAATTCAGCTTTGCTCAGTGGCCTCGGGACACTCACCTAAATGTTAATAAAAAAGAGCTCTTGACCTTGCTTTATAATCAAAGCAAATGCACACTGCAGTCTATCATATCCAGCAAATGCACTGCATGCTTTCAGACTTCCGCTGGGGTGAAGTGGGTGTGGCAGGCACAGCAGGTGAGCATACATGCCAGTTCACTCCATTAGTGTCCTGGGGCCATGTGCTGAGGGTGAAAAGCCCAAGGGGACACAGGGCACCAGTGTAACCAGAGGAGAGAAGCTGGTTAAGTGCTTGGCCCCCCCAGTCTTTCCCTGTTGCCTCAGTCTAAAAGGGGCCAGTCGCTCAAATTACCCAGCTGCTTGCCCTTGGTCTCTGATGGCTTTGCAGTGGGAGGAGGGGTGAGCAGGTGGGAGGTCTGCTGCGACTCTTCCTCCTCCTCCAGTTCAGGTAAGCTGCGGGGACACAATGGAAGGTGGTGTGAGTTACCAGTAAGAGACACTTCCTGTCCGCAAGGCTTTCTTTCCCTGAGCATAGAGGAGACACTTCCAATGTCCTGAACTCTGGAGAAAATCACTGGATCAACGTCATCCTCATCTCACGCGCCATGTTTATTCGACCTCATTTTCCAGCTGATAGTTTGGAGGCTGAAGGTCAGCACAGAACTCAACAGAGAGGAGAAAAGACAAAGAATATATATGGGAGAATGTAGTATGCTAAGAAGGGTACCTGTCCGGGTGGGCTAAGTGTTTTAGAAGTAGGAAGACTCTCTGGAAGGTAGGTACCTGGTGTTTTTGGCAAGGCCAAGCCTTGTTTGGGGCCAGGTGAAACAGCTGAGTGTCATGGATTCATACTAGAAATTGGGTAAAAACAAAAAGTCACTCTGGATATCAAACATGCAGAGGATACAGGGAAAGCATCTAGGACATTTTAAGACACCATTGAGGGTACTTTACAAATGCAATTTTATTTACTCCACATAGAAATATTATGAGAAAACTTTCAGATGAATAAACATAGGTTTGATTCTGAAGTCTGCTTTTTCTTTAGTTTAATGTATAGAAAATCAAGCTAAGGTATGTCCTTTAAATTCACCACCTCTGCTGCTTCAGTTGTGAGAATTTTTCCTCACCCAAAGGCACTGTGGCAGCAAATGACCCTGCTCATTGATATTCTGATGTTTCTCCTGCCACATAAGTTTGGATTGCCCCACTCCTGAAAGATAGCCATAGCCAGGTGACTTCTTTTGAGCAACATAGGATGAGTGAGTGGCTGGTGTCCCCTTTAAGTAGAAGTATATAAAAGCCCATGAGAAATTCACGTTTTCTTCTAATGGCCACTGTTAACCCTCCAGCTGGTAAAGTATCTGACACTAGGAAGGAAAGATAGAATGGAACCTCGATTCATTTAGTGTAAGAAATAATTCAATTTAATTATTAAACCCCCCTAGATGTTAGCTTGTTACTTCAGCATAGCCTAACCTGTTCTGACTGATACAAGCAGGAAATAATTTTCCTATCATTCATGATTTCAAAAGGTGTGTTCTTAGGGAAGAGAAAGACTGGAGAAAGGCCTGACTGGAGTAAGAAAGAATGTAGAAACTAACTCATCTATTTTGTTTGTATTTTTAACCGGTGAACATGTTTTAACTTGTGTGCACATTTTAGGTGGTGGATAATTGAAGATAATAGCTTAGTTTGCTTGGGCTGCTATAGCAAAGTACCATAGGCAGGATAGCTTAACCAACAGAAACTTGTCTTAGAGTCCTGGAGGCTAGAGGTCCAGGATCAAGGTGTCAGTGGGTTGGTTTCCTCTGAGGCCTCTCTTCTATAGATGACCATCTTCACAGTGTCTTCTATCTGTATGTGTCTGTGTCCTAATGTCCTTTTTTTCTTATTTTTCATAAGGATACCAGTTATATCAGATTTGGGCCCATCCTAATGATCTCATTTAATCTTAAGGACTTCTTTGAAGACCCATCTCCAGGTACATTCTGCGGTACTAGGGGTTAGGACTTCAATGTACGAATTTTCGGGGACACAGTTCAGCCCATAACAACTATGGAATAATCCCTGCTACATAATGTAGCCTCAGAAGGCGGTTCAAATAATGACTTGACTATTTTGCCTCAGCCAAACATGTCCTATTTATCTCACTCTGGCCAGGCCCCCTCAGCAGCCTCTACCTTGGAGCAACTGCAGTGCTTCGTCAGTCTTTTCACCCCGCTCCAAATGATCCCGGGTGGCACAGAACTTTAAAGAAATTGTGAGGAGGGTGCTCCTAGTCCCATTAAATGAAGTATTTATCGCTGGACCAGGTCTTAGTTGTTATATGTGGGATCTTTGATCTTTGTTTTGGCATGTGGGATCTAGTTCCCTGACTGGGGCTAGAACCTGGGCCCCCTGCATTGGGAGCTCGGAGGGAGGTCCCTACTAGTTCAGTTTTCTGTTTTGGGTTGCACGGGGCCTTTGCTGCTGCTTTTGGGCTTTCTCGTTGCCGGGCACAGGCTGTAGGCCCATGGGCTCAGGAGTTGCAGGGCACAGGCTTAGTTGCCCCACAGCATGTGGGGTCTTCTGGTATCAGGGATGGCACCCATGTTCCTTGCATTGGCAGGCAGATTCCTATCCGCTGTACTACTAGAGAAGTCCTCTCTGAGTTCCATTTTAATAGCTAAAGACTAGAACTTAGGCATGTTAAATGACTTATCCTAGGTTACACTGCCAATTTGCGTCTATGACTTCTGAGAACCTGGAATTGTCTTTCCATTGCTGCTGCTAAGTCCATTCAGTCGTGTCTGACTCTGCCCCATAGAAGGCAGCCCACCAGACTCCCCCATCCCTGGGATTCTCCAGGCAAGACCACTGGAGTGGGGTGCCATTTCCTTCTCCGTCTCTTTCCATTGCTGCTGCTTAGGTTGGAGCTAATCTGCACTAATAGCATTTGGGCTTTAAATGGAAGAGAGGGTATGAAACGTTCTCAGAGATTAGCAGAATGGCCAAGAAGAACGAAGAGATCATTCCAAGTGCGTGGAGCAGCGTGAGCGAAGGTAGACTCAGGAAGGGTGAAGGGGCTCCTTACCGTTACCCGCGGTTCGCCCGCTCTCTAATCTGAAGGACGCTGCATGTGATGGTTCATCTGAGGGCTCACCATGAGTCCTCATGTTGAGGCTGGGCTGAAGGTGCCTCTCTAGAAAATCCAGGAAAAAAATAAGGTGTCTTGGATGTGTCATCAATTTATTTACTGGCTCATTGGGACAGCCATAATGATTATTCACCAGCCAGTTTATATTTGCAAAATGGTTTGCCCTAATTTTGATTTGATTTTTCTCTAGCAAACTAGTTCAGGGCGGTCACTGCAAGTTACTCAGCTCACCAAGGAAACACTTAAAGATATAAAGGTATTAAATAAATGTGCCCAGGGTGGCTAAGAGCAAGAGCTAGGATTAAGAATTGGAAACTTCAGAGGCCTCCTCTGTTGTTGCCTCTGGGGCTGGGTTTTTCCACAATCAGGCTTCTGGGAAACTGAATGATGAGGGGATTCCACGAAGAGCATGGCATTTTCTATAACCCTTTATTAAAAATGCAAGTCATCAAGTTAGAAGAAAGGCATACCAGGGAAGCGGGGAGGCCCACACTGCGGACCCAGAGCAAGGGTCCTAGACTGGGCTCCCTGTAACACATCCTTATTGACGGTCATGAAAAGATTCAGCGTCTTGAATGAGACAGCTGCTTGTACAGAGGCGTTTTTTATGAGCTGACAAGTTAGCCAAGAACAAAGCACATTTGTAGGAGGCAAACCGTTGCCAGTTTTAATCTGAGCTTTTCATTCAGCTGTGGCCGGAGACAATTGAGTTTTTAATGTTCCGCGTGAAGTTCCTCATTTCGGATTTTGGTCAGAACAAGGCCTGGGATTTGGTTTGGCTTAGGTGCTCCATTTTCAAAATGTCACTGAAATGAATGCGAACAAAAGCGATGCTGGTTGTTTTCATTTCCTGCCGATCATAACTTCTCCAGGGGACAGGGTCTGGACAAACAAAGCTGCCTCCATGAAGGATGTTTATGTTTCTCACTCCAAGACCGAGCTTGAAGAGAGGAGATAACAATTGGCATGGCATGATGTGAAAATGATTCAAAGTCCACGCAGAGATGAGAATTAAGCGGAGGTCCTGGGTGGGAACCCACTGGGGTCTAGAGGAGTTGGAGGAAATGGCTCTGAGCCACTCTGATGAGCGTGAAGAACTGCCTCTGATCTAGCTTCTTTGGGAGAGATGTTTTTCCCAGGAAAACTTTCCAGATAAGGAATTTCCACAGAAATGCTTTAAAATAAATTCAGTTGACAATGTATTGTACACTCCCTTGCCTTGTCAACAAGGAGTGTAGACTGTAATAGACCCTCCTCTTGGTGACCGAGGGCACTCACTGCCTCCCCTGGCTTTACCGTAGTGACCTCTCAGGGCTCCTGAGTTGCCCATCACTGAACAAGTTCACTGGGCGGAAGCTGCAGGTTGGCTGTGTGATGGTTGGGTGTCCCTGGAGATTTGTATTTTTATTCTAGACCTTGAGTGGAATTTTCATGAGAATCTTAAAGGCAGTATCTGAGAATACCCAAATCCTGCTATGGGGGAATGATAATCATTTACCAAGTCAACTAAGTTAGCATTTCAATAGGTCAGTGAGATTGGTTTGACCAGTATTACCTTCGCGTTGGTTTCCTAGGTGGCCCTAGTGGTAAAGAACCTTCCTGCCAATGCAGGAGATGCAAGAGACGCGAGTTCGATCCCTGGGTTGGGAAGATCCCCTAGAGAAGGAAATGGCAACTCACTTCACTATCCTTGCCTGGAGAATCCCATGGGCAGAGGAGCCTGGAGGGCTGCGGTCCATGGGGTCGCAAAGAGTCGGACAGGCCTGAAGCTACAGCACGCACGCAGCTTCTCACTAGAGAGTTGATTCGAGACCTCAGAGGCTCCTGTCCCCTGGCACTTTTCACTGTTTGTCTCTTCATATACGTGTAGCAAGGGCCTTAAACACCACTGCTGTGTCTGCATAATGTTTAGTTATTACAATACAACTCAGTCCAGGACAACACAGGCCCTAAAAACCGTAACAGAAATTTGCTGCTTTTCACCATACTCACTGAACAATCATTTGTCTCTTTTAAACTGTCTTCAAACTATTGCCGTCTCCTTCAGGGTTCTGCCTAATGAAGGGTGAACCTTCCACCTCCCTAGCTTCCCAAACATGTAATCAGTAACCCCCGGAGCTGAGTTACTCTGCTGATTTTGGGATTCAGTCTGCCCTGAAAACATGCAGCCTGTGGGCCACCTGACCTTACTTGTCTTAACACTTTAATAATAAAGAGAATGGAGATTTATTTCCATCTGCAGTTTTTGGTGGGAAAAGATTGGTTTTGTGGCTGAATGCCACTACAAAAACACTCTTCCCTAGGAAAAAAATTAACCTGAATTTGTCATCTTTCCAGCAATTCTACTTTGAAATAATCTGCTTTTGATCCTATGGGATACAATCAATACTTTTCACTTATTTCAAACTATTGCTTTTCCAGTAGTTAGTACTTTTGACAATTTTGGAGGGATTGGGGGCAGGAGGAGAAGGGGACGACAGAGGATGAGATAGCTGGATGGCATCACTGACTCGATGGATGTGAGTGTGAGTGAACTCCGGGAGTTGGTGATGGACAGGGAGGCCTGGCGTGCTGCGATTCATGGGGTTGCAAAGAGTTGGACACGACTGAGCGACTGAACTGAACTGTACAGTATTTTTTCTACTGGTGGCTGTGATATCTATTTTTCATTGTTTTCTGATTCTTGTCTATTTGTTGAAAGCCCTAGATGAGAGACAGAATATTCTTCATGATTTTAGTTGATTGATTGTTACAACTTTATTAAATCAAAGGGCCTTAATCTAAGGGTATGGTAGGCTGAAAAATGGCCCCAAAATATATCGAGCCCTAATCCTTGGAACCTGTAATTTTTACCTTATGTGGAAAAAGGGCCTTATTAGATGTGAATAAGTTAAGGGTCTTGAGATGGGGAGGTTACCTTGGATTATCTGGGAGGACTTTAAATGCAATGATGTGTGTCTTTACAAGAGAGAGGCAGAGGGAGATTTGACACAGATAGAAGAGGAGAAAGTAAGGTGACCAGAGCAACTGAGATTGGATGATGTGGCTAGAAGTCAAGGATTGTCAGAAGCCCCCAGAAACTGGAAGAGGCAAGGAACACATTCTGCCTTGGAGTCTCCAGAGGGAGCTTGGCCCTGTTGGCCGACCCCTTGGATTTATCCCAGTGATGTTGATTTCAGACTTCTGGCCTTCACAACTGAGAAGGAAGACATTCCAGTTTATCACCAAACTTGTGGTAATTTGTTACAGAGGCCATAAGAAACTAATACGAAGGGTAAATGAGCTGTTCTTTAATTTTGTTTGGAGAGATGCAGTCATCTGCAACAGATTCTCACAATGTACTGAGTTTTGTGTTAGACCACATGGAAGGCAGAGGAGAAAAAAAAATGTAGTTCTTCCCTTCAAGAGCTTTGTCATAGCTGGGGAGACAAGATGGCATTCATGAGACATGAGCAGGGGGTGCAGGAAATGAGTGAGTGCTGTGTGCTAAGTTAGTTGTTCAGCTGTATCCGCTCTTTGCAACCCCACTGACTGTAGCCCACCAGGCTCCTCTGTCCGTGGGATTCTCTAGGCAAGAATACTGGAGTGGGTTGCCATGCTCACCTCCAAGGGGTCTTCCCAACTCAGGGATTGTACCCGAGTGTCTTACGTCTCCTCCACTGGCAGACGGGTTCTTTATCACTCATGCCACCTGGGGATCATTAAATGCTTTATAGGCTCAAAAGAACTGATGCAGTTCAAAGGAGAGGCTGATGAATCAATCATTAATATAGAGAAGTTTCTCTGAAAGAGGGGTGATGGGGAGAGTTTGCAGGCAGGGAGCAGGAAGGGGGCCATTCCTGTAGAGGAGAGGATGCGTGAGGCAGAGGAGGAACCGCACCTGGTAAGCACTGTGAGACCAGGGGCATGTTCACGCCGGTCACCACAGATCCCCATCACCTGTCACAGTGCCTGCACATAAAAGGTGCTCTCTAAATGTTTGCTAAATAAACAGGTGATGTTTTGTGGGATGTCACCATTCTGGGGCAGCTGGCCTGTAAGGACATACTTTGGGAAATGGGGAGTTAATTTGAGTTTGTAGGGTGGGGTCATTCCCAAAGGGCATCGCAAGCCAGGGGGAAGAAAGTCAAAGTATCGGAGTTACCGTCATGCTAAAGGTATTAAATTATTCTTTTCAAACGTTTGAAAAGGTGTTTAAGAAGCACTTGTTCCTAGCAAGTTTCTTTCCTCTTAAAAAAAAAAACAAACAGAAAAGTCTCCCCAGATCTCCAGTCTTCCTGTGACACTGGCATGAAAAATACGTAAAATTATTAATAATTTGACAATCTCACCACTCTGTTTGAATTGCATTAGTTTCACCTGGAAAGGGGAGCTATCGATGGACTTTTCAGAACCCAGTACCAGCCCCCTGCCTGAGGATCGTGACCCACATGTTGTGGTTTCTGAAATATACAGGCTGTCTGTGGCGCTCTGCTTCTTCCCTCTCCTTCCCTGAGCTGGATGACAAATGCTGGCAGTTTGATCAGGATAGCTGGCCAAATGCTGGCTTTTTTCTTCTTGGTGATGCACTGAAGGAATTAACCAGCTTCCAAATGATAAGAAACTTAGGAACTTTGAAGGCCAAACCCAAGTTCCTCTTCCCAGAAGGGGGCTTCCATTCTCTGAAAGGCTTCCATTCAGTGACACCTTCTGTTTCCATGGTGACAGGCCCCATTGCCCTATCACAGACACGGGAACGCTTGTTTGCATAATGAAATTATCCTGGCTGC
This sequence comes from Budorcas taxicolor, assembly GCF_023091745.1. NCBI lineage: Eukaryota > Metazoa > Chordata > Mammalia > Artiodactyla > Bovidae > Budorcas > Budorcas taxicolor. The sequence goes on along the minus strand of NC_068914.1, from coordinate 50,488,041 downwards.
TAGTGGGGCCTCTCTTACCTGTACGGCTGTCCATCTCTTACAGACATTGTCTCTTTACAAAATAAGATGATAGCAACGTGTATCATACAGCTGTCACTTCTGGTTCATCAGTTAATTCCGAATTGTACTTAACAAAGATCTTTCTTTCCCTGATGATTATTTATCAAAATATACTAAAATCCAACAAAATAAAATTCTTGTTTTAGCTTGTACTCCCTTACATGCAGCTTCATATCTCTTGCTCTTGATCGCTAGGCTACCTTCCTGTCAGCCAGTAAAAATGCTCAATTCTTCAGAATCCTGAAACAAACCAGCAAATAAGCAAACTCTTCCCTCAGTTCTGCTGAGCTGTCATATTACCATTGTACTTTTCTCATTCTTTCACTGTCAGACTTAATAAAGCCTAGTGGATTCAGGAGGTCTTAGACTATTAGTGAGCTGGCTTTGGACTGCAAACCTCTTTGTTGACCCATACCGTGTTTCCTCCCTGCCCAAATATTTAAAAATTGGGAGATTTGCATAAAAATTTGTATTTTTCTTTCTCTTAACACACTGGGGAACTGGCAACACTGGGGCCACATTTGCACATGACAGCCGTCACTTAGAATTGAATTTCTTTTTCTGTCTCTGGACAGGGTGTGGGCTCTCTGCAGACCCTGTAATCTACTCCCACCGCTCCCTGTTGTCTGCACCTCTTAGATGAAGTGTCAGTTACCGTGTATCACTGCCTTGTGATCTTATTTTCCTTGTACACAGAAATCTCTGTCTGTACCAATGCTTCTGTCTAGTATGGGGAGTAGAATTCGATCCAGAGAGTGCAGATCTTGTACTCAGCTGTTTTACTTTTGTGTGTTATCTGCTTGGCTCCTTTGCCATGTGGATGTGCAACCCCTGAATTGTACCACACTTTGTCAGCCTCTATGATTCTTCAGCTCATTGTTAAATCGTTCTTTTTCATCCACTGTCACTCATCCTAACAGTCATTTCTCACTTGATAGAACAGATGGCCTTTTGGTGGTTGTCTTTCTCAAAGCCTGTCTACCTGCCCTTTCCCCTCACTTTTGTTCCATCCTAAACTGCCTTTGTCAAGGACTTAACTAACATCACCTGGAATCCCCCGAGTCCTCTTCTTACCTCCAACACTGTCTCTTTTTTCCCTCCATTTATTTATTTAATTGAAGTATAGTCTAGTCAAGGCTATGGTTTTTCCTGGGGTCATGTATGGATGTGAGAGTTGGACTGTGAAGAAGGCTGAGCACTTAAGAGTTGATGCTTTTGCACTGTGGTGTTGGAGAAGACTCTTGAGAGTCCCTTGGCAAGGAGACCCAACCAGTCCATTCTGAAGGAGATCAGCCCTGGGATTTCTTTGGAAGGAATGATGCTAAAACTGAAACCCCGGTACTCTGGCCACCTCATGCGAAGAGTTGACTCCTTGGAAAAGACTCTGATGCTGGGAGAGATTGGGGGCAGGAGGAGAAGGGGACAACAGAGGATGAGATGGCTGGATGGCATCACTGACTCGATGGACGCGAGTCTGAGTGAACTCTGGGAGTTGGTGATGGACAGGGAGGCCTGGCGTGCTGCGATTCATGGGGTCGCAAAGAGTCGGACACGACTGAGCAACTGACCTGAACTGAACTGATAGTTGATTAACATGGTTGTGTTAGTTTCAGGTGTATAGCAAAGTGATTCAGGTACACATCCATATATCTGTTCTCTTTCAGACTCTTATAGGTTACTATAAAATATTGAGTATAGTTCTCTGTGTTGCACAGTAGGTCCTTGTTGTTTATCTGTTTCATATATACTAATGTGTATATGTTAAATTCAAACTCCTAATTTATCCCCACCCACCTTTTTCCCCTTTGGTAACCATCAGATTTTTCCTATGTTTATGGGGCTATTTCTGTTCTGTATATAAGTTCATTTGTATCATTTATTTTTTAGATTCTACCTATAAATTATATCACATGGTGTTTGTCTAGCTTACTTCACTTAGTATGATAATCTCTAGGCCCATCTATGTTGTGGCAAATGGCATTATTTCAGTCTTTGGTTATGGCTGAATGTGTGTGTATATGTGTGTGTATATAAATATGTATTCACTGCTTTATTCTTTCATCTGTTGATGAGCATTTAGGCTGCTTCCGTGTCTTGGCTATTGTAAACAGTGCTTCAGTGAACACTGGGGAGTATGTTCACTCTTCAAACTACAGTTTTCTCTGGATATGTGCCCAGCAGTGGGACTGCAAGATTGTATGGTAGCTCTGTTTTTAGTTTCTTAAGGGATCTCCACACTGTTCTCCATAGTGGTTGCACCAATTTACATTCCCACCAACAGTGTAGGAGGGTTCCCCTTTCTCCACACCCTCTCCAGCATTTATTATTTGTAGACTTTTTGATGATGACCATTCTGACTGGTGTGAGGTGATACCTCAGTATAGTTTTGAGTTACATTTCTCTAATAATTAGTGATGTTGAGCATGTTTTCATGTGCCTTTTGAACTGTGTTTTATAACGTTACATCTAAGATCCTTTCACTTTCATATACTTGGTCTGAGCAGTTTCCTTTGTGTCAAGGTTCTGATGATTTCTTCTGCGTGGATGACTTCCAGTTCCATCCTGTCTGACGTTGCTCCTGAGTCCTCATCCTGCAGACAGCTCCATTGGTGTGTGGGTCTCTACCAGCCCCTGAATCTCCTGCCCACACACCTACCAGGTTAGTTTCATTGCTTCTTTCTCTGAATGACATGATTGTCCTTCCAGTTTCTCAGGTACAAGACATTAATCCATGTCTGATCAGTCTGTTTCTTCTTTCTTTTCTCTCCCATGATCACTGTCTATTCAAGTCCCTGATACCTCTTTTTAAAAATTATTTGTTTCATTATTTTAGTCTCTCTCTCCTCCAATTTATTATATATACTTCTGCTTGACTAATTTAACCTAAAAAAGTCATTCATTGTTTCATTTATTCATACAATAACTACATAAATCCTGTAAAATGTATCATTTTTTTTCCTCTTAAAATGTCATCTGTTTCTCTGTACTGCTAACAGAATCAAGATCATGTTACTTATCATGGTTTGGGAGCCCTATGCTATCTGCCCCTAGCCTCTCTTTCTAGTCATCCCCCACTACTCCTAGGTATAAATCTTTACTCCTTGAGTTAGTGTCTCGGAGCTTATAAGCATAAAACCCTAGAGTCTGCCTTGACTGAATTTCAGTTCTGCTACTTGCTGACTGTGTGACCTTAATTAAGTCACTTAATTTCTAAACCTCAGTTTCTTTATTTGCTTAACCCATGGATTTATTTGAAGATTAAAAAAAAATAAGCCTTGTAATACAATACCTGGTGCACAGTAAGAGCACAAGAAATGTTTGATGCTACTGTCCAGCCAAATCATGGTTTGTTATACATTCTCATGTTATTTTTTCATCCTGGATTGCTTGCCTCTGTCTAACTCCCTCTATGTGTCTAAATCCTGATGATCTTTAAGCCCAGGTCAGAGCTGGTAGAGCCTCCCACAAAACTGTTTCTGATCCTACAGGTAGAAATATTCTCTTGCATCCTTAGTAGAGACAGTAACACTTTTACTTTGCAGCACTGTATTTATATATCAGGGCTTCCCAGGTAGCTAGTGGTAAAGAACCCGCCTGCCAATGCGGGAGACGTAAGAGACGTGAGTTCAATCCCTGGGTCGGGAAGATCCCCTGGAGAAGGGATGGCAACCCACTCCAGTATTCTTGCCTGGAAAGTCTCATGGACAGAGGAACCTGGTGGGCTACAGTCCAGAGGGTTGCAAAGAGTTGGACGTGACTGAAGCAACTCAGCACTAGCACGCATTTATATACCAGTCTCATCTAACCCACAATACAGGAAGCTCGTTGATTTTTGGGATCTGAAACATGTCTTTGTTGCCCATGTCACCCAAGGTGCCTTGTACAAAATAGATGCTCGGTAACTATTTGCTGAATGAATAAACATTCATCTGAGTGGATATTTCCATATAGTTCTCTATTTTCATTCATTCAAGAAAACAGGAAGAAGCATCAGTCATTAGATCTGAGAAGTGTGGCATATTTTTCAGTGATTTTTTCCCCCCTTACTCCTGTGCTATGGGTGTAACACAGGCATCTTTTGAGAAACTCATGTATCTATTGATTTATTCAAAATGTATATCCCACCTTCTTTTTAAAAGCATTTGAAACAGCATGCATATTAAACCTAATGTAAAATAGGACAATTATGTCTAAAAAGAGAGCAGAGGCCATCTGAAACAGTTAGGAAGCAGATGTTACCAGACACCTGGGATGAGTTATTTGCTATACTTGGTAACTAGATTTGGCTTTGTTTCTTGGCAGCTAAAACTGAAAGGAAACACACTGAGTTATCCATTCAGCAAACATTCGTTGAATATCTTTGATAAATGGGGCACTGTGCTAACAGTGGAGATTCTAAAATGAATAAGTCTGAGTCCCTGGCTTTAGCACATTACTTAGACATGAGTTAAGTGATAGGAGGTGGATACAGGGAGCAACAGGGACTCGGAAAAGGGCACTGAGGATGTTTGTGATGAGGAGAGTTAGGGCTAGCTCCTGGAAGAGGAGAGACTTTCACCAGACTGGTCCATGTGGGAAGTTCCTTGGTATAAGGCACAGCACACAGAGAAACAGTGAGGCCTCTGAGGACGTGTTTGCGGAGTGAAGCTTCGGGAGTGAGATCTGTGGGATTTCCGGGCAAGAATATTGGAGTGAGTTGCTTTTTCCTTCTCCAGGAGATCTTATCAACCTAGGATTGAAATCGGATCTCCTGCATTGCAGGTGGATTCTTTACCTACTGAGCCACCAAGGAAGCCCAGACCTTACCTTGCAATCAAGGAAGTGTCAAAAGATCTCCTGTCATATTTTAAAAGCACTATCCATGTATCTGAGCTTTTTTGTTGTTAGTGCTTAGTAATTGTCCTTGTAAATAAGAAGGGTATGATTCTTTATTGACTGTGTTTTCTGTTGTTCAGGGTAATCCACTGCAAGTTGTTGGTCTAGTTCACCCTTGTTCTTATACTTTTCTCATGTGTATTTAATACAAACCCAGTGTTTATGTTGTATTAGACATAATTTACAAACTTTCACTCCTTCTGGGATTCTTTATGAAGAGCATATGAAACAAGTCTTAAAAAGAACAGACTCACCAAAGGGAATGTAAATGAATGGAGTCCTTTCTGGGACTGGCCAGGGATCGCCACAGAAAGACTCCTGATTTATCTGCCCTCAGTTTCTCCAAATGCTGGAGAGTTAGAGACATTGGGGTAAAGTGGGAAGATCATTGTGCCTGCTTATAGCTCATCACAGAAAAGTGATACATAGTTAATGACCTTTTGTGACAACCTTATTCTTACAATTTAATGGGGCCATATGTGCCCTGCAGTGACAGATGGTCCCAATCTGCTATTGCCAGATAATGGCTTGTTTAGAGGCTCAGGGTGACTGTGTGACAAGTCTGGGCTGGACCAGCTGTTTTGCCTGCAACTAAAGTGTGGTCTGGCTGAATGAATGCAGACAACAGACTAAAAGACATATTTCTACTGCACGGAAGTATTTGTAATTTTTCTGGCAGGAGAACCAATTAGTATATTTTTTCAAACAAAGGTACACCATCCTTCTTCCCACCTCCCCTCTCCCCCAAAAAGCACTGGTCTAGGGGTCAAGGCACTTGGATTTTAATTTCATCCCATGGCTAACTAGCTGTGTAACCATGGATACATCACATAAATTCTCTAAACTTCTATTTCCTAAAATGGATCTGAGTTAGATCATCTTTGAGATCTTCTAAAATTTTGCTCTTTTGAATCTTAGAATCCAAATTGTGGGCCATAATGATTCATATTCATCAGCTTACCAAATGTTAGGCTCTCTGCTAAGCCCAAACGAGTATTACCTTTTTTTAAACAACCACAGTGGCCCTAGGTGGCCATTATCATTATTCGTCATCATTATGAAGATGGAGAACCCAAGTAACAGACAAATGAATTGCCTGCAGTCAAGTGGCTGGGCCAAGGTGCAGCTGGAGTTTGATCTGGTCCATGTTCTTTATCTCCACGCTATACTGCACACTGGTGTGAGCTGAGAAAGGAGACAAGAAAGAACCAAGATGGAAACAAATCAACAGATTGTTTTCATGGTATCTGTGTGTGTTTTCCTCTGTTTCGCTGGGTCTGTGATGCCTTGGTGTATATGCCCTAATCCATTTCAGCACCCCACCATGCAGGCACTTGTCTCCCCCGTGGCCCTGAGCAAGTCCTGAAGAACCAGGCTGCTGGGTTCCCATGTTGTGTGAGCAGCACTGGGGCAGTGTGGTATGGCGTAGCGCTTAAGGATGAGAAAATGCCTTTTCCTGGAAGAAAAGCAAAGAATCCACAGTACTGCCAATATATCTCTGTGTCCTTAAGTTGCGTGTAGGGATTTGTCATCTCTTAAGCCCATTTTATTTTAGTTCACATTTCTGAAACCTCTCATTATATTAGCCTTATGTTTCCTGGTCATATGAATTTTGAGACAGTGATCCCTTTCTGTGAAGAATGACTTCATTCTCCTCAAGGAAAAATGACTTTGGCATTTGAGCAAATAAGAATTAAATGGAAACCCAAGACGTTTCTCTGATTGTGGTAAGCTCCTCCACCCAGCAGCTCTGCAGTGTCTTGCTATGGAGGTTGAGTTATATTTCTTTCCTCTAGGCTCAGGTCTATTTTAAGAATATAATATAAACATTGTTTAAATAAGTTCTTCCTCACCAAGTAGAGGATAAAAGGCTTGGTCATACTGTAGAAGGAAGGCTAGATATTCAGGTGACCTTAAGATTAGAGAATTGACTCTACTAAATTTAGGTCAGTTTGATTTTTGACTGGGATTTGAGTCTCAAGAGGCATTAAAATAAAGAAAATGTTTGTGGATGTTGCCAAATACAGTCACTGATAAGTTCTGGAAAGAAGGTAATCTCATGCTAGGCCTTCTGTGTGTTAGATTGATCTCCTGTTTACTCTGGTCACTTGCTCTCATCTGGCACTGTTATGTTTAGTCTCTCCTCTGTCGGGCATGGGGAGGACAGAAGACTCCTTAGAGGCAGGCAGAGAGGGGTGGAGGGGGTGGTGTTTTGTTGGTGATTCAGCGGTCCAGAAAACACCCAGCCCCAGAGCATGCAGGTAATCACAGAAAATCATCTGAATTAGAGAAGAGCAAACCGAGTCCAAAGCAGGGCTGGTCGCTCCATTTCCTGAGGTTTGAGGCAAGCTAGAGTACATCATGAGAAACGCTGGGCTGGAAGAAGCACAAGCTGGAATCAAGATTGCCGGGAGAAATATCAATAACCTCAGATATGCAGATGACACCACTCTTATGGCAGAAAGTGAAGAGGAACTTAAAAGCCTCTTGATGAAAGTGAAAGTGGAGAGTGAAAAAGTTGGCTTAGCTCAACATTCAGAAAACAAAGATCATGGCATCCGGTCCCATCACTTCATGGGAAATAGATGGGGAAACAGTGGAAACAGTGTCAGACTTTCTTTTTTGGGGCTCCAAAATCACTGCAGATGGTGACTGCAGACATGAAATTAAAAGACACTTACTCTTTGGAAGAAAAGTTATGACCAACCTAGACAGCATATTCAAAAGCAGAAACATTACTTTGCCAACAAAGTCCGTCTAGTCAAGGCTATGGTTTTTCCTGTGGTCATGTATGGATGTGAGAGTTAGACTGTGAAGAAGGCTGAGCGCCGAAGAATTGATGCTTTTGAACTGTGGTGTTGGAGAAGACTCTTGAGAGTCCCTTGGACTGCAAGGAGATCCAATCAGTCCATTCTGAAGGAGATCAGCCCTAGGATTTCTTTGGAGGGAATGATGCTGAAGCTGAAACTCCAGTACTTTGGCCACCTCATGCGAATAACTGATTCCTTGGAAAACACTGATGCTGGGAGGGATTGGGGGCAGGAGGAGAAGGGGACGACAGAGGATGAGATGGCTGGATGGCATCATGGACTTGATGGACGTGAGTCTGAGTGAACTCCGGGAGTTGGTGATGAACAGGGAGGCCTGGCGTGCTGTGATTTGTGGGATCACAAAGACTCGGACACGACTGAGCGACTGAACTGAACTGAACTGAGGCTAGAATGAGATATATTAAATTGACATTTTAAATTTAGAAAATGATTTTCTGTAGACATTAGCTAACACAGATAACTGTGTAAATTAGTGAAGTATATCATTGCCGGTGTCTCAGACCTGCAGTTTGTAGCAGACCAGTGATTGCATTATAGATCAGTTATATTGATGTGTCTGGCCAGGTCAATGAAGTTGCTGTACCATGTGCACTGACTATGGAATATTCCATTCAGATTAGGGCTCTCTGCCCTTCCAGCATGATGTCAGTCCCAGTAGTCCTGACATTTGGGGTCAGTCAATTCTCTATTGTTGAGGAGACTGCCCTATGCATTATAGAGCGTTTAACAACATCCTCGGCCTCCACTTACTAGATGCCAGTTGCATCCTCCAATATGACAACCAAAGATGTCTCCTGTTGTTACCAAATTCCCCTGGGGTACAGAATTGCCCTCCTCTCTCACTGAGAACTGCTACATCAGATTCACACTGATCCATATAGAGTTACAGGTGTATGGGAGTTTATATGCACCTATGTGCACACAGGCACACACATACACATACCCTTCTTCCTTTTTCCAAGGCATGATACTAATAATCCCTGACACATAGCAAACTTTGCATAAGCGGAATGTTAACAATAACTCTTAATAAAATGATGCTCCCTCCCTTCCACTTAAAAAGCTGATTCATCTCCAAGAGCAATGTGAAACCAGGAATGATCTGGCAGATTATAATTGGAGCTGAAGATAAGTTGTTAGACCAGACCTGCAAGGCCTTCTGTGGAGTGAAGTAATTCATGGAGTACAATCTGAGAAAGCAACACAAAAGGTTGGTTCCAGCAAGGCATTCCTATGGCGCCAAGGAGAATTGTTGCGGACTTTTTGGAAAACCTAGGCATAAGTTTCATGGATTGCACTGTTTCATTTTACTTAACTTTCTTTCAGGTAAAATTACTGGCCATTTTGAGTTAGCTGGGAAAGTGAGGACAACTGAAAGAGTCGCCAAAGAAAACTTCAGGGAGAAATGAAGGAGGAAATATTGATAGGCTGGGGCACGTCATCAAAATCACAGACCCTGAAGATGGGAAAAGACTTTAGAAGCCCAATGGCCTGTGTCCCGGAAGACTACTGCAAGAGTCCCCATCAGGGTTAGCAGATCTGTGTACCCGGTCATCTGCCCTCCTCGGTACTGAAGTGCTTGACACCGTTGACTGCGTTGTCCTCGGAACACAATCTAACCTAGGGCTCCTTATCACCAAGCTCAGAGATACTTTTCCATTTGTTTGTCTCGCAGGCTCTTCTTCACAAGTCTGTAAACACTGCAGTTTCCCAGAGCTGATTCTCTGCTATCTTCTCTCTCGAACTGATTTTTACCAGATCCCAGTGACTCTCACAGATACGCTTCCAGCCCAGAATTTTTCCTTAAGTCTGGCTCATTATGTTCCTTTTTCTCCTGACATCTCTTCTTAGGTGTTTGACGGTCATCTCAAATTTCATGTGGCCCCAAACTGAGTGATTTCCTCCCCGCACCCCCCAGCCCACATCCCTTAGGTCTTCGCCATGGTGGTCCATAATCCCATTATTTGTTACTGTTTACTGTTAATTCCCACAGTAAGGATTCATCTGTCCTTCCCCTCTTTTTCTCACACTCACATTAAATCTGTGTCAGCATCTCCCATCAATAATGTCACCTCTTAAATATTAATGTATCCTGGGTCACATCACTTTCCATCAGCTCCAAGCTCTGGCTCAACCTGCCCGTGGGTCTCAGTCCATCCTGTCCACCCTGCCTGCCTGCAGTCGGTCCTTTCACAGCATCGAGTGATCGTGCGCACGTCAGACCCAGCTATTTCCTGGTCAGACCCTCCAGTAGCTTCTCCGTTATTCCGAGAGTAAAACTGAAACTCTTTCACACTGTCCACAGGTCTACAGAGTCCAGTTCGTGGCTCCCTGTCTGGCCTTATCATCCTGTTTTCTCTCTCATTCCTGCCTGTTTGGTGATTTTGGCCTTTTTCCCTCACCCCTTGAAAAGACATTAAGCTCATGCCCATTTCAAGGCCTGCTATTTCTTCCTGACTGCTCTTCCCCAGATCCTCATACTGCTGCCAACTTCTCATGGTGCATATCACAAATAAGGCTCCTCTTTATCATACTATCCTGTTTTTCTTCCTCACGGTGCTTATAGGTATCACAAAATATCTTGTTTGTTTACACGCTTATAGTCCGTCTCTCCCTTACAAGAATGGAGGCTCCTGGATAGCCCCCGTCTGTTTTCTCACTGCTCGGCAAATAGTAGGTGTTTAATAAATACATATGCATTGCCTAGCCAACATTCTATAACACAGTGAGATACAGCCACATTCTGACTACAGGCTTGGCTGGCTAAAGGGAAGTAGCACAAGGAATGTTCAGAAAAAGTTTATTCATTTGTGGGTGTAGATAGGGAAACAATTTGTCTGAACCTTAGTTATCCTTTAAGAAAATTTGCCTTTGATGTTTGAGGGCAAGAGTCAGCTCCTAAATAGGACTGTCATATTGAATAGAGTCTTGAAGCTTCTGTATATTATGCCCTAAGAGCTGTCTTTTCATTATTTCCAATTGGTATAACTAAAAGAGTAAATTAGTCCTTGTTACTGGTACAGCTGCTAAGTCACTTTAGTTGTGTCCGACTCTGTGCAACCCCATAGACGGCCGTCTACCAGGTTCCTCCGTACCTGGGATTCTCCAGGCAAGAACACTGGAGTGGGTTGCCATGTCCTTCTCCAAAGCATGAAAGTGAAGAGTGAAAGTGAAGTCACTCAGTCGTGTCTGACTCTTAGCGACCCCATGGACTGCAGCCTACCAGGCTCCTCCACCCATGGGATTTTCCAGGCAAGGGTACTGGAGTGGGTCGCCATTGCCTTCTCCGGAAAATTAGTCCTTACTGGCCTACATTTCCAGAAGAGACCCCTCGGGTTTTCAAAATAGAAAACCCCCAAATCCCAAAGTGATTGCATTCCCTACTCATCATATTTCCATTGAGAGACAGGAAATTCACTCGAGGTTTTGGAAGGCAGACCGTGGGTGGGTTTCTTCCAGGCTCTCTCTCTTCACTCCCCCTCATCACGGCAGTGCTTAGCCGTGTCTCTCTTATTTCGTCTGTCTGTCCACTAAAAGGTGTGGTCTCACCTGCTCTCTGCCACAAGGTGAGCTGTCTGCTTGGCATGGCTTGTGGATGTTGAATGACGCCAGTGGCTGGGGAGGAGAAAGCTGCTTAATGGGGTCGGAGGTAAGGAGCCAGACACATCCTTCGGCCCCACGGTGTCAGTAAGTGTATCCCGATCTCTGTCCATCTCAGGCCTGTGTCCGTCGCTCTGTGCGTTCGAGCTTGTGCAGGGCAGAGTGCTGTCATTTATCACCCCTCTTAAACTCTAGATAAAAGGGCTGCTTCAGTCTCAAAAGACTCCAGTTTGAAAGGTGCCAATAGGTTTGAACAAATATTCCAAGTTTTTCTGCATCCTGACAAATAGAACTTTTAACTATAAGTTCAAATTTTCAGGTAATTTTGTATAATGACAACTGATACTCCATGAAGGCAGCAGAATGTTGATGAAACGATATGCTTCAAAATCAATGAGATATGACACCAGTTCTCAGCTTGGCCCTGTACAAATAGCTTTGGATAATTCACTCAGCCACCTAACACTCATGTTTTTTTCTCATTTGTGAAGTTCACATGTTGGCATCTATACTCCCCAGGGCTGGTGGGGGCTTAAGTGAGATTATGTACCTAAACCGCTTTCACAGTGCCTAGCTTGAGTGGTTGCTCTTTAGAAACTAGTTCCCATCTGTCTTCCCATGCTGCATGAGTAGAAGTTAGCCAGACCATAATGTCTATTATTGTCATTAACTTTTGCGCTATTCTTTTCACCTACTGAACTCATTTGCATATATAGTATGATCTCTCTGAACCACTACATGGACTGTGAGATAGGTGCATGGGTAGGGGTGATCCTATCTCACAGATGAAAAAAGGCAACTTAGATGGTTGATTTGACCAAGCTCAGTAGAGTCAGGTCTCAAACGCAAGTTGGTCTCTAAATCTGGCGCTCTTCCCACCTTGCCTTTCAGCCTGTGCCATTCTGTTTGAGAAGCATGTTACTGACTATTCCAACAGAGAGGAAGGAGAATGAGGAGAGGACAATATGAGAATATCAGCTCTAAAGTGTTAGAATAACTCTTGGATGTGTTTCCTTACATTCAGTTCAGTTCAGTCGCTCAGTCATGTCCGACTCTTTGCGACCCCATGAACTGCAGCAGGCCAGGCCTCCCTGTCCATCACCAACTCCCGGAATTCACTCAGGCTCACGTCCATTGAGTCAGCGATGCCATCCAACCATCTCATCCTCTGTCATCCCTGCTCCTTCTGCCCTCAATCTTTCCCAACATCAGGGTCTTTTCCAAGGAGTCAGTTCTTCGCATCAGGTGGCCAAAGTACTGGAGTTTTAGCTTCAGCATCAGTCCTTCCAATGAACATTCAGGACTCATTTCCTTTAGGATGGACTGGTTAGATATCCTTGCAGTCCAAGGGACTCTCAAGAGTCTTCTCCAACACCACAGTTCAAAAGTATCAATTCTTCAGCACTCAGCTTTCTTTACAGTCCAACTTTCACAACCATACATAGCTACTGGAAAAACCATAGCTTTGACTAGCCAGACTTTGTCAGCAAAGTAATGTCTCTGCTTTTCAATATGCTGTCTAGGTTGGTCATAGCTTTCCTTCCAAGGAGTAAGCGTCTTTTCATTTCATGGCTGCAGTCACCATCTGCAGTGATTTTGGAGCCTTCCAAAATAAAGTCTGCCACTGTTTCCATTGTTTCCCTATTTATTTGCCATGAAGTGATGGGACTGGGTGCCATGATCTACATTTTATGAATGTTGAGTTTTAAGCCACCTTTTTCACTCTCCTCTTTCACTTTCATCAAGAGGCTCTTTAGTTCTTCTTCACTTTCTGCCATAAAGGTGGTGTCATCTGCATATCTGAGCATATTGATATTTCTCTCGGCAATCTTGATTCCAGCTTGTGCTTCATCCAGCCTGGCATTTCTCATGATGTATTCTGCATATAAGTTAAATAAGCAGGGTGACAATATACAGCCTTGACGTACTCCTTTTCCTATTTGGAAGCAGTCTGTTGTTCCATGTCCAGTTCTAACTGTTGCTTCTTGACCTGCATACAAATTTCTCAGGAGGCAGGTCAGGTGGTCTGGTATTCCTATATCTTGAAGACTTTTCCACGGTTTGTTGTTATCTACACAGTCAAAGGCTTTGGCATAATCAGTAAAGTAGAAGTAGATGTTTTTCTGGAACTCTCTTGCTTTTTCAATCATCCAAAATATGTTGGTAATTTGATCTTTGGTTCCTCTGCCTTTTCTAAAACCAGCTTGAACATCTGGAAGTTCACAGTTCATATACTGTTCACGCCTGGCTTGGAGAATTTTGAGCATTACTTTACTGGTGTGTGGGATCAGTGCAATCATGTGGTAGTTTGAACATTCTTTGGCATTGCCTTCCTTTGGGATTGAAATTAAGATTGACCTTTCCCAGTGCTGTAGCCACTGCTGAGTTTTCCAAATTTGTTGGCAAGTTGAGTGCAGCACTTTCGCAGCATCATCTTTTAGGATTTGAAATAGCTCAAATGGAATTCCATCACCTCCACTAGCTTTGTTTGTAGTGACGCTTCCTAAGGCCCACTTGACTTCACATTCCAGGATATCTGGCTCTAGGTGAGTGATCATACCATCATGATTATCTGGGTCATGAAGATCTTTTTTGCATAGTTCTTCTGTGTATTCTTGCCACTTCTTAATATCTTCTGCTTCTGTTAGGTCCATACCATTTCTGTCATTTATTGTGCCCATCTTTGCATGAAATGTTCCCTTGGTATTTCTGATTTTCTTGAAGAGATCTTTAGTCTTTCCCATTCTGTTGTTTTCCTCTATTTGCATTGATCACTGAGGAAGACTTTCTTACTTCTCCTTACTATTCTTTGAAACTCTGCATTCAGATGGGTATATCTTTCCTTTCTCCTTTGCCTTTCCCTTCTCTTCTTTTCTCAGCTATTTGTAAGTCCTCCTCAGGCCAACATTTGGCCTTTTCCCATCTCTTTTTCTTGGGGACGGTCTTGATCATTGCCTCCTATACAATGTTACGGACCTCTGTCCATAGTTATTCAGGCACTCTGTCTATCAGATCTAATCCCTTGAATCTATTTCTCACTTCCACTGTATAATCAAAAGGGATTGGATTTAGGTCATACTTGAATGGTCTAGTGGTTTTCCCTACTTTCTTCAATTTAAGTCTGAATTTGGCAATAAGGAGTTCATGATCTGAGCCATAGTCAGCTCCGGTCTTGTTTTTGCTGACTGTATAGAGCTTCTCCATCTTTGGCTTCAAAGAATATAATCAATCTGATTTCAGTGTTGACCATCTGGTGATGTCCATGTGTAGAGTCTTCTCTGGTGTTGTAGGTAGAGGTGTAGGCCCTACACTCGTTTCGTCTGACCTCAGGTACTCTGATGAGCTTCTGTGGTTCCTGTAATCTGCCCTCAGATGTTTTCTCTGTAATGAAGAATGCTAATATCTTCCATCTGTTGGGAGGTTTAGTTCTATAAAGATCTCACAGCCATGGTTATGTGTATCCCTTGAGGTGGAACCAGGGCCCTGTCCCCAGGCTGCACTATTGTCCCTTGGGTGACCCTCCCTTGTCTCTATGTCCCCTCCCTTCCCTGATTAGCAACTTTCCGAAAGGTCCATGCCCAGGAGCCCCATAGAATCCTGCTGTTTCATTTTTCCAGTATTCCTTCATTGATAGGTCCTTTTCCAATGATCTTTAATTTTAAAATGATTTGCTCCATCTATTCATTTAATCATTTGCTCATAAGCATTTTTTGGGTCCCTATGATGTATATCAAACAGCATAACAGATACTGGGAATACCAAAGCCCACGACAGTGTTGCCACCCTCTAGGGGCACAGTCTTGCTGGGGATACAGATGTGCAGACAGATAATCATAGTACAGTGTGTGATGGGTACTGTGGAGGGGGAATGTGCCAGGTGTAGTGCAGCTTCAGGGAGGGAGTGATCCAGGAAGCCTGGAGGGGGCAAGGCCATGGACAGAAGGTTTCTAAGAGAAGATTCTCGAATCAGTCACTGATAGTGAGGACAAGTTGGCTACTCCCTCTGAGCCCCAGCCTCTCATCTGTGAACTGGCGGTGACACAAGTGACTACCGCATCTTGTTGTTAATGTAGATAAAGTGCTTCGATCTGTGTCTAGCAAGTGGTAAACAATGGTGACTGTTATTACGTAGCTTTTCATTCAGGAAAAAGTCTTTTCATTTTATGTTGACTTCACACAGGACAGGAAAACTAAAACAAATACTCTCATATTCTTTAGATGTTGGTTCTAGAGATGTGCCTATAAGGGCACACATTTGAGCCCCAATTCTAGATAATGCTAGAGAGAATAATCTTGAAATTTTATTTATAAAAACTTGAAAGAAACATGTTACTGACCTCTTCCTACCACCACCCTTGCTCTTCCTTCTGTTGCTCATGTCAGGCGATACTGAAAGGTAAGTTTTCTAATTTCCTGTCCAGAAACTGCTGTTCTGCCCATCAGCAGTTTCTGATGTATCTGTGAAGGTTAATCTCAGTGTAGTTTTCCCCCCTAACCTTTGGCATCTGGTTAACCCTTGCTAAATTCTGTTCATCCACCGTGGACAATGACATGTTTAATTGCAACATGAAAAGACTTGGGAGTCACGGAGAATCCTAACTCAGGTTTAGGTTTCTTTAAAGATGGCTTCATCCTTAGGAGTAACGTTGATCCACAGGCTGAATGCTTTCTCCAGGCAGTTCTCTTTTGAAGGTCCCTACACCTTTACAACGGAGAAGGCAATGGCACCCCACTCCAGTACTCTTGCCTGGAAAATCCCATGATATGGAGGAGCCTGGTAGGCTGCAGTCCATGGGGTCGCTAAGAGTCAGACACGACTGAACGACTTCCCTTTCACTTTTCACTTTCATGCACTGGAGAAGGAAATGGCAACCCACTCCAGTGTTCTTTCCTGGAGAATCCCAGGGACAGGGGAGCCTGGTGGGCTGCCGTCTCTGGGGTCGCACAGAGTCAGACACGACTGAAGCGACTTAGCAGCAGCAGACCTTTACAAAATGAAGTTTCTTGTCAATCATATTGACATATTTATCATCTCATTTCTTTCTTTTTTTCTCAAATTGCTTCAGTAAAGCAGATATCTAGGCACTGAAGATGTCTGTATGTGCTGTAGAAGAAACTTCAGGAAATTTTACTGATTTCATGTTGCTTAGTAGCCAAGGAGGGATAAAATGACAAAGTCAAGTAAGAATCCTGAGAAAAATGAAGAGTGGAATTGCCTTGTGCTGCCTTTTCTGGGAATAGCGGTTCAGATAAGTCAGTGGCCCAAAGTGAACTTAGCCCAGTGGTTTATCTTACTTCCTACTTGATAACAGTTCACATCTCCAAAGCCCAGTCTACAGAGCATGGCTCAGCTGGAATTTAGAAAATCCACAGGCTAAGTTGGCCTGCCAGCTCTATCACAGTTCTCCTCCTGAGAGAGTAAATGCTGGGCTGGCAATAGCAGCGGTGTTTAGCATCAGTGGGGCCAAAAGGGAGAGCACTTGAGGAACAACCGCAAACTCTATGACTGAACTGTACATTGATAGAGAGGTATGTTTAACCCTCTCTCAGGCCCCTAATTGAATTGTTCTTCTTTTTCATTTCCTAGACTTATCTGAAGATACCTTTGACCTGAAATATGAAAAATTGGATATGCATACACGAACGTGGTTAAGAAATATGTTTGTCCTATGAAGCAACTACATTTTTAATCAATACATATTTTACTGATGATATTACCCTGGTATTTTAAATTTTAATATTGTTGCTATTTAGTTGCTAAGTGATGTCCGACTCTTTTGCAACCTTATGGACTGTAGCTCGCCAGTCTCCTCTGTCCATGGGATTTTTCAAGGCAAAAATACTGGGTGGGTTGCCATTTCCTTCTCCAAATATCATTTGTTGTTATTTTTACTTACATAATTTTCAATACTGTTAATCAAACTAAATCTGCAGCAGAGGCAATACAGGTTGATTTGCAAAGGAATTAGGTATTTTGGCAATTAGTGTGCAATTTGTTAGCTTCTAGAATAGCAGAAAAATGTCTCTCTTATTTTACTATATGCCATGTCACATTGTTTGTTTACACATTGCCATATCACAAGTTAGCAGTGAACTTATAAAATGTTTGATACTTTTAGGTGTGAAGCTTAAGGAAATTTTATTTTGATTTTGATTACTGTCATGACATGAAATTCTCTCAATTTCCAATGAATAATCATTTTTTTTTTTTGCTTATTCAAAGATATTTGTGTGTTCCACATGCTGAAATTAAGTTATACAAGTGACTAAAGGGAATAGAAATAGGGATAATTGAAAATTGTTTACAAATTGGGAAAGAGATATATCTTTTATTGAGTTAAAATACTTGAACTTTGTGATTTGAGATTTATTTTAGAATTTAGCTTATTTTTTGCACATTGGAAAAGTATCTTAAGTTCATTGCCTTGTGATAGCAGAAAGACTATTTTACACCCCTCCATTTAGCAGCAGCAAGATGGTATGAGTATAAAAACTCACTTGTGTGTAAGAGGTACATTTGAGGAGGCAAAATATGCATTGTTATTAAAAACTCAAATTTCGGCTCTGAAACTGCATAGACTTCAGTTCAGGTTCAGTACTACCACTTACTAACCGTGAAACTGGAAAGTTATTTGATTTCTTTAAACTTCAGTTTCCTCTTCTATAAAAATGAAAATAAACACTTCTCATACGGTTGTTATAAGAATAACTAAGATACTTAAATTACTTAATAATCGTTGAAGTTAATGACAGCTTTTACTGATATTTTGAATGAAGAGATTTAAGTGTACCAAGGAATAGCAAAATCTCATGAATCAATTCAAAGATTACTTAAATGTTCTAAAGAAAGATCATGTCTTTGTTTTTTTTTTTTTTTTAATAAAGGAGCGTTTTAAAAAAAATTTTTGTATTGGGGAATAGACGGTTAACAAGCAATGTTGTAATAGTTTCAGGTGAACAGTAAAGGGACTCAGTCATATTTGTATATGTATCCATTCTCTTCCAAACTCTCCTCCCATCCAGAGTGCCACATAACACTGAGCGGAGTTTCCCGTGCTATAGAGTAGGTAGTTGTTGGTTATCTCTTTTAAATATAGCAGTGTGTACATGCCCATCCCAAACTTCCTAACTATCAATAAAGGAACATTTTGCTCTGCATATAATAGTTATGCTATTTGCTAAAGCCAGGAGCATAATCAAAGAATCTACACACAATCCATATTTATCATTTCATAACACAGGATGAACTTTTATAAACTTTTTTGTATTTTTATTTAGGAGAATAAGAATTAAGGTGTGAGGATTTAGGGAAGTTAATTCTATTTCTCTGGTTTTCCCTTTTCCTGTTAAGTTTGGTACTTAGCAAAAATCATATACAGCCAGGTTGAGTTGGGTAACTTGTAAAGTCACAACTACAGAAATCATAAAATATTGTATCTATTTGTAGAAAATGTGTGGTATTAGTCCAGTTGGCCTGAGAGAGTGAAAATTAAACAGTAAATTAAACATTGGTAGCTAAAACAAAAAAATATTTTTTGCTTTTGAAACAAAAACTGTGTTCATGAAAAATATTGCTCTGTAGTGTTCATTTCTTGTAACATCTTTGGTATTGTGGTAATTCTGACTTCAAAGAACAAATTGGGAAGTATTCTTTTCTTTTCATTTTCTGGAAGAGTTTGTATGAATTGATATTTCTTTCTTACATGTTTGGAAGACATCACCAGTGAAGCCATCTGGGCGTGGGGCTTTCTTTGCAGGAAGATTTTGAAAAACAGGTTGAATTTCTTTAGTAGATATATGGCTATACAGGTTATCTATTTCTTTAAATGAGCTTTGGTAGGTATTATCTTCAATAAATTTTTTTCATTTAAGTTGTCAAAATTATTTTTATAAAGTTCTTGATAACATATTAACTCCTTTAAAATATCAGAATCTGTAATGATATTATATCTCTTCTTCCTGAGCTTGGTAATTGATATCTTCTCCCTCTTTTGTTGTTGATGTTGCTGGTATTGTTGGTGTTCTTCTTCTTCAGCCTGTGTAGAGGTTTATCAATTTCATCGTTCTCAGGAACCGATTTTTTTTTCACTGATTTTCTGTTTTCTATTTCATTGATTTCATTTCTGGTCTTTATTATTTCCTTTCTTCTGCTTAATTTGGGTATATTTTTCACTTAACGTATCTAGTTTCTTAAGGTTAAAGTTAGGTCGTCGATTTGAGATCTTCTTTTATAATGCACAAGATTAATGCTGTACATTTCCCCCAACTAATAGTTTAGTATAACTCCACAAATGTTGATATGTTCTGTTTAATTTTTCTTTAGTTCAAAATATTTTATAGTTCCTTTTTCAATTTCTTTAATGCATGGATTGTAGAAAAGTAGTTAAAGGATAAGAGAATGTGATCTAGAGGATTAATTTGAGATAAGACTTTGAGATACTGTCTCTGGAATGGGCAAAAAGGAGGTAAGGGAAGAGGCTGATTAGATGGTTGTGTGAGTGGAGAGAGGAGAGGAATTAGAAGGTGAGGTAATTCCTACCTGATCACTTTGTGTCTTTGGTGAAGACAGAGGTAAGGGCGTCTCCTGGGTGTAAGAACATAGGTAACTGAGTGTGGTAAAGAGCTGAAGCAATCTTTGTGGGAAATGACAATGAGAGAGAACTGCACAGAAAAATATCGAGGCATAGCTAAGGAAGAAGACATGGAGTCACAGAAGTATGTTGTACGGAACTTTTTTCTTCTTTGCCTGGATGCCCGAGTACAGGTTCAAGCTCAGGATTTTAGAGGAAGCACAATGGAATGAGAAAGTCAGAGTTACTGATAAGAGAATATTTGAAGAGCTTAATTAAGGCTAGAAGAGGAAGGGAAATGAGGGCAGAAGGGAACTGATTGATCAGGGAAAATGGGTTCCTGGGGAAATGGGTCAAAAGACTAGTATTCTTTTTTTTATGAAGTTGAAAAACAAGTTTAAAAGAGTTGACAGAACAGGAAGTTTAAGTAGGTTGTGTGGTCAGGTTGTGGGATATTGGTGATTAAGTTTTCATCAGTGAGGCAATTCTCTGGGACAAGTTTCTGGGTGTGGTTATATATGCAGGTGACAGAATTAGAGTAGAATCGAAGGTTATGAGATTGAGAAAGGCTAGGAACTGCGGGCAAAGGCATTTTATGGGCTTGCACAGAGATTATGAAACCACGCCAGTGACTGTAAGGCTAGGGTGGAGAGGAGAGTGTGAATCAGCCGCTGTTCATGCTTGGGGACGAATGTGAGGGGGTTGGTTGACGATCATGAAGAAAAAGGCGTTTAGGATTGAATAAGTAGAAGACACAAGCCTGCAGAGGGTGCTGGCCCACCTCCAAGCTTCGTGTCAAGTGAGGCTTGCGAGACTAAAAGGCACCCTTAGAGAGGGCTGCAGACAGGAAGAGTACCTGGGGGAAGACCAGGCTCGAGTTCAGCAAAGGCCTGGTGAAAGATTCTCTTTTGGAGGATGAAAAATGCACTGGATTTGATGATCAGGAAATGAGGTTCTATAGGGAAAGCAGGAAGATTTGGGAGTGAATAGGAGATGATTAGTCATGGCAACAATTAGAACTTTTTGAAACTTTCTTCTTTAAATTCTGAATAATTTCCCAGGGTGATCTAAGTGTATTGGGAAGAACATTGGGTTTAGAGTCAAAGAGATCTGAAACCACATTTGAGCTCCACAGTTTATTAGGTTTTGACATTTGGATCAGGGCATTTGGTTCTCCCTGATCCAAAAATTAGTCTAGTGTTAAGGGTTAAAGGCAGGATAGTTGACTCAAGGGACGTATCTTTGAAACAGTGATTGAAAGTGTCGGGGGAGTAAGGCATGGTGTTGACCTCAAATTTCTAAAGGGAATTGTGATGTGAGGTTGCTTTAGTGTTGAAACTAATGTTGAACCTGCCTGCTTAACACCTCTTTCAACTCAGGGGAGTGTAACAGCATTCCATTTCAAATATCAGTGTGCTATTAAGTATTCTTCCTTCCTGATGATTAAGCTGTCTTTAGAGATTGTCCTGTGTGTTGTAGCTCCCAAAAAGCAAGGGCAGTCCACTTGGTCTGTGATAAGGCCCATGTAGAAAGCATTGGTTCAGGGATATGTGGGCAGCCACAGAACTCCAGCTGAATTCATCTGAATTCCCTGTGGAATCCCTGTGTCACATGATTGTGCATCTTTCCATGCCTTTAACCAGCTCCCTATCAAGCTATCTGCCAAAGTAACCGTTGGACCCATTTGGATGGGTCACAATATTGGGTGTATGAGGAGCAGTTTTACACCTTCCTTCCCTCAAGTATATCATTGGAAACATTTTCTTCATTGATGAGACTTCTCTGAATTGAGTTCTCTGTTTTCCAGAGGAATGAAGATTTCAAATTACACATTAAAAAAAAAAAAGTATTTATTTGGTTGCAGGGAGTTTAGTTGCATCATGTGGGATGTTTCCTTGCAGCTGTTAGCTGCGGCATGTGGGCTCAGTAGCTGTAGTGCACAGACTCAGTTCCTCAGCGGCATGTGGGATCTTTAGTTCTCCGACCAGTGACTGAATCCCCCAATTTGTAGTGTGGATTCTTAACCACTGGGCCACCAGGGAAGCCCCTCAAATTACGCATTTTTGATTCCTGTCTATTCTGATGCATGTGAAAATAACAAGATGCGTGGTCATCCCAGGTTGCTGCTTACCCGGCAAGAGGAACTTGGGTCAATTGCTTTGCCTGTATATGCCTTCAGTTGGACACAGTTAATAACACAGGACTCACCTGGGTTGTTGTGACCTCTATAGTTGATTTGCATGAAGGTCTTGGTCCAGAGCCTGGCATATAGCAGGAATTTAATAAATGGTGGATGTTATGTTAATTCAGAACAACATACCAGAATCATTCAGAGGTTTAACACAAGTAAGCTCACTGCATCTTCACAACAATTCTGTGAAATGACTATTAATGATGACACTTGACAGGTAAGGAAATGAAATTCAGTGTGATGTCCAAGGTGAAAACCTAATAAATTGTGGAGCTCAAATATGGTTTCAGATCTCTTTGACTCTAAACCCAATGTTCTTCCCAATACACTTAGATCACCCTGGGAAATTATTCAGACTTTAAAGAAGAAAGTTTCAGAAAGTTCTAACTGTTGCCATGACTAATTGTAATCCCTGCTATCAGGTTTTTTCCTTGGGTCAGTCTCAAACCCCTTATGTACGAACTGTAAGCAGTGTAATGTGTTAGCTGCTCAGTCGTGTCTGACTCTTTGCGACCCCGTGGTCTGTCCATCTCTTGGCAAGAATACTGAAGTGGGTTGCCATTCCCTTCTCCAGGGGATCTTCGTGACCCAGGAATCAAGCCCAGGTCTTCTGCACTGCAGGCAGATTCTTTACTTGTAAACTTACTTACAAACCGAGTAAGCATTTTACTCAGTTTTCAGAGGTACAAAGAGAGAGATGCATATGAAAGCTGATTTCTTAGACACGGAGAATTGTACGCAGAGCAGTTGTATGGTTTCTTACAGAGAGCTCAGCAATTAGTGTCAAATTAGATAATCAAAGCTGAGCTGAGGGAAGCCATAGTTGATTTGAAATATCAAGGGAGGAGTAGGAACACTAAAAGTCAGAAATATCATACAGTCACGTTTTTCCTGATTGAAGCACATCAGAATTCATTTAGTTAGCAGTGAACACAGGCTACCCACTGGGTTCCTTAATTATAACACCAGGGCCCTCTATAAAAACATGAGAGGAATGCCATTTCTGGCAATTCATAGATCAGGCGATTTCACTTTGCCTGTGGGGTGTACATTTTATTGCAGACCAGGTAGGGATTTGCTGGGCACGCAGACTCCCTCCATTCACTGAATCATCATACGTGACAAACTCCATATTACCTGTGAGTGATTATTAATAATCTGTAGCTCTTCAGAGGTTAATGGTCTTCCCATCGCACTCCTGAAGTATTGCTGTGTTTCTCATATCACCTTGTAGAACCATGGCCCTGAACTGAAGTTTTAAAGGAGATCTTGGAGATCATGGAGTTCCCTTTACAGTGTGAATGAATAAGCGAGAGGCTCAGGTTTAATGACTTTTCTGACCCTACATGGCCAGAGAATAGAAGGATTGAAACTGGAGGCTTTATCTTGATGAGGCAAACCAATGTTATGCAATGGGGCAGACTTTGGAGGTAGAGAAATGTTTTTGTTTCTTTTTTTGATGTGGAGAGAAGAACTTTAACTTTTTTTTCTTTTAAATTCTTTTATTTTTAACTGAAGGATACTTGCTTTCCAGAATTGTGTTGGTTTCTGCCAAACATCAACATGAATCATTGCTTTATCTGTAAAGGCTTCCAGGTGGCACAAGTGGTAAAGAATTTTCCTGCAATGCAGGAGACTCGAGTTGGATCCCCCTGGGTCAGGAAGACCCTGTGGAAAAGGGAATGGCAACCCACTTCAGTATTCTTGCCTGGGAAATCCTATGGAAGAGGAGCCTGGTGGGCTACAGTCCATGGGGTTGCAAAGAGTCAGACACAGTTGAGCACAGGTATACCTTGTTTGCAAAGTGTCTTAATATCTGCCTGGTGGGATGGTTGGATAATCAAATAAAGGCCTGTGCTTTGCAGAATGTCTGGTATGTGGGGTGTGCTAAATAAAGAATGGGTTTTACAAATCTGCCTTTGAATTCTACAGTATCATATTTAAAATAAGAGACACTTTAAAAATTAATTTATTTTAATTGGAGGATAATTACTTGACCATATTGTGGTGATTTTTGCCATACACTGACATGAATCAGCATGGGTGCACGTGTGTCCACCAATCCTGAACCCCCCCTCCCACCTCCCTCCCCACCCCATCCCTCTGGGATGTCCCAGAGCACTGGCTTTGAGTACCCTGCTTCATGCATCAAACTTGTACTGGTCATCTATTTTACATATGGTAATATGTAAATTCTGTCGTATCATCCCACTCTCGCCTTCTCCCACACAGTCCAAAAGTCTGTTGTTTACATCTGTGTCTCTTTTGCTGTCTTGCATATAGGATCGTGGTTACTGTCTTTCTAAATTCCATATATATAGTGTTAATATACTGTATGGGTGTTTCTCTTTTTGACTTAACTTCACTCTATATAATAGGCTCCAGTTTCATCCACCTCATTAGAAATACCTCAAATGTGTTCTTTTTTAATAGTTGAGTAATACTCCATTGTGTATATTTACCACAGGTTTCTTATCCACTCATCTGCTGATGGAATCTAGGTGGCTTCCATGTCATAACTATTGTAAAGGTGTTGCAATGAACACTGGGGTACACGTGTCTCTTTCTATTCTGGTTTCCTTGGTGTGTATGCCCAGCAGTGGGATTGCTGGGTCATATGGCAGTTCTATTTCCAGTTTTTAAGGAATCTCCACACTGATCTCCATAGCGGCTGTACCAGTTTGCATTCCCATCAGCAGTATAAGAAGGTTCCCTTTTCTCCACACCCTCTCCAGCATTTATTGTTTGTAGACTTTTTGATGGTGGTCTTTCTGACCACTGTGAGGTGATACTTCATTGTGGTTTTGATTTGCATTTCTCTAATAATGAGCAATGTTGAGCATCTTTTCATGTGTTTATTAGCCACCTGTATGTCTTCTTTGGAGAAATGTCGTTTAGTTCTTTGGCCCACCTTTTGATTGTACCTGAGTGAGCTAGTGCTCAGGGCAGGGGTAGGTGCCTACTTGGGGAGGAGAGAAAAATAGGATCTATTAATTGGTTTTAGCAAAACAATTTCAAAAAAAAATTTTTGCTTTATGTAGGAAAGAGGTATGAATCTCATTTTATGCTGTATTTTATATATTACTTGTGTTTGAAAACATTTTGATTTTTGGAGATACATCCAAATAAATTTTTATTGGAGTATAGTTACTTTATAATATGTGTTAGTTTCTGCTGTATAGCAAAGTGAATCAGTTATACATATACGTATATCCACTCTGTTTTAGATTTCCTTCCCATTTAGGCCACTTCAGAGCATTGAGTAGGGTTGACATTTCCTACTTCAGGAATTGAACCCATGTCTCTTGTGCTTCCTGCATTAGCAGGCAGATTCTTTACTGCTGTGCTACCTGGGAAGCCCTATCTGTTCTATACACAGTATCAGCTGTGTATATATGTCGATCCCAATCTCCCAATTCGTCCCACTTCCGTCTCCCATCCCCTCCTTGTTTTTACAACAAGTGCTATTATTTATTTCGATGTATCTCCAAAAATAAAAATATGTTCAAACACAACTAAGACATAAAATGTAGCATAAGATGAGATTCATTACCTGTTTCCTATATAGAGCAAAAAAATTTTTTGAAATTGTTTTGCTAAAACCAATTAGTAGATGCTGCCTTTCTTTCCTCCCCAAGTAGACACCTACCCCTGCCCTGAGCACTAGCCCACTTAGGGCCGGGGGAGGCGCACCTGGTGACCACCCCACCACTTGGCTTCCAGGGATCAATCTCACATTTCACAAATCAGAAAGTTGTTCTCCATATCTGTGATTCTATTTCTGCTTTGCGGATAAGTTCATCTGTACCATCTGTCTAGATTCCACATGTAGCAATATTATACAATATCTGCTTTTCTCTTTCTCACTTATTTCACTCTGTGTGACAATCTCTAGGTCCATTCATATCTGTGCGAATGGCACTATTTCACTCCTTTTTATGGCAGAGTAATATTACATTGTGTGTGTGTGTGTGTGTGTGTGTGTTTACAACACATCTTTATCCATTCCTCTGTAGACGGGTGTTTAGGTTGCTTTCATGTCCAGGCTACTGTAAATAGTGATGCCATGAACATTGGGGTGCCTGTATCCTTTTGAATTATGGTTTTCTCTGGATATATGCCCAGGAGGGAATTGCTGGGTCATATCATAGCTCTATTTTCAGTTTTTTTTAAGGAACCGCCACAGTGTTTTCCATAGTGGCTGTACCATGTTACATTCCTACCAACAGTGTAGGAGGGTTCCCTTTTCTCCACACCCTCTCCAGCATTTACTGTTGTAGATTTTTTTGACGCTGGCCATTCTGACCGCTGTGAGGTGATACCTCATTGTAGTTTTGATTTGCATTTCTCTAATAATGAATGAGGGGTGTCTCCTCACAGCTGCCCCTCCTGACCTTGAATGTGGAGTAGCTCCTCTCAGCCCTCCTGTGCCTGCGCAGCTGCCACTCCTTGGACGTGGGGTTGCTCCTTTCAAGGTCAGGAGGGGCAGCCGTGAGGAGATACCCCTCGTCCAAGGTAAGGAACAGCGGCTGCGCTTTGTTGGAGCAGCTGTGAAGAAATACCCCACGTCCAAGGTAAGAGAAACCCAAGTAAGATAGTAGGTGTTGTGAGAGGGCATCAGAAGGCAGATACACTGAAACCATAATCACAGAAAACTACTAATCTGATCACATGGACCACAGCCTTGTCTAACTCAATGAAATTAAGCCATGCCTTGCAGGACCACCCAAGATGGATAGGTCATGGCGGAGAGGTCTGACAGAATGTAGTCCACTGGAGAAGGGAATGGCAAACCACTTCAGTATTCTTGCCTTGAGAACCCCATGAACAGTATGAAAAGGCAAAATGATAGGATACTGAGAGAGGAACTCCCCAGGTCAGTAGGTGCCCAGTATGCTGCTGGAGGTCAGTGGAGAAATAACTCTAGAAAGAATGAAGGGATGGAGCCAAAGCAAAAACAATACCCAGCTGTGGATGTGACTGGTGACAGAAACAAGGTCTGATGCTGTAAAAAGCAATATTGCATAGGAACCTGGAATGTTAGGTCCATGAATCAAGGCAAATTGGGAGTGGTCAAACAGGAGATGGCTAGAGTGAATGTCGACATTCTAGGCATCACCAAACTAAAAAGGACTGGAATGGGTGAATTTAACTCAGATGATCATTATATCTACTACTGCGGGCAGGAATCCCTTAGAAGAAATGGAGTAGCCATCATGGTCAACAAAAGAGTCCAAAATGCAGTCCTTGGATGCAATCTCAAAAATGACAGAATGATCTCTGTTCATTTCCAAGGCAAACCATTCAATATCATGGTAATCCAAGCCTATGATCCAACCAGTAACGCTGAAGAAGCTGAAGTTGAACGGTTCTATGAAGACCTACAAGGCCTTTTAGGGCTAACACCCCCAAAAGATGTCCTTTTCATTATAGGGGACTGGAATGCAAAAGTAGGAAGTCAAGAAGCACCTGGAGTAACAGGAAAATCTGGCTTTGGAGTACGGAATGAAGCAGGGCAAAGGCTAACAGAGTTTTGCCAAGAGAACACACTGGTCATAGCAAACACCTTCCAACAACACAAAAGAAGACTCTACATATGGACATCACCAGATGGTCAACACTGAAATCAGATTGATTATATTCTTTGAAGCCAAAGATGGAGAAGCTCTATATAGTCAGCAAAAACAAGACCAGGAGCTGCCTGTGGCTCAGATCATGAACTCCTTATTGCCAAATTCAGAATTAAATTGAAGAAAGTGGAGAAAACCACTAGACCATTCAGGTATGACCTAAATCAAATCCCTTATGATTATGCAGTGGAAGTGAGAAATAGATTTAAGGGCCTAGATCTGATAGATAGAGTGCCTGATGAACTATGGACAGAGGTTTGTGACATTGTAGAGGAGACAGGGATCAAGACCATCCCCATGGAAAAGAAATGCAAAAAAAAGCAAAAAGGCTGCCTGAGGAGGCCTTACAAATAGCTGTGAAAACAAGAGAAGCGAAAAGCAAAAGAGAAAAGGAAAGATATAAGCATCTGAATGCAGAGTTTCAAAGAATAGCAAGGAGAGATAAGAAAGCCTTCTTCAGCGATCAATGCAAAGAAATAGAGGAAAAGAACAGAATGGGAAAGAGTAGACATTTCCTCAAGAAAATTAGAGATACTAAGGGAACATTTCATGCAAAGATGGGGTCGATAAAGGACAGAAGTGGTATGGACCTAACAGAAGCAGAAGCTATTAAGAAGAGGTGGCAAGAACACACAGAAGAACTGTACAAAAATCTTCACGACCCAGAAAATCATGATGGTGTGATCACTCATCCAGAGCCAGACATCCTGGAATGTGAAGTCAAGTGGGCCTTAGAAAGCATCACTATGAACAAATCTAGTGGAGGTGATGGAATTCCAGTGGAGCTGTTTCAAATCCTGAAAGACGATGCTGTGAAAGTGCTGCACTCAATATGCCAGCAAATTTGGAAAACTCAGCAGTGGCCTTAGGACTGGAAAAGGTCAGTTTTCATTCCAATTCCAAAGAAAGGCAATGCCAAAGAATGCTCAAACTACTGCGCAATTGCACTCATCTCACACGCTAGTAAAGTAATGCTCAAAATTCTCCAAGCCAGGCTTCAGCAACACACGAACCATGAACTTCCAGATGTTCAAGCTGGATTTAGAAAAGGCAGAGGAACCAGAGATCAAATTGCCAACATCCGCTGGATTATGGAAAAAGCAAGAGAGTTCCAGAAAAACATCTACTTCTGCTTTATTGACTATGCCAAAGCCTTTGACTGTTTGGATCACAATAAGCTGTGGAAAATTCTGAAAGAGATGGGAATACCAGATCACCTGACCTGCCTCTTGAGAAGTCTGTATGCAGGTCAGGAAGCAACAGTGAGAACTGGACATGGAACAACAGACTGCTTCCAAATAGGAAAAGGAGTACGTCAAGGCTGTATATTGTCACCCTGCTTATTTAACTTATATGAAGAGTACATCATGAGAAACGCTGGGCTGGATGAAGCACAAGCTGGAATCAAGATTGCCGGGAGAAATATCAGTAACCTCGGATGTGCAGATTACACCACCCTTATGGCAGAAAGTGAAGAGGAACTAAAAAGCCTCTTGATGAAAGTGAAAGAGGAGAGTGAAAAAGTTGGCTTAAAGGTCAACATGCAGAAAACTAAGATCATGGCATCTGGTCCCATTACTTCATGTGAGATAGATGGGAAACAGTGGAATACAGTGTCAGACTTTATTTTGGGGGGCTCCAAAATCACTGTAGATGGTGACTGCAGCCATGAAATTAAAAGACGCTTACTCCTTGGAAGGAAAGTTATGACCAACCTAGATAGCATATTTCAAAAGACATTACTTTGCCAACAAAGATCCATCTAGTGAAGGCTGTGGTTTTTCCAGTGGTCCTGTATGGATGTGAGAGTTGGACTGTGAAGAAAGCTGAGTGCTGAAGAATTGATGCTTTTGAACTGTGGTGTTGGAAAAGACTCTGGAGAGTCCCTTGGACTGCAAGGAGCTCCAACCAGTCCATCCTAAAGGAAATCAGTCCTGGGTGTTCATTGGAAGGACTGATGCTGAAGCTGAAACTCCAATACTTTGGCCACCTCATGCAAACAGTTGACTCATTGAAAAAGACCCTGATGCTGGGAGGGACTGGGGGCAGGAGGAGAAGGGGATGACAGAGGATGAAATGGCTGGATGGCATCACTGACTTGATGGATATGAGTTTGAGTGAACTCTGGGACATGGTGATGGACAGGGAGGCCTGGCATGCTGTGATTCATGGGGTCGCAAAGAGTCGGACACAACTGAGCGACTGAACTGACCTGTATAATTAATGATGTTGAGCATCCTTTCATATTGGCAGTCAGTGTGTCTTCTTCAGAGAAATGTCCATTTAGATATTTCCCCTATAAAATACATGTGCTCCTCTTTCTTGGTATTTCCAGCTGAGCT
The DNA here is from genome assembly GCF_023091745.1 of Budorcas taxicolor. Classification (NCBI taxonomy): domain Eukaryota; kingdom Metazoa; phylum Chordata; class Mammalia; order Artiodactyla; family Bovidae; genus Budorcas; species Budorcas taxicolor. Next base: position 50,457,942 of record NC_068914.1, on the reverse strand, counting down.
CATTGCCCTTACTCACAAACTCAAGCCAACCCAGATTATGGTCATAACACTTGCAGCTCTTCGTGGGGTAGATTTAGGAAGCCCTGCGAGAGTCTTGCTCTCATCTGCCCATCTGCCTCACCTGCTTCCTTCTTTCAGTCTGAACCTCACATGTGCCTGCCATCCTGTTGGTCTGCTGTGCTTGAGAGACTGGTACATCCAGCTCTGCGCCTCATTCCTCTCTGAGCATTCCTGTTTCCCTGGTTTTCCTGTTCATCTCTCACCTCTGCGTCTTTGGCTCAACCATACCCTGGTTGTACTTTAATCAGTGTTTCTCTGCAGCCTCAGCAAGGTCCAGCTAATTAGCTGTAGCCAATTCTAGTAGTTGCAAATGTACCCTTAGGTCCTTAGAAGTTTTTCTGCAGCTCTCCCAGGCCCAGGTAGAACTAGGTATCTAGAAATGTCAAGTGCTAGAGGGGTGTGGAATTTCACGATCACATTTGGGCCATGGGCTGCCACAAGGAGTACTCTGTTCTGTGCAAGAATGGGGAGGGACCAGGCACCTTTCTTCCTGGGTCATCCGGGCTTCTGGCTTTTCTCTCTTATGACTCAGGGGTTGATGTCCAGTGGAAATCTATTTAAACGACCTCAGAAAATCTGGCTGGGGTCTGTTGTCATTCCTGTCTTCCCTAGTTCTAGATGGGGAGCAGGGGTTGGCATGGGTCCTTGTCCCTTTTAACAGAGAATTCACACCACCCCTTTCTGATTGACATTCATTGTACCTTTATGGTTGATTTCTCAAATGAGATCACCTCTTAAATTTTTTTCTGGCTGTGCCACAGGGCATGCAGGATCTTATTAATAGTTCCCTGACCGGGGCTGGAACCAGTGCCCCCTTCAACTGAAGCAGAGTCTTAATCAATGGATTTCTAGGGAAGTCCTGAGGTCTCCTCTTAATCTCACATATGGTTTAAACTTAGAGGAGTGAACTAATTCTGTGCCCTTGCTATTCACTCTTTTGAACTTGATCTTAGGCAGTCAGCTGTTGAGATTGAAGAAAAGTTATTTTCATACTGTCAGCCTGGAGATTTGACAAGCTTTCTACAAGATACCAAACATCCAATACATAAAGCTTTCACAATTTTGGCTCAATACGTATACAAGGTTGTAAACGCTATGAACCATTACAAAACTACCCTACTTTGTTTATATTAAAAAAATAAAAATCCTTATAGGTTACCTTTTTTCCTTCATTCAAAATGGTAATAGTTTTAATGAGTCCCATAGTTGGAGGTGGGGGGTGGTTATTGGCAATTGAAAATATCTAGTTTGTTGAATAAAAGAAAGTTAATAAGAAATGTGTGTTGCTTTTCAGCCACTAATGTTAATCTCCAGGCATATTTGAGTAGCAGCAACATAGTACTGCTTATTCTAAGCTTTCACTGATTCTAACTCTCAGGTTGAATCACTTGAACCCTAGAGATTAGGGTTGCTTATCATTGCTGGAGACTCTTGTCTTTCCTTACTCTACTCTCTCTTGCCAGGATTATGGGGAACACTGACACTGCTTTGCTGAAATTCCAGTGAGGCAATATCTTATAAAAACGATCATGAGAGGTATAAGACTGACTAGTGAAAGGGCAGGGTTACAGGCTTTTAAAAACCACTGCAATTCATAGTTATCCTACAATTCATAGTTCATTATTTTTTTTCTGATTGGAGGGAGTGTTGAGACTGGGACTTCAAAATCATTGTTGGCCCGGGGTAGCCAGGAAGGCAGTAAGATTGCAACTGTTCTACAGGGTGGCCAAAACATAAGGGTAAAAGACAGCCATGTCTTTTCCTGGTTTTGATTGGTTTGTAGTCACTCCAGATTCATAAGCACATTGTCTAAGCTTGCTTTTTCAAAGTCCCATTAATCTTTGCTAATGGTTCATCTCCTGCTTCCAACATGCCCTCACCCCACGCTCTGCCCGTGCTCAGCAACTCTAAAGCATATTCTTTTCTCAATTCAAGAGAATCGGAATGGAGGATTCCCAAGTTGGTGCTTGTTCAGGAGCTTTTCAAAATGAATCATTAGAGTGGGGATTTGTTGTGGATGATGGGTCAGGTAATTATCTGAAGTTATCTAGTGTCAGAACTCAGATCTTTACATAGAATTCAAGCCCAGGCCCTGACACAAAAGCCTGTCATTTGGGAGTGATCAAAATGATGTCGCCTATTCTCTCTCCTTAATCCTTTTGGAATGTCTCTCTCCCCAGCTAACCTTCCCTGTTATTCCAAAGGTGACTTGGGGGTAAGACTGAAGTCCATGAGCTGAGGACTGAATACAGAGCTCCATTTCCACCCATCTTTAATACCCATCTTTAATACCCAATGGGTCTGAATACCCATCTGTAATCTCTTTTCTCTCAAATGGCAAGGACATCAATCTGGTTAGCCCTGAGGTTAAACGATTTGTCCAAGTGGCCACATGAGTCACTCCCAGACCATGCACTGTAAGTTGTCTCCAGCCCAAATCTCTAAAGAATTGAGCATCTATTTTTTTTTTTTTTTTTGAAATAGAGGTTTAGTTTTAGGATGGTTTCTTTCTTTTCATTTTTAGCAGATGCTATGGTTGAGTCCTTGGTGAGTTCAAGCTGTCACCCCCTGTTTGGCGGGCAGGAGTGCCTTGCGTTCAATAAGTTTCATGTCTGAATGGCCCCAAATAGAACATCAGCCCTGGAACTGTTACTAGTTTGAAAAGTTTAGCTTGTCAGATTAGATTTACACTGGCTGAATTAAAGTTTATGGGAAGTAATCCAAGACAACCAAATGAGGGCATTTCTCTCAAATGATTATGATGATTAGAGGAGAGAAATAAATAAAGAATTTATCTGGAAGTGAGTTGAGCTGAGGGAGAGAAAGAAAGCATCAGAAAGAAAAGGGCCTGAGAAACTAGCAAGAGCGGGTTTCCCCTGTGATTTGAGTGTTCACATTTTATTTGTGCACAGTGGTCCTTTTTCAGATATGCCACCTGCAAGATGAGAACAAAAGGACCAAGGAAAACATCTTCCTTGGTCATCTTCCTTTTCATCTCCCAGACATGCAGAGGGTCCCAGATACACTCCTTTGAAGAAGAATCCCTAATACTTCTCCCACTCTTTTCAGGTAATTGTGCTAAGTACTCTACCTGTCTCATTTAATCCTATCTGCATCCCTTTGAGGACAGTGGATCAGTATCCCCGTTTGGAAGACACAGGGCTAAGGTTTATAGAAGTTAAATCGCGCAAGGTCCCACGTCCAAGGAAAAGTGGGGCTTTGAACTCATTCCTGCCTGATTTCGGACTCTATGCTCATAAGCGTGTTCAGTGCTGTCTACATTCTTGGCAAGGGATGTCAGTCCTGGGCTCCTTTCATTGACCAGTCCAGGGACCGTCAAGTGACACGTTAGCTCTGGGTCAGCAAGGACCGTAAAGTGACAAAATAGCTCTGGGTCAGCAAGGTGACAGAGACGTCCGCCTAAAATATGCCATTCACCAGGCCAGTCCTTTCACTAGCGTGTAGTAAACTTACATTTTCCTTCAAATATTTTTTGTACGGGGTTAAAGAAAAGTTATCAACATAAATAGGATTATAGAAGAGAACATTTTAGTAGTTTAGTATCAGTCTGTTAATCAGCAAGTATCTCCTAATGTCATGCTCTGTTCTAAAAGTTGTAAAAGGTGCACAGGATTGAAATGGCATCTTGATGCCACATCTGGGTCCTTGACCAAGAACTCATAAGCTCCAGACGACATCAGACTATTAAGGGTCCAGAAGCATAAGTTTCCGTGCTAAGTGCTTTGATTCTGAGTGTTAAGGATTCTCGGGGAAGGGGATGGTTTGTGTGGACCTTTAATGTGCTTTTTTGAAGAATGTAGAGCTGCTGTGTCTTAAAGAATTGAAATAATTTACTAATAGAAAGTAGAAGGAAATGAGGCACTGAAGAGAAAAGCGGTGATTATTATTTATTACATGCTGATTACAACTGCAGTGGTAAACAGGGTATAAAAGGAGGGGACTGCTAGAAATATCGGGGCGGGCTTTTATTGCATATAGCAATGTGTGCCAAATCAGCTCGTCATCTGTGGTATCAATATCAGGCAGGTGGATGGTGCATGTCAAATTCAGTTTTGTGTGCTGTTCGCAAAATGTTTGTGTTTAAATTCTTAGATAGCAGTGTCTACTGTGTTAACCCATTGGATTATTGTGAGGTGATTTTTCTACCAGTCACTTCTCATGCAAAATGTGAGTTTGTTTCCTTGCATCAACCAATTCCCTGCTCTCAGGATACTAACTGGGTCCCCTACAAATCGCTTGATTTCTGACGCCAACCACCCAGGGTTTGCACAGACCCCATAGGTTAAGAGCTCGGTCCGACAGGACTAGTAGAGTGGGTCCTCCACCCACTTGCAGGTGCCAGCCTCAAGTCTCAGGCTTCCTGTGCTTCTGTACTTCTGACCAGCTGGCTGTAAACTGGAAGATCCTGTGACGTGCTTCTCAGGTTTGCCCATTTGCTGTAATATCTCACAGCATTCAGGGAAACACTTTACTAACAGGATCCTCTGTCCATGGGGATTCTCCAGGCAAGAAACATGGAGTGGGTTGCCATGCCTTCCTCCCCACCCAGGAGCTGAAGAGATTCCCAGGAGATCCCCACAGCGGATCTTCCGCACCCAGGAACTGAACCTGCATCTTCTGCACTGGCAGGCAGATTCTTTACCACTAGCGCCACCTGGGAAGCCCCTTACTTAGTGCTACCAGTTTATTGTAAAGGAGATAAATGAACAACGGGAGGATGAGGGATGAAGGCTAAGGACTAGAAGAGTCTGGAGCACAGGAGCTCTGTTTCTGTGAAGTTGGGGAGCACCACCCGTCTCGCACATGAGAGTGTGTGCCAACTCAGAAGCACCCTGAACCCTGTCACTTAGGAGGTTCTATGGCAGTTCCCCTGTGTAGACATGATGATTAAATCCTGGACACTTAGGAGGTTCTATGGCAGTTCCCCTGTGTAGACATGATGATTAAACCGTTGACCATTGGTGAGTGAACTCAATCTCCAGCTCCTTTTCCATCCCCAGAAGTCTGGGATGGGACTGAAAGTTCAAGCTTCCAATCAGGACTTGGTCTTTCTGCTAACCAGTCCCCATCCTGAAGCTATCTAGGACCCGCTCAGCCAAGAGTTATCTCATACCAAAAATACCCTTATCATTCAGGGAATTCCAGGTGTTTCGGGAACTCTGTGTCAGGAACATGCGGAAAAGACCAAATATAGATTTCTTATTGGATCACAGTATCACAGTTCCCTAGGCATGAAACTACGTTTTCTTGAACAAAACACAACTATAGATTATGATCGTATCGGGGCCATATCAGGCAGGTGCCTGCTGGTTTGGCAGGGTCATAGAAGCCTGCGGCAGCTCCCCCATTGGTTGGGGTGGCAAATAAGGGGCCTCAGGAATCTCTTAGTGAAGCTCCATTCAGACAGATTAATTCTTTTCTCTAAGTGTGCTCCTTGGAGAAGGAAATGGCAACCTACTCTTGTATTTTTGCCTGGATAATCCCATGGACAGAGGAGCCTTGTGGGCTACAGTCCATGGGGTCGAAAGGGCTGGGCATGACTGAGTGACTGAGAAGGCACGCACATGCTCCTACTGCTTTTCATGCACAGCTGTTTATATCCTCTAAGGGAGCAGAGAGATAAGGTAAAAGTTTTGTTACCTTTTATGACCTAGCCTTAGAAGTCACACAGCATCTTTTCCATGGTATTTTGGTCGAGGCAGCTAAAGGTCTGCATAGGCTCAAGAAAAAGGAAAATGCACCTCTTGATGGAGAATGTTAACATCGTGTTTTAAGAAGAGCGTATAGGGTATATAGTCATTATTTAGGAAACACAATCGTCCCCAATATGGAAAGCATAGAACAACATAAAGTGTTCACAAACATTAACTATTATTAGTATTGCTAAATAAATGTTTCCATAAGAGTGAATCAATATATGTCCCTTTGGCTAGAGCTTCTTTCTGTGGTTAAATCATTATTTACTTGTGAATTTTAAGTTTGAGCTTATCTTATTTTTACCTACCTGCTACTTGCATGGATTCCTTGAAATTGAGAATTTTTAGATTTTATGTTTATTTTGAAATCATTTCAAACTTAGCAGAAATTTTAGTAATAGTACAAAGAACTCTCTAAACGCACCTGGATTGACCTGCTTTAATATTTTTGCTTCATTTACCTTTACCGTCTCTCTTTTTGTCTACCTTTATTTCTCTACTATTTTAGAGTTAGTTTCAGACATCATACCCCTTTATCCCTTATAGAATGATAGTACCATCATCACTTTCTAGACACTTAACATACACTATATTCAAATCTTGACATTTGTCTTAATAATGCTTTTATATCAGTTTATTTTCTCTCTGAACCAGGATCCAATCCAGGACCTCAGACTATATTTTAATCTCCTACATTTGAAACAATTCCTCAGTTTGGTCTTTTATGACATTGCTTTTCTTTAATTTTTCCTTTAGGTGTACAAACCAGATGCTTGGGTAGAAACTGCCTTCTATGCTATTTAGTTGAATTAATGGATTCTTATTTTTTGTTAAGTATGTTATAATCCAGTACCACCCTTATGGCAGAAAGCAAAGAAGAACTAAAGAGCCTTTTGATGAAAGTGAAAGAGGAGAGTGAAAAAGTTGGCTTAAAGCTCAACATTCAGAAAACTAAGATCATGGCATCTGGTCTCATCACTTCATGGCAAATAGATGGGAAAACAATGGAAACAGTGAGAGACTTTATGTTTTGGGGCTCCAGAATCACTGTAGATGGTGACTGCAGCCATGAAATGAAAAGACACTTGCTCCTTGGGAGAAAAGCTATAACCAACCAAGACAGCATATTAAAAAGCAGAGACATTTCTCTGCCAACAAAGGTCTGTCTTGTCAAAGCTATGGTTTTTCCAGTAGTCATGTATGGACATGAGAGTTGAACTATAAAGAAAGCTGAGCACCAAAGAATTGATGCTTTTGAACTATGGTATTGGAGAAGACTCTTGAGAGTCCCTTGGACTGCAAGGAGATCCAACGAGACTATCCTAAAGGAAATCAGTCCTGAATGTTCACTGGAAGGACTGATATGGAAGCTGAAACTCCAATAGTTTGGCCATCTGATGGGAAGAACTGACTCATTTGAAAAGACCCTGATGCTGGGAAAGATTGAAGGCGGGAGGAGAAGGAGACGACAGAGGATGAGATGTTTGGATGGCATCACCAACTCAATGGACATGAGTTTGAGTAGGCTTTGAGTTGGTGATGGACAGGGAAGCCTGGTGTGCTGCAGTCCATGGGGTCGCAAAGAGTCAGACATGACTGAGTGACTGAACTGACTATCAGTTCATTTATTTTGAAGCTCTAATTGTCCCAGATTAGGTCAGTGAAAGTGAAGTCGCTCAGTTGTGTCTGACTCTTTGTGACCCCGTGGACTGTAGCCCACCAGGCTCCTCCGTCCATGGGATTCTCCAGGCAAGAATACTGGAGTGGGTTGCCATTTCCTTCTCCAGGGGATATTCCCGACCCAGGGACTGAACCCGGGTCTCCTGCATTGCAGGCAGACGCTTTAACCTCTGAGCCACCAGGGAAGCGGCTCCTGAGTCTTTCTGACCTATCTCTTCTATCAGTCTGTTTCGGCTGCCATGACAAAATATTACAGGCTAGATGGCTTAAGTAGTAGCAGAAACATCTTTGTCACATCTCTGGAGGCTGGGAATTCCCAGTGCTGGTCTATTTGGCTCCTCATGAGAGCTCTCTTCCTGGCTCACAGATGGCTACCTTTGCTCTGAATCCTGATGTTTTGGAAAGAGAAATCTAGCATCTCTTTATCTTCTTCTAAGGTCACAAGCCCTATTGGATTAGGGTCCTGTCCTCATGACATCATCTAACTTTCATCAGCTCCTCATAGACCCTAGCTCCAAATGCAGTTACCTTGGGGGTTAAGGCTTCAACATATGATTTATGAAGGGACACAGACTTGCTTTCAGTCTGTAACATCGCCTATCATTTATTTGGAGTACTTCCTTCCCTTTTAGGATAACAATATACTGTAAATGCTTCTTGTGTTTCTTTGTCCCAGCCTTCCTTCCTCTAAGTTCTGGTTCCATTTAGCAAGGAATGGTCCTTAGAAACAAGATCTGCAGGGAAGCATTTGTGCAGATCATCTAATGTTGAGACTCTTCAGACAAAAAAAAAAATTGTGCATTGTAAAGGAGTTAGAAAACCTTTCTTGAATTAGGAAGTATGAAGACATTAGGGTACTTCCTGACTCTTGTCTTAGATATTCTCCTCTTGTTGTTCTTCAGTCACTAAGTTGTGTCTGACTCTTTGCAACTGCATTTTTTGTGGCATGCCAGGCTTGTCTGTCCTCCACTAACTCCTGGAGTTTGCTCAAGTTCATGTCCATTGAGTTGGTAATGCTGTCTAACCATCTCATTCTCTGCTGCCCTCTTCTCCTTTTGCCTTCAGTCTTTCCCAGCATCAGGGTCTTTTCCAGTGAGTCGGCTCTTTGATTCATGTTCTATATACAGTATTATTTTTACATCCAATCAATTTCAAAGCAATAATATGAGAGCCATATGCCTAGGCTTCATGAACTGAGGCTCTGTTGAGTACTGAGTCAGGAGAGTAGAGGAATTGAGAGCTAGTAAGAGGTCAGGATGCCAGAAGAGGGTACAGAAATTGTGGGGCACCCACTTTTCAGAAAACTTGTAGGAATCAGCAGACAAACAGCCCCATTTTGAAATAACGACTGTACCATCTAAACTTAACCAGTCATAAAGCTCAGTTGACACTCCAAGGCCAATATGGCCTTAGAGACCATTCGTAGTTTTTGACTTAAGCTCCATCTCAAAGATCCAACTTCTCAGTGTAGGATCCGATTTCCATGCCTTGCACTGAACTTGGATAATCTTTGTCCATCCTACATCTTTATATTTCTTATCTTTGCTGATTACTTGGGACGAGGACTTGGTAGGGGCAAAAGGAACCCTGGCACTGATACTCACTTATTATACACCGTTAGGTAACTAATGGACTTACTGTGTGAACCCAAGCCCCTTCTCCTTTCTGGTCTTCCATTTCCTTATGGGTAGAATGAGAGGCTAAGTCTAAATTAGGTCTAAATTCTTTTCTAGCTTTCAAGTTCTCTGAAACCTTCCCTGCCTAAAATCTTTAAAGTGTGAATTAAACTTGCAGATGAAGATAAATTAGCAGAGGAGCTGAGTGCCTTACAGACTTACAGTCTTCAGAGCCCCAGCAAGCCTGCTTATTGGAGTGTGCTTTCTTTTTACAGCTGTGAAGAGAGGAATCAGCACACCAGCTATAACTTCATATGACTAATGGTAACCATGGCGACCACTAAATATTCCTTCCAGACCTTGCATCTGCACAGCTCAGTGAAGCAGAGGAAATAAACGTTGCTGCTTTGAAAAATGATAAAAATAATCTGAACCAGTGACAGGCTTGGAAGGAAAGGAGAGATCTCAAATGTGAAGGTCAAGTCATTTCATCTCATTATCTCTCAGGCCTTTGTCTAATCTCAGGAGGCATTTGATGCCAACTGAATGGATAGGTCACAGGCCTGCGGGATGGACAATGAGACTTCTGAGGCCCTTGACTAATTTTCAAAGAAGCTTCTGGGGTTCTGACAATACTTGCTGGGTTGGTGTGATGACCCCTATGTTGAAACGCTGAAAATAAACATTAAGGCCACTACAAGAGGCCCCGGGGCTATGGTAGTTCTTGATGTCAGGGCATCTTAGTGGTTTAAGGACAAAGTAATGAGACTGGCCAAGGTCAAATGACAATCAGGGAGCAAGAATAAAGACAAGACAAAGGGACCTCTCAAGCCCAACAGGTTAGACAAGGAGAATGGGTGACGGGTCAATATCATCTTGGTAAAACAGGGGACAAGCTCCAGAAAGACTAATGCCACGAGGCATCCCAGGAGAGTCTCCTAGAAAACATAAATGAGTGGGTTACTGTAGAAGGGGGTAGGGTCTCTGAGAAACTGGAGAGCCTATGGCTGTCTCAAGAGGGCAGCCTATTGTTGCCATGGCAGATCCAGAGCTCCCATTTCTCAAGAGAGGTTATAAATCTGGATTTTTAAAAAAAATAATTAAATTTCTTAATTTAATTGTGTGTATGGGCTGCCATTTTGCATCCTCTGAAATTGCAGTCCCATTTTGAAAAGGAAAATACGAAATGCTAGGGAAATGGGATTCCGTATAATGACCTGTATAATGATCATGAGACGATGAACACTCCAAATCCAATCAGGTTGGCCTGGGTCTGTAATGTCATGGAGGTCTGTGTGTGATGCTCTTAGAAGTTGGCATTGCAGGAATTACAGTGTGCTTGGTTTGGAGACAGAATGCGTCAACAGATGGAAGCGATCTGAACGGCAGGTTTAAAAGGGGTCTGGAGGGACACTGCTGCAGTCTGTCTCCGGCACCAGGGGCTGGGCACGCCTTTCCCAGCCAGTGGTGAGTCAGTCTTTCTGCAGTGATTTCCCACGGTTCCTCGCCCCTACTATATTCACCTGAATTCCAGTAGACACACTAGCTCTAAGAACTCTGCCTGGAGCCTGTCCTATGCTTTAGGCTACTGTGGAGTCTTCGCATAAGTCATAAACACAAGGTGGGGAGTGAGGGGACAGAGAGCGCAAGCAGACCGCCTGACAGAGGACAGAAGCCGACATACGTAGGACTGACTACCGTTCCATCCGCTGCGTTACCCCACGGGGCACTAGTCTGGGTCAGGTCAGTTCAGTCGCTCAGTCATGTCTGACTCTTTGCAGCCCCATGAATTGCAGCACGCCAGGCCTCTCTGTCCATCACCAACTCCTGGAGTTCATTCAGACTCATGTCCATCGAGTCAGTGATCCAGCCATCTCATCCTCGGGCATCCCCTTCTCCTCCTGCCCCCAACCCCTCCCAGCATCAGAGTCTTTTCCAGTGAGTCAGCTCTTCGCATGAGGTGGCCAAAGTACTGGAGCTTCAGCTTTAGCATCATTCCTTCCAAAGAAATCCCAGGGCTGATCTCCTTCAGAATGGACTGGTTGGATCTCCTTGCAGTCCAAGGGACTCTCAAGAGTCTTCTCCAACACCACAGTTCAAAAGCATCAATTCTTCGGCACTCAGCCTTCTTCACAGTCCAACTCTCACATCCATACATGACCACTGGAAAAACCATAGCCTTGACTAGACGGACCTTAGTCGGCAAAGTAATGTCTCTGCTCTTGAATATGCTGTCTAGGTTGGTCATAACTTTTCTTCCAAGGAGTAAGTGTCTTTTAATTTTATGGCTGCAGTCACCATCTGCAGTGATTTTGGAGCCCCCCAAAATAAAGTCTGACACTGTTTCCACTGTTTCCCCATCTATTTCCCATGAAGTGATGGGACCAGATGCCATGATCTTTGTTTTCTGAATGTTGAGCTTTAAGCCAACTTTTTCACTCTCCTCTTTCCCTTTCATCAAGAGGCTTTTTCGTTCCTCTTCACTTTCTGCCATAAGGGTGGTGTCATCTGCATATCTGAGGTTATTGATATTTCTCCCGGTAATCTTGATTCCAGCTTGTGTTTCTTCCAGCTCAGAGTTTCTCATGATGTACTTTGCATATAAGTTAAATAAGCAGGGTGACAATATACAGCCTTGACGTACCCCTTTTCCTATTTGGAACCAGTCTGTTGTTCCATGTCCAGTTCGAACTGTTGCTTCCTGACCTGCATATAGGTTTCTCAAGAGGCAGGTCAGGTGGTCTGGTATGCCCATCTCTTTCAGAATTTTCCTAGTTTCAGTAGTGGGTAACAAAACTTAGCACTTGGGCTCCGGTAGGGAGCAGTAGATTCTTTTGCCCTTTTGAAAAGCATAATTATTTTCCAGATTACAGAATTATTATAGGAAAATCTGAAAACTGGAAAGAAAAAGCTTCTAATCATATCACGAAATAGAGATGAAGAGGTAGTCCACAGATAAGAGAGACCGGTCAATAAAGTGTCTTGTGGGAAATTACTTTGGTACCATCCCAGAGAAGTTATCACAGAAGTCATGAAACGGAAGGGCTTACAGATTCACTTAAGATGCTGGAATAATGTAGCTCATTGAATCAGTTTAAATGCGAGTGAGAAGCAGTCAGAGGAAACAGTGCACTCAGGGCAGGCGCACGTGGGCAGAAGGCCCACAGACCCTGCAGCCCTTGCGGCAGTCTCTGTGTGTCCGAACTGTCTGCCACACCAGCCTTCCTTCCTGGCCATGTGCACCTGAGGGCCAGAGTTTCAGGGAAGCAAGGGGGTTCAGAGGGCTCCCTTGGGGGCTCAGACAGTAAAGAATCTGCCTGCAATGCAGGAGACCCAGGTTCAATCCCTGGGTCAGGAAGATCGCCTGGAGAAAGGAATGGCTACCCACTCCAGTATCCATGCCTGGAGAATCCCCTGACAGAGAAGCCTGGTGGGCTACAGTGGGGTTGCAAAGATTCAGACATGACTGATTGACTAACACACACACACATGTTCAGGCAGATGGAAGATGCTTAGAACCAGCACAGATTTCCTCTCTGGGAAAGATGCAGTGGCGGGTATACTGAGTGCAGCTGCCTGCTAACCTGATGAGCACTTTGTGTATTTTCTAGGCAGAGGATAGGTGGGCCAAAATGGAGTGATAATGGTCATCACCAGTGTGTGGATAATTTAGGGATGACATGGCCATCAATCTGGAAATGACATCTGTACCTTATTACAATAATACTTAAGGTTTACTTGTGTAGCATTTGAGCCATTGACACTGGTGGTGGTGGTGGTGGGCATCCTGCCCAAATTTTGGAAACTCTTAACTCTACCAAACAGGGAATGACAGATGGAAGTATATTCACTGCTGCCTTTGTGTGAAGAGAGTGTGGTGCTCCTCATGAAATACAGAATGGGCTCATATAAAAAGTAAGCAGGGTCAGAAGGGGTCTAATATAAGGTTTCCCTTTAAGAACTAAAAAGTGTTTATTTCTCATTTGTATCTGACTCTTTGTGACCCCATGGACTGTAGCCCACCAGGCTCCTCTGTCTATGAAATTCTCCAGGCAAGAGAATGGATAACCATTCCTTTCTCCAGGGGATCTTCCCAACCCAGTTTCCCAGGGATTGAACCTGGGTCTCCTGCACTGCAGGCAGATTATTTACTGTCTGAGCCATCAGGGCCTAAGCCAGTGCTATTTTCACGCAGGCATTTAGGTCTGTGAAGACCTCAAGCCTGCAGACTAGAGAGTAAGTGTATGCAGTAAGATGAGTGGAGGACAGGAGCCCACAGAGAAGACCAACATCTAAAGGGCAGATGGAAAAAGAGGGGCATGTGCAGGTGATGGAACAAGGACAGCCAGAGCTTGAAGGACCAGGAGACGATGCTGTCCCAGAAGCGACGGTGCTCCAAAAGTCCTGCTGAAGTTAAAGCGGGTGGCCATGAGCTCCCGATGAGAATGCCTTCAGGAAGGAGGGAGAAGGCAGACCGCCAAGGTGAAGGCAACATCTGTCGTGCAGGATAGAAGGTGAGGGAGAGATCCTGCGCAATGCTGAGTGCTCTGTCTTGCACAGGGGGAAGAGGGCTGCTGGTGTTTGTTTTGCGTTCTCCTCTTTGAAATCACGTTACTCCACAGTGGGGTTTGTAGCCTCCCATCCCTCTACCTGCCCCTTTTTTTCATTCGACACTTCTGAGGGGTTTGCCTATGTGCACATTCTTTTTCAGATGTCTAATTCTGACTCAGAAAATTGCTGGTTTCAACTCTTTTGCCAGATGGCTGAGGAAAGAGCAATTGACTGCTAGTGCTAAATGCCTGTGTCAGAGCCCAAAGCAGCCGATTCCAATTAACATAAAAAGCAGAACAGAGCTCCTGACGTGCAAGTGTAAGATGATGGGATGATGAAACTTCCTCCTGGCTGAGAAAGGAAAACACAGCATCCTCTGTCCCCTCAGATGCTGGTCCACGCCACTGGGTTGAGAGGGGGATGTGTTCACGAATCAGAGGGGACTGCTGCAGTCCCCTCAGAACAACCCCTCGGTTCCTTTCTGTCTGGCAGGATGAGGGGTGGTCCTCAAAGTCGCATGTCAGAAATCTTTGCTTTATTTGTTTGGGTGGATGGAGTACAACATTGTTTTCAGCACAACTTCCTGTTTTCTCAAATGAGACATTTCATAGAAGAGAGTGGTACTAATTTTTCAGTGGATGATATAGATAAAGAGCTCTTGATTTTCCACATTTTTTAAAAGTCGGTCTTTTTGTGGGTAAGATATTTCGAGATGCCAAAATAAAAATGAGATATGAAGAGCTAAGGAGATACTTTGTTACTACCCCATTTCCATCTACTCTATTTTTTTCTGCCCTGAAGAAATAGTCATTTTAATTATTCTCTTGCTTATTCTTCGAGTATTTTTTAATGCATATACAAGCATATATGAATTTATATATGTATACTTATATATGTGTATATATATATATATTTCCTTTTTCCCAAAAAAGACAGCATATTATATATATGTTTTATTTTTTGTTACCGAATAATATATTTGGACTCTTTAGAGAAAGACCCTGATGCTGGGAAAGACTGAAGGCAAAAGGAGAAGGGGGCAGTAGAGGATAAAGTTGTTGGAGGGTGTCACTGACTCAACGAGCATGAATGTGAGCAAACTCCAGGAGACGGCAGAGGACAGAGGAGTCTAGGGTGCCACAATCCATGGGGTCTCAGAGTCAGACAGGACTTGGTGACTAAACAACAATAACGAAATATATTTGGAGCTCTTTCCACATTAATACTCAGAGAGCTCTTTGTTCTGGTTTTTTTTTTTTTTTTTTGCTTCCACGTCATATTCTGCTGTATGGCTGTCCGCTATTTTTGGACATTTGAATTGTTTCTAGGTTTTTTTACAACAGACAGTTCTCAGTGGATGGTCTTGTACATAGATCCATGATGTGATGTGTGAGAGGACCCATAGGAGAGGTTCCCAGAAGCAGCATCGTAGTTCAAGTGCATCTGCGATTTTGATGGATGTTGGCAGATGTCCTTCCAGGCAGCCTGACCATTTTACCACTGTCTGGTACAGTGTGAGAGGGCCTGTTCCCTTCAATTTAAGTAATTGCGTGTAGCCAAATTTCTGCCTTTTTTTTGGTTTGTTTGTTTTTGTTGGTTTTGGTTAATCTAATGAAATGGTAGCTTAGGGTAGTTTTCATTTGTATTTCTCTCATTATTCTTTCCTCAGATAATAGAATATTCTTATTTTCCTTTGTTTTCATGATCTCTTGGAGAATTATGACACAGTGATGCAGGGGGAAAAACATCTTTTCAGGGGCTCCACTTTTGGGCTATAAGGACTTCATGAGACTCCAGGCTCTCTGCCATGTCCTTGTATGTTAGTTTATTACTTCATGTCTCCTTTTAGTGGTTAGTAATCATAATAATAACCAACCTTTATTGAGTATTTCTATACTAGGCATCATCCTAAGCACTTCATGTATTAACTCATTTACTCTTCAAAACAAAGCAAAAACAACTCTATGAAGGAGGGTTGCTGTAATCTCTGTATGTGGAAACTGAGACCCAGAAAGGTTAGTAACCTATCCAAGATCACAAAGACAGTCTGTCCTAGGGTAAACAGCGGTCCCATTTTACCTGGGATCATCTCAGTTTTATCACTGAAGTTCCCATATCCCCGAAATCCCTCATTCCTGGTACAGTTGATCACCCCAGTGATCAACTTTGCATATCACTACTAAACTCCTCTGAAGACCAAGGGACTTGTGTGCTTCTGAGCAGAGGAGTGGCAGAGGTGATGTTTTCACAGCAGTATGTGTAAGACTTAAATTGCAGTTTCTTAGTTTTATTCAATTAGACTGATGCCAAGGGGAGTAGGAAAAAAGAGGGGAAGGCCATTTCCTCTAATCAGATAGCATTAGAAATGGCCATGGAAGAGGGCAGTTAATGCAGTTACTGTCGTGAAAAACCCATGTGGAGATCTAGTAAATAATAATACTTGTCTTGTCACTGTGGTAAGTGAAAAATGTTCATGTGCTATCTCCATTACTCCTCCAAGTAGCCCTGTGTGATGGGTAGTAATATCACACCCATTTTACAGAGAAGAGGTTAAGAAACTTCCTGAAGGAAGGTCGGCTGATACTCATGTCTGCCTGCAGAGCCCATGCTTTAAAAACCATGATTTGTTGTTCAGCAGCTCAGTTGTGCCCGACTCTTTGCGACTCCATGGACTGCAGCACGCCAGGCTTCCCTGTCCTTTACCATCTCCCGGAGCTTGCTCAAACTCATGTCCATTGAATCGGTGATATTTTACCTGAATATAAGCACATATTTGATTTTTAACTGGGCCCTTAATGACTATCCGCAGGAAAGACACTCAGACAAGGAGAGTCTGAATCTTTGGGTTTGCTGCAAGAGATGCTGGTTTGTGTTTAAACAGAGCAGCTCATTGATGCAAAATGCCAACAGTGAGGAGTTCCACAGCTCTGGGGAGGATCTGAGGGAAGGAGGCCTTGTGTGAACTTGCCAACTCTGTGAAGAGCAGCCAGGGAGGTTCTGCTGTCTTTCTGCTGCCGGGAGTGGTGCTGAGTGTGTCTCCTTTCCTCTCTCTGGATTTAGGCACCTTTAGTATAAAATGAAGACAGTTGATTCTTATGTGCTTCAAAGATAATCTTTTGAAGACCCTTCTAGTTCTAAGATTCACGGCTATTCATACAACCCTGATTTTTCAAGCGACCTTATCTTTGAGGAAAACAAGGCCTCACTGTAAAGTCTGTATCAAGTGCATTGTATATATAAATTGCTGTAATTCAAGAATGAAGTTGGTTAGAGGCCTCTGGTAACAGAATTTCTAAAACAGCCTCCCAGATTGGGGTTGACATATTCACACTGCTGCTCCTGCCTTTTTTTTTTTTTTCATTGCAAAATAGTTTTTATTTGTTAAATTATCAAATGAGATTATCACACAAAAATAACTTATGGCTAGGCTAAGTGCATAAGGTGCTCAAGTTTTGAGAACATCACAGGTGGGTTGCTGCAGGTTCCCTGTGTCCCCGAAGAAGGGGCACTAAACGTGCTTCCTTCCCCACAGGGCACAGGAAGTTCCCCACTTGGATCAGGGACACGGCCCGCATGTGGAGTCATAGCTCTTCGTGGGCCTAGAGGCTCCTGACCTCTCCCCAAGTTTTTCCACCAGTAGCCTCCTTGGGATCAAAAGATCACCGGCTGGGGGCTTTGGGGCCCTGGGCCTCTTCCCAGGCCTCCTGGTTGACTAAGGCTGCCTCCTTACTTGCCCCGGCGGAGAGTTTCAGAACTTGGCTGAAGCTCCTTCGCAGCTCCAGGGGCTTCTGGGTCAACTCCCTGCGTTCCCTCATCAGGTCCAATGCCTTCGCCTTTTCTTCTGAGCTGCTGATGCCAAGTTATCCCAGCAGACGGCGTGTGGCCGTCCATTCCTGCTGCGACTTGTCTAAGAAGAGCTGCCTGTCGCCATCTGGGTGGACGGATTGCACGGGCGGCTCGTGCCGCACGGTGCCCAGGGCCGTCGCGCACGCTTTGTACTGTTCGGGAAGCGGCTGGCCACGGCCTCAAAGGGGCTCAGCACCGCGACCTAAGCGTCGGGGACATCCGCCAGCTCCCTCTTCCTCTGGCAGAGGAGAAGTCTGCGCTTCAGCTCCCAAGTCTTTTTCTGGAGTTTCTCCTTCTCTTTGCACGTTAATTGTAGGTTCTTTTCTGCCTGTTCTGTGTAGACAGGCTGTTCTCCATCTTCACCGTCAGCAGGGTCAGAAGGAGCGTGTGAGACTCCATCATTCCCATCGCTTTAGAGAGAGATCTGGGCTCTTTTTACTTGAGGCAGAAAATGATGACTCAGCTTTCTTTGACTTCTTTTAAAATTGCAGAGTCTTTAGGGCTTTCCTTGTGGCTCAGCTTGTGCCTGTCATGCGAGGGATGTGGGTTCAATCCCTGAATTGGGAAGATCCCCTGGAGAAGGAAAAGGCCACCCACTCCAGTATCCTGGCCTGGAGAATCCCATGGACTGTATGGGCCATGGGCTCGCAAAGAGTCAGACAAGAGTGAGCGACTTTCACTTTCGGACCACACTTTTAACATTAATGGCAGAGCGATCGAGGTCGGAGGAGGCATTGCCATGCCTCCAGCATGGTAGACTGCGAGTCACCTATGTCAACTCCACTGCCCTCTTTGCTCTTCTGGACTGGGCTGGGTTTTGTTCCACCTTCAGGCGTCTTCCCACAGGCCTTAGCTGTGTTTGACTCTCTGCTGTCTCAGGGACTGTAGCCCGCCAAGCTCCTCTGTCCATGGAGTTTTCCAGGCAAGAATACTGGAGTGGGCTACCATTTCCTACTCCAGTGGATCTTCCTGACCTAGGAATTGAACCGTGACTGTATACAAAATAGATAACTAATAAGAACCTACAGTATAGTATAGGGAACTCAATACTCTGTAATGACCTTGCGGGAAAAGAATCTAAAAAAGAGTGGCTATATGTATATGTACACCTGATTTACTTTGCTGCACAACGGAAACGAACACACCATTGTAAATCAACTATATTGCAATAAAATTTAATTAAAAAATAATAAAATGGTCTCCCAAAGATGCCCTGTCCCTGGTCCCTAGAACCCATGAATGTGATAAGATTGCTCTGCTTGTTATGTTACATTGCACAGTTGATCCTAAAATAAGGAGGTCATACAGGATTATCTGGTAGGCCCACTGTAATCACAGGAGCTCTTAGAAACAAAGAGCTTTCTTTGGCTGGTGGCAGATGAAGCCAAAGTAGGAGACAGGATAGTGGGAGAGATTAAAAGTGCAGAGGGGCACTGGACACAGCATTGTTGGCTTTGAGGATGGAAAAATACTCGTGCCAAGGGATGTGGGCAGCCTTTAGGAGGTGAGAACAGCTCCTGGCTGACAGCTGGTAAGGGACCAGGGACTTCAGTCCTACGACTGCAAGGAAATGATTTCAGCCAGTAGTTTGAATAAGGAAGTGAATTCTTCTCTAAAGCCACTAGACAACCTCCCAGCCTGAACACACCTTGATTTCAGTCTCTTGAGACCCTGATCGGAGAACCAGTGAAAGTGCACTTGATTTCTAACCTGCAGAACTGTAAGGTGATAAATGGGTGTTGCTATAAGCTGCTCAATTTGTGGTCTTTTGTTAGATCAACAGATAATCAATACATGTCCCCCCTCATCTTCTACCTTGAAAGTGAAGTGAAAGTGTGAGTTTCTCAGTCGTGTCCAAGTCTTTGTGACCCCATGGACTGTAACCCACCAGGCTCCTCTGTCCATGAAATTTCCCAGGCAAGAATACTAGAGTAGGTTGCGATTCCCTTCTCCAGAGGATCTTCCTGACCCAGGAATCAAACCTGGATCTCCTGCATTGCAGGTGGGTTCTTTACTGTCTGAGCCACCAGGAAAGCCCCTTAAATTAGAACCCAGCATGACCTGGGCTTACTTGTGGGTTATCCCACTTATGTGCTATCTTAACACCTGATCATGTCACATTGTATTGTCCTTGGCTGCTCATTACTTGTCTCTTCCATTGGGTTATAAAGCCCTTAAGGAGAATAGTGTGTCTCATTGTTGAAACTTGTATGCATATCTCAGGGCCTGATATATAGGGATTTCTCAACCAACACTTGAATGAAAATAAGATATTAACCTATTCCCAGCATGGTAGTTAGCATCCATGGATGCTTTTATTGTTATGTGGATTATACCAGAGACTTTTAATGACTTTCTTAAAAAAAAAAATCTCGTAATCAGAAACCTTGGCATCAAGGAAAACCACTGGTTGAAATGTAAAAGAGCAAATTTAAGCTCTGACTACTTTTCTAGCAAGCAGAGTATTTATGCTAATTTTATCAATTAATGTTTTCTCCAAAGCACTATTGCTTCAGGAAGCAAAATAACAGTAGCTATTACATACTAAAAACCAAGATGCAGGGCTAGCATAGCTATATAACTTTTCAGGATCAACCATTCTTACTAATTTTAATTGTCTTCAGTGCAGTGAATTCAGTTGTTATATTTTCTGGTTCCCAATAACCAAAAATGTTTTGACTCCATTTTTAAGTTTCAAAAAACTTTTAAAAAATGTCTGTTAGTTGAAAGGAGAACATAAGACTTATGGAAAATCCAGATTCTTTTTATTGGCCTAGAGTTGATGTGGAAACGTGGGGACAGAGCTGAAGTAGTAATAATGGAGTCCTAAGTGATTTGAGACTAAGATTAGAACTGGAATGATTGTTGTGAAGAGTCAAAATTATACCAGACGCTGGAGTTGAAAGAGTGAAGTAGTAATGGGAAAAGAAATATCAAGATCAATAGCTAAAAACAACAGGACTAAGGTTTTGAATGGCAGATTGGCGCTTGGTATATATCGTAAGAGTGAGTATTCTGTGTGGACATACAGCATATTAGTTATATCCTTAGGAAGCTCAAGTCCTAAACATGTATTAACTAGTCCTGAAGCACTGTGTGTGTGTGTGTGTGTGTGTGTGTGTGTGTAGGGTGAAAGACAGGCAATCCAGGCAATTCATGGAAAGGTGTCCATGCAAGTTGGAGCTGAGTGGGAAGATGTTTTTGAATGAAAAAACAAATTGTATATGGATACAAGTTGATTCCTGCTTCTTATAGTGAGTTCTACAGCTTTTATCTAAACAAATTACTCTTGACAAACTTGTGGACTAGAAGGAATGTTTTTGATGTCAAGTGTTATTTTTTGCTGTGGGAAAAAGAAGAGCTTTGGTAAAACTAGGGATGTGACTCTTGGGCTCAGTTCAGGAAAGTATATACCCCTCCCTGGAGCATAGCTCTCTCTAACACCTGCTCAGTTGGTGTTTCAGACTATTCTGTTACCCTAGTAGTACTCTACAGTGCTTCAGACCTGATGTTGAAATTTTTGAGGTTATCTCTGTAAATAATGAAGTCCCATCCTGTAGACTTCACCTCAGTGTGTGTTATGTCTAGTTGGAAAATCTATGGACATTGCACAACTTTCTTCTCTCCCTTTGGGTTTCTTCCAACACCAGTTCATGGCCCATTTTTCTTTTAAAAAATAGTTAGAAGGAGCTGAGTTTAGTTTTAATTGCAAAAATTGGTGCTTTCATGGGTAAACTTCACCAATATTATCGATCAGATGGAACTGTTTTTATTCCTGATAAAGAGTTAGGAGCCAGTGGTGTGAGAGCTTTAGCTGGAACTTTGAAATCTCTTAGGTCCTAGGAATAGGCTCAGAAAGCCAGATATTGGTCTTTTTCTCTCTGGGTACAGGGTTCATTTTTTATTTGTGCCAGAAGTTGTTCTTTGGTGTTTTAAATTCATGCTATTGTGCCTTGATTACAATAAGAACTTCATTGCTGTTAATTATTGATGAAGGGGATGATGGCAATGTAATCTCATGAGACCAGGTGCCTTAACAGGCTTTCAGCTTTGTTCCCCATTCCCACTCAACCCAGCATGGCTTTCTCCTGGTGTTTTCTATGTTATCAAGGTCTCAGATCATTAAAGAGAAATGCAAATTAAAAAAAAAAGCTTACCAGAAATTTTCCAGTGCCTGACTTCATAAAGTAACTGTCTTGTGGGATCCTTGGGCGCGACTCCGTGTCTGATTGGACACTTTTAACTGGAGACAAATCTCTCAGGTAGAATTAGTCTGTGCATGGTCGGTAACTGAAAGCATAGCTAGGGAATCTTAATATCTTGCTTTTGGGTTATTATTTACTGTAATATGTAAAATTTAACCACTTCAGTGTCTGATCTAAAAGGTAATCCACTATTTGCCAAATACTGTGTTAAATGTTGAAAACAGATCAGTAAAGAAAACAGACAAGTTCTCATAGCACTTATATTTTAATCAGAAAGACAGGATGTAATTAAATAAAGCAAGAGATAAGTACTATTAAGATAAAAAAGAAGCCGCTGTGAAGCAGAGGGGTTAGTCACTAAAGCATTGTGAATTCCTAAGAAGGTGGGTAAAAATATATCTATGATAATCATAATAAAATAAGGTACAGTAGTAGGGTGTATGGCTACAGACCTTTTGAGAAATTACTGTTTATTCCATTGCTTGCTTTTTCCTTCAGCTTTTCCTTTCATTCTTTTTTAAAGTTTTTCTATTTATCTTAGAATTGATCCAATCTAATTTCCTTCACTTAAGTTCAGTTCAGTTCAGTTCAGTCGCTCAGTCGTGTCCGACTCTTTGCGACCCCATGAATCGCAGCATGCCAGGGCTCCCTGTCCATCACCATCTCCCGGAGTTCACTCAGACTCCCATCCATTGAGTCCGTGATGCCATCCAGCCATCTCATCCTGGGTCGTCCCCTTCTCCTCCTGCCCCCAATCCCTCCCAGCATCAGAGTCTTTTCCAATGAGTCAACTCTTCACATGAGGTGGCCAAAGTACTGGAGCTTCAGCTTTAGCATCGGTCCTTCCAAAGAAATCGCAGGGTTGTGGCTCAGAGAAGTTACCTGACTTACTCTGGGTTTCGCAGCTAGTTATAGCTAATTATAAGTAGCTAATGTTCACCCCTGTGGATTTCCAATAAGTGGTGCATCTCTGTGCTTTTAATTTATAAAATTCCGATCTGGACTTTTATGGTCTCAGTAACGTTTCTCCTTCGCAATAGGTTTTTTTTTTAATTTTTATTTTAATAGTACTTATCACTTGCTTTATTTAATTATTGCCTGTCTTTCTAATTAAAATATAAATGCTACGAGAGTTTATCTATTTTCTATACTGACGTATCTCAGGATATCCTGATATATCACAAGTTCTCCGGGCTCCAGGGCTTAACCTTCTATTTAATACCTAATGACAATTTGCAGGCCCCCTTTGCACTCCCAAATTATCAAGAAGTCTAGCCTTTAATGGGCTGTCAACTCTGGCTTAGTGTTCTAGGCTTTTCTGTGGATGGACTCTGGAGATTTCACAACTGCTTGTCCTGGCTGCTGAGAATCTCTCAGTGTGGACACAGTTCACTTTCTCAGCCCTTCTAAGACCAGGCTACTAGTTTACAAAACTTTACCAATAATTTGAGAATGACAGGAGAGAATTACTCTGCAGAAAAGGAAAAGTAACCTGAAAGCTCGCTATCACTAGAGTTCACTGGTCAGGCCACTCAAACGAGGCCTCTTACTGTTCTCTGAATCTTTCACACTTTCTCTAAGCCCAGTCCTGCTATGATGTTGCAGGGGCCAGTTTAAGAAATCTGGTCAGGATTTGCTGGACGGATGCATAGAGGAGCCTGGCAGGCTACAGTCCACGGGGTTGCAAAGAGTCAGACTCGGCTGAGCGCATGGGTGCCTTCCCACATGGTGGCTTTGACCTGTCTCTCCTGCCTGGCCTAATGGCCCAGGCCATCGGGTCTTCGCTGGCTCTAGAGAGTTATGGAAGTCCCTTATTCTCCCAGAGAGCACTCAGTCCATGTTGATGACAACCTTTGACGAAAGCGTACAGAGTAGTTTACTCTTCATGGTCTCATGTTTTCCATGCTGGGCTTGAATTTAGGGTTTCTTTTCATGTAATCAAATGCTCTAAGAATTTTATCCAAGACCAAAGAGAATCCCTTGCCCACCCACTGTGAATGATGCCTCCACTTCCAGCTAAATTTTAAAAAATATAAAACTAGCAGAAAAAACGTGTTGGCATCTTTGAAATAACTATCTTACATACTTAATAACCAGCTATCAAATTTTCAGCCTTACCACGTCAGGTTTCTGAACAGCTTCTTATATAACCTCTAGAAATTCTCCATTTCTTCTGGGCCAGTTGCCTTCAGTCACCATCTTCAAAACTTGTTTCAGAACCCAATCATTTTTGGAAGTCTGGTTAGCCCTACATCCTTTTAATCAACACTTTCTTCTTAGCGCTTACGTGTTCAGTTTGTGTGAGGACATTTTGCCACATTTCATCATTTGTATGCGTGTAAACTCCCAGTTAGAACAAAGAACACATAGGCTTGCTTTAAAGACAGATACTTTAAGAACCCCTCTCTCTCTGTTTGACAACAATGCCTATTTAGTATTCAACAAATACAACATAGTCTTGTCAGACTGAAATCTATTGTTTACCCCCAAACACTGCCAAAGGCCTTATTAGGTTTACTGCCTTGCTCTTTCTGTTGTGACAGTGTCTTTCATTTCACCTTCCTACTGAATTTGTCCCAAGTTCAGTAGCCACTGCTTGTCATATGGATTTGGCCATGCCATTCAAGTAAAATGCCCATTCAAGAGGTTGTTTAATCTCACTCAACATGAGAAAATGTAATCTTCAAATTCCATACTATGATTTTCTATTGCATAGCCCAAAGGGGATATAGCATGCTGAAATTCCAGAGAGGGGACTGAAGCCAGGGTGTCGCATCAGCAGTGCTTTTTTTACGTGGGGGAGTGCTGGTGGTCTTAACTGGCAGCGCGTGCATGCATGCCCAGTCTACATCCAACCCTCGGTCAGACCATGGACTGTAGGCTGCCAGGCCCCTCTGTCCATTGGATTTTCCAGGCAAGGATATTGGAGTGAGTTGCCATTTCCAGCACTGGCAGTTCTCCCAATCCAGGATTGAACCCACGTTTCCCGCATCTCTGGCATTGCAGGCAGAATCTTTACTGTTGAGCTGCTGCTGCTGCTGCTGCTAAGTCACTTCAGTCGTGTCCGACTCTGTGTGACCCCATAGATGGCAGCCCACCAGGCTCCCCCGTTCCTGGGATTCTCCAGGCAAGAACACTGGAGTGGGTTGCCATTTCCTTCTCCAAAGGGAAGCCTAGCTAGATAGAAAGTGTGAAAGTGAAAGTCGCTCAGTCGTGTCCGACTCTTTCCGACCATGGACTATACAGTCCATGGAATTCTCCAGGCCAGAATACTGGAGTGGGTAGCCTTTTTCTTCTCCAGGGCATCTTCCCAACCCAGGAATCGAACCGGGGTCTCCTGCATTGCAGGTGGACTCTTTACCAACTGAGATTTCAGGGAACTGGGCAGAGGGAACTGTAATTAGAGATTGAAAAGGTGGTGGGGGGAAGTGTATATGCAAAAGAAGAATACCTACTGGTGGGTCTTCTTGAGAGAAGGAAGATGAGCTAAGGAAGGGAAGCCGAGAAACCTGGGCCGCTATAGCCTCAGGCCCCACTGTGGCCTGAAAACACCCAACACGCAAGGAGGAGGTGGAGCGATGGAGTCAAGAAGTGAGGACTAAATTTCGCAGGTCCACACTGAGATGGAGAAGTGGCTGAACTCAGTGTCTGTGTTATTGAAATTTTTTAAGTCAATAAAATAAAATGGTAACATATCTAATAAATGTCCTTACCCACTCCAGTGCTTAGCCCCACTCCACCTTTTTTGAATACCCTGTAAAAATTCAAGGAACTTTGATTTTCCAGTGTTTGGATTCATAATTATGCTATCTGATAGTTATATTACTTACTCTAAGGTTTTTCTTATAAGAAGGATATATATCTCTGATTAGGAATAAAATTAATTCATGATAGAAATCTAAGACCTACACATCTACAGTGGTTTTAGTGTTAAGCAAAACTACTTCTCTGCGTGTCAAAACATGTGCTATACCTAATTGATGCAATTGACACATAGCTAACAGAATCCAGAAATCTATTTAGAGCCAAATACTTTAGGTTCTGGCTTTGCCTGGTGGCTCAGTGGTAAGAATCCGCCTGCAATGCAGGAGACATGGGTTCGATCCCTGGGTCAGGAAGATCCCCTGGAAGGAGGACTCAGCAACCCACTCCAGTCTTCTTGCCTGGAGAATCCCATGGACAGAGGGGACTGGCGGGCTGCGGTCCGTGGGGTTGCAAAGAGTCAGATACAACTGAAGCAATGAAGCATGCTAGCATCTTAGGTTCCAACCCCACCTCTACTCTTACTTAACTTAGTCATGTGAGTTCCTTAGCCTCTTGAAGTCTCCTTTCCCGTTTTAAATGAGACTGGTGATAAAAGTATTTATCTTATAGGAGTGCTGAGAGTTTAAAGGGCTTCCCTGGTGGCTCAGACAGTAAAGTGTCTGTCTACAATGCTAGAGACCTGGGTTCGATCCCTGGGTCAGGAAGATCCCCGGGAGAAGGAAATGGCAACCCACTCCAGTACTATTGCCTGGAAAATTCCATGGACAAAATGAGTCAATATGTATAAACGCTCATAGAAGAATGCCTGGCATACAGTGCCAAATAAATGTTCATTATTATTTTAATTATACTCCTGTTTTCTTCTTTTGCAGTGAGTTCATGTGTGAGGTGTTTAAAGGTGTAGATTTCATTGTTAATCAACTTTACAAAAAAAGCTGAACTTTTTTTTTCTTAAGAATATATGCGTTTGTCCTATGGCTGATTCATGTTGATGTTTAACAGAAAACAACAAAATTCTGTAAAGCAATTATCCTTTAATTAAAAAAAATAACTAAAAAAAAAAAGAAAAGAATGTGTATGCCCAGCAGTGGGATTGCTGGGTCGTATGGGAATTCTATTTCCAGTTTTTTTAGGAATCTCCACACTGTTCTCCATGGTGGCTGTACTAGTTTGCATTCACACCAACGGTGTAAGGGGGTTCCGTTTTCTCCGCACCCTCTCCAGCATTTATTGTTTGTGGACTTTTTGATAGCGGCCATTCTGACTGGTGTGAGATGGTACCTCATTGTGGTTTGCGTTTCTCTGATAATGAGTGATGCTGAACATCTTTTCATGTGTTTGTTAGCCATCTGTTTGTCTTCTTTGGGGAAATGTCTGTTTAGTTATTTGGTCTATTTTTTGATTGGGTCATTTATTTTTCTGGAATTGAGCTGCAGGAGCTGCTTGTATATTTTTGAGATCAATTCTTTGTCAGTTGCTTTGTTTGCTATTATATTCTCCCATTCTGAAGGCTGTCTTTTCACCTTGCTTAAAGTGTCCTTCATTGTGCAAAAGCTTTTAAGTTTAATTAGGTCCCTTGGACTGCAAGGAGATCCAACCAGTCCATTCTGAAGGAGATCAGCCCTGGGATTTCTTTGGAAGGAATGATGCTAAAGCTGAAACTCCGGTACTTTGGCCACCTCATGTGAAGAGTTGACTCATTAGAAAAGACTTTGATGCTGGGAAGGATTGGGGGCAGGAGGAGAAGGGGACAACAGAGGATGAAATGGCTGGATGGCATCACTGACTCATTGGACATGAGTCTGAGTGAACTCCGGGAGTTGGTGATGGACAGGGAGGCCTGGCGTGCTGCAATTCATGGGGTCGCAGAGTCGGACATGACTAGCAACTGAACTGAACTGAGGTCCCATTTGCTTATTTTTGCTTTTATTTCCATTACTCTGAGAGGAGGGTCATAGAGGATCCTGCTGTGATTTACTGAGGAAACCAGAACTGAAAGAGACGTGTACCCCAGCGTTCATCTCAGCACTGTTTACAATAGCTAGGACATGAAAGCAACCTAGATGTCCATCGGCAGACAAATGGATGAGAAAACTGTGGTACATATACACAATGGAATATTACTCAGCCATTAAAAAGAATGCATTTGAACCAGTTCTAATGAAGTGGATGAAACTGGAGCCTATTATACAGAGTTAAGTAAGTCAGAAAGAAAAACACCATTTTGAGTTTATTTTCGTGTGCGGTGTTAGAAAGTGATCTAGTTTCATTAGAACTGCCTTATGACCCAGCAATCCCACTGCTGGGCATACACACCGAGGAAACCAGAATTGAAAGAGACACGTGTACCCCAATGTTCATCGCAGCACTGTTGATAATAGCCAGGACATGGAAACAACCTAGATGCCCATCAGCAGATGAATGGATAAGAAAGCTGTGGTACATATACACAATGGAGTATTACTCAGCCGTTAAAAAGAATTCATTTGAATCAGTTCTGATGAGATGGATGAAACTGGAGCCGATTATACAGAGTGAAGTAAGCCAGAAAGAAAAACACCAATACAGTATACTAACACATATATATGGAATTTAGAAAGATGGCAGTGATGACCCTGTATGCAAGACAGCAAAAAAGACACAGATGTGTATAGCGGACTTTCGGACTCAGAGGGAGAGGGAGAGGGTGGGATGATTTGGGAGAATGGCATTGAAACATGTATACTATCATGTAAGAATCGAATCACCAGTCTATGTCCGATGGAGGATATAACATGCTTGGGGCTGGTGCACGGGGATGACCCAGAGGGATGTTGTGGGGAGGGAGGTGGGAGGGGGGTTCATGTTTGGGATCGCATGTACACCCGTGGTGGATTCATGTCAATGTATGGCAAAACCAATACAGTATTGTAAAGTAAAATAAAGTAAAAATAAAAATTAAAAAAATAATAATAAAATAAAATGATTGATGGAAAAAATAAATAAATACAAGGAAAAAAATCTTGAAAATGGTCTAGGACTTTTAGTTTGTATCTTGTGCTCAGAGTTGCTTTTTTATTGAATAAAAACATATTCCCTGCTATTAACATTGATCTAAATTTATATAATGACATTAATTATATGTATTTCTAAATGATATCCTAAAAAACACTAGAACTTTTATGTTACTCAGATAAATAAGCTAGAGAACTTTTGTAACATGGCACTGTACCTTTTTCAAAAGCTATTGTTATAGTCAGTGTTAGAAGTTTCATGAATAAAATCTTTTTTGTTTTTCAAAAAAAAAAAAGAAAAACACCAATACAGTATGTTAATGCATATATATGGAATTTAGAAAGATGGTAACGATGACCCTATATGTGAGACAGCAAAAGAGACTGAGGTGTAAAGAACAGACTTTTGGACTCTGTGGGAGAAGGCAAAAGTGAAGTGGAGTAGCTCAGTCATGTCCGACTCTTTGCAACCCCAGGGACTGTAGCCTACCAGGCTTCCTCCCTCCATGGGATTCTCCAGGCAACAGTACTGGAGTGGGTTGCTATTTCCTTCTCCAGGGGATCTTCCTGACCCAGGGATTGAACCCAGGTCTCCTGCATGGCAGGCAGACACTTTAACCTCTGAGCCACCAGGGTGGGATGATTTGGGAGAATGGCATTGAAACATGTATATTACCATGTGTGAAACAGGTTGCCAGCCCAGGTCCAATGCATGAGACAGGGTGCTCAGGGCTGGTGCACTGGGATGACCCAGAGGGATAGGATGGGGAGGGAGGTGGGAGGGGGGTTCAGGATGGGGGACACATGTACACCCATGGCTGATTCATGTCAGTGTATGGCAAAACCACTACAATAGTGTAAAGTAATTAGCCCCCAATTAAAATAAATTAATTTAAAAATGTGTATGTTGAATACATATGGATGCATGTGTGTATATGTATTTGTGCACATACATATGGTGATGTTTAAGTGTCTGCTTGCTTATTTTCACAATACTCAATAATGGATTGAATTTTCTTTTTTGGTAATTCTGAAAATATTCTACCCATGGGGCAAGTTCTTTCTCAAATTAACCACCATGGATGGAATGTAATTCAAATGTGGGAGCAATTTCAATGAAGGTGTGAGCCCACAGACTTCCTTTTATATTAGGGCCAAAGGAACAATTTGATTTTCTCTTTGTTATGTTTCAAATGCATCTCAAACTGTACTGGGAATATCACTGTAAAATAAAGAGGCTCTTGCAATTCAGCACCTCCTACACACAGCTAATTAAACAGAATGAGAGGCAAGGAGCAGACAAGAATCAAGCTCATAAATATTACATGTTTTTATTAATAACATACAAATGAGCTTAATTAAAACTGCCTTTTCTATGAGTAACAATCTCACACACAGTTTGTTCCCTTGTCCAGGGAGTGAGTGAAAGTGTCCTGGAATTTTAATATGAGGAGATTCCTTTTGGCTTAACAGACTTCTCTAGTCTCTATTTTTTAGTCTTTCAGAAAAACTGTAGCTATTTTCCCAGTTTCTAGGATCCAAGTGATGAAATGAAAGACCCGCTTTCCTCTGAGCTCTAGATAACTCTTGCCGCTTGAAACCTTTCAAATCAAATCCGTATAATTCACAAAGGTCTCATTTGGGTCTCTGTATATCATCTATTCTCATTGACCTCTTATTGTACTGACTCAGATTTGCGATTATATGTTTTCCTGTGATTATCTTTATTTTATTTTTAAAAATTTTGGTTTTGACTGCACTGGGTCTTTCTTGCTGTGCAAGGGCTTTCTCTAGTTGCAGTGAGAGGGGGCTATTCTCTAGTTACGGCATGTGGGTTTCTTGCAGTGGTTTCTTTTGTTGCAGAGCATGGGCTCTAGGGTGTTTGGACCTCAGTTCTAGCTTGGGCATAGTGGAAACTTCCTGGATTAGGGACTGAACTTGTGTCACCTGCCACCCAAATCCCCTGGCTACCATATTCTTAACCACTGAACCACCAGGGAAGTCCCTGTGATTGTTTTTAAAAAGTCTCTTTGCCTCCTGAGGTACAAGCTCCTGAGATCAAGGACTCTGTGTATCTTGTTCACATTTCATTTCCAGTGCTAAGCTCCCCTCTGATGTGTGGTTGGTTCTTTGTGATTTGGTGTGTGTGTGTGTTAGGATTTTGTAGCTGATTCTTTTTTTATAATTGCAAAATAATTGACGCACAATACAATTTAAATTTTGACGTGCATATTTTCATGTGTTTTGACAAACATGGAGTCATGTAGTTTTTATCAGGATCAAGATAAAGAACAGTTTCATCACTTTTAAGGTTCTCTCCTTCCTCTGTGCCATCAATCCCTTACTTTGCTTTCATCCCCAGCTCCTGGAAATCAATTTGTTTTCTGTTCTTATAGTGTTGCCTTTTCTAGAATATCATAGAAATGGTCTCATACAGTGGGTAGTCTTTTGTGCCTGTCTTCTTTCCCTTAGCATAATGCTTTTGAAATCTGTCCATGTTGTTTTGTATATTAGTAATTTGCTCCTTTTTAAAATTGAGAAGAAATAGATTCTTAATAATTATTTGTTGACTATGTAAAAAGGAATACAGATCTAGAAGAAACATCTGCTAACAGATTAATTGAGAAATTGTAAGCATCTTTATCCAAAGGAATTGCTGATTGCCTGGATAATACGTCAATTATCTTTTAATGGTAATCGTAGGTTTTAATACTAGGTCTTGTTTTTATCTTTAGATTTCTTAATGGAGTAGTTTTCCGGGATAATTAGAATATTTAAGTACCATCCCTAGTGGAAATGAAGTCATTTTCTGTTTCTGTTACCATGGACTTAGCATCTGGATATTGTTCCATGAAATCTCCAGCAGGGTACCTGCCATACACATGAGGGAGGCTCTTATCTTCAGTGTGGATTATTGGGCATTGAACTTTCAAAGTAAAAATTGAATGTTTCAGCTAAAAAGGTGTGATGATAATTATTTTATTTGGATGTTTGAGAGGAGAATTTAAAATAGATTGTTTGCCCAAGCTTAGCCTTAGAAAAATAAAAAATTTATATTGGATCCTTCCTAAAAATTTTATCTTGAATCCTCAAAGAGTATTTTCCTCATAGTTACCTGGACCATAACAAGGAGAACTTTGATATTTTGAGGAGTGCTGAGTCACTGAGATGAGAGGAAAATCAGGTCTGTCTTTTCTAATGACATAAAAGGTCAAGGAGAGACAAAATGTAAAAGGAGAGAGGATGAGATGAAGAATTAGATGTGGAATCTGTATATTAGTCAAGTGATTTAACCTCTTGTGACAGTGATATTCTCTGATAAAACTGGGGTAAGTCATGAAATCCTGCCTGTCTCTCAGGTTGCTGATTTTTTTTTTTTTTTTTTTTTACATTTTCAGTGTTATTACAAATGCAGCTAGCAACTACATTCTCTTAGATTGCCTCCTCTTTTCCTAGAGACAGTCCTGTATGATATCTGAACATGTTGCCCTCTCCTCTAACTCAGCTGTAGAAATCACTGTGGGGAAAACTCTTCATTTACTTGTTTGCATAAATGTCTCCATCAGCACATAGGAATCTTTTTCTTAATTTTTATTTTCAGTATATTAAATTTATTCATAAAAACATTCTAAAATTGTACAATTTTTCCTTTCCAACAAAGTATAATAAAACATATTATTATGTTTTTATTATAAACAGAATACTTGACATCTACAATTCAAAATCAAATTAACAGAATATTGAATATTTGCAAAACTGTATTTTTTTAAAGTATAAAATTACATGCAATTTTGTAGAATTCACATAAAAGGATGGCTCAATAATGTGAGAATTTTCCTTCATTCCTAAAAAGAAAATGTGTCCGTTGGAAGCTGTGAAGATTCTTGAGTACAAGAGGAAGAAGGTATAGAAATCTTGTTATTAAAAAAAAAAATTTGATTTTAACTCAAAATGGATATGTGGCAATATACAAGTTAGTCTGTGGAAGTCTCTGCATTTGGTATGGAAAATGATTAAATGCATGGTAATTTTCATAGTATCTTTCTTGTTTACTTATTATCTACCAGGCCCTATGCTAAGATGTGACATGCATTATCTCATTTAACCTTCACTCCCAATTATAGGGGCTGCTGCTGCTGCTAAGTTGCTTCAGTCGTGTCCGACTCTGTGCGACCTCAGAGACGGCAGCCCACCAGGCTCCCCTGTCCCTGGGATTCTCCAGGCAAGAACACTGGAGTGGGTTGCCACTTCCATTTCCAATGCATGAAAGTGAAAAGTGAAAGTGAAGTCGCTCAGTCGTGTCCTACTCTTAGCGACCCCATGGACTGTAGCCCACCAGGCTCCTCCGTCCATGGGATTTTCCAGGCAGAGTACTGGAGTGGGGTGCCATTGCCTGCTCCACAATTATAGGGGACTAGAATGCAAAAGTAGGAAGTCAAGAAGCATTTGGAGTAACAGGCAAATTTGGCTTTGGAGAACAGAATGAAGCAGGGCAAAAGCTAATAGAGTTTTGCCAAGAGAACACACTGGTCATAGCAAACACCCTCTTCCAACAACACAAGAGAAGACTCTACACATGGATATCACCAGATGGTCAACACCGAAATCAGATTGATTATATTCTTTGCAGCCAAAGATGGAGAAGCTCTATTCAGTCAGCAAAAACAAGACCGGAAGCTGCCTGTGGCTCAGATCATGAACTCCTTATTGCCAAATTCAGACTTATACTGAAGAAAGTAGGAAAAACCGCTAGACCATTCAGGTATGACCTAAATCAAATCCCTTATGATTATACAGTGGAAGTGAGAAATAGATTTAAGGGCCTAGATCTGATAGATAGGGTGCCTGATGAACTATGGAATGAGGTTCGTGACATTGTACAGGAGACAGGGATCAAGACAATCTCCATGGAAAAGAAATGCAAAAAAGCAAAATGGCTGTCTGAGGAGGCCTTACAAATAGCTGTGAAAAGAAGAGAAGCGAAAAGCAAAGGAGAAAAGGAAAGACATAAGCATCTGAATGCAGAGTTTCAAAAAATAGCAAGGAGAGATAAGAAAGCCTTCCTCAGTGATCAATGCAAAGAAATAGAGGAAAAGAACAGAATGGGAAAGACTAGAGATCTCTTCAAGAAACTTAGAGATACCAAGGGAACATTTCATGCAAAGATGGGGTCGATTAAGGACAGAAATCGTATAGAGCTAACAGAAGCAGAAGCTATTAAGAAGAGGTGGCAAGAATACACAGAAGAACTGTACAAAAAAGGTCTTCATGACCCAGATAATCACGATGGTGTGATCACTCACCTAGAGCCAGATATCCTGGAATGTGAAGTCAAGTGGGCCTTAGAAAGCATCACTACAACAAAGCTAGTGGAGATGATGGAATTCCAGTTGAGCTGTTTTGAATCCTGAGAGATGATGCTGTGAAAGTGCTGCACTCAATATGCCAGCAAATTTGGAAAACTCAGCAGTGGCCACAGGACTGGAAAAGGTCCGTTTTCATTCCAATTCCAAAGAAAGGCAATGCCAAAGAATGCTCAAACTACCGCACAATTGCACTCATCTCACATGCTAATAAAGTAATCTCCAAAATTCTCCAAGCCAGGTTTTAGCAATATGTGAACCATGAACTTCCAGATGTTCAAGCTGGTTTTAGAAAAGGCAGAGGAACCAGAGATCAAATTGCCAACATCCGCTGGATCATTGAAAGGGCAAGAGAGTTCCAGAAAAACATCTATTTCTCCTTTACTGACTATGCCAAAGCCTTTGACTGTTTGGATCACAATAAACTGTGGAAAATTCTGAAAGAGATGGGAATACCAGACCACCTGACCTGCCTCTTGAGAGACCTATATGCAGGTCAGGAAGCAACAGTTAGAACTGGACATGGAACAACAGACTGGTTCCAAATAGAAAAAGGAGTACATCAAGGCTGTATATTGTCACCCTGCTTATTTAACTTATATGCAGAGTACATCATGAGAAATGCAGGGCTGGAAGAGGCACAAGCTGGAATCAAGATTGCCGGGAGAAATATCAAGAACCTCAGATATGCAGATGACAGCACCCTTATGGCAGAAAGTGAAGAGGAACTAAAAAGCCTCTTGATGAAAGTGAAAGAGGAGAGTGAAAAAGTTGGCTTAAAGCTCAACATTCAGAAAACAAAGATCATGGCATCTGGTCCCATCACTTCATGGGAAATAGATGGGGAAACAGTGGAAACAGTGTCAGACTTAATTTTTTTGGGCTTCAAAATCACTGCAGATGGTGATTGCAGCCATGAAATTAAAAGACGCTTACTCCTTGGAAGGAAAGTTATGAACAGCCTAGATAGCATATTAAAAAGTAGAGACATTACTTTACCAACAAAGGTCCGTCTAGTGAAGGCTATGGTTTTTCCAGTGGTCCTGTATGGATGTGAGAGTTGGACTGTGAAGAAAGCTGAGCACTGAAGAAGTGATACTTTTGAACTGTGGTGTTGGAGAAGACTCTTGAGAGTCCCTTCGGCTGCAAGGAGATCCAACCAGTCCATTCTAAAGATCAGTCCTGAGTGTTCATTGGAAGGACTGATGCTAAACCTGAAACTCCAGTACTTTGGCCACCTCATGTGAAGAGTTGACTCATTGGAAAAGACCCTGATGCTGGGAGGGATTGGGGGCAGAAGGAGAAGGGGACGACAGAGGATGAGATGGCTGGATGGCATCACTGACTCGATGGACATGAGTTTGAGTAGACTCTGGGAGTTGGTGATGGACAGCGAGGCCTGGTGTGCTGCGGTTAATGGGGTTGCAAAGAGTCGGACACGACTGAGCAACTGAACTGAACTGAACATTCCTCTATAAATGACAGAAATGGTAGAGGCCTAGTAGGCATTGAAGAGATCAAGAAGAGATGGAAAGAATATGCAGAACTTACAAAAAAGACATTAATGAACTGATAACTATGATTGTGTGGTCAGCTACCTGGAGCCAGACATTCTGGAGAGTGAAGTCAAGTGGGCCTTAGGAGCCACTGCTGTTAATAAAGCTAGTGGATGTGATGGAATTCCAGAACTATCCCAAACCCTAAAGGATGATGCCATCAAGGTGTTGCATTCAATATATCAGCAAATCTGGAAGAGCCCTCAGTGACCAGAGAACTGGAAAAGGTCAATCCTCATCTCAGTTTCTAAGAAGGGTAGTACTAAAGAACGTGCTAGCCATTGAACAATTGCACTCATCTCCCATGCTAGTAAGGTCATGCTTAAAATCTCTCATGCTAGGTAGGCTTCAGAATTATGTGAACCAAGAGCTTCCTGATGTCCAAGCTGGGTTTAGAAAAGAAAGAGGAACCAGAGATCAAATTGCCAGCATTCACTGAAACATAGAGAAAGCTAGGGAATTCCAGAAAAACATCAACCCCTGTTTCATTGACTATGCTAAAGCCTTTGACTGTGTGGATCATAACAAACTGTGGAAAGCTCTTAAAGAGATGGGAATACTAGACCATTTTACCTGTCTCCTGAGAAACCTGTATATGGGTCAAGAAGCAATAGTTTGAACCCTGTATGGAACAACTGATTGATTCAAGCTTGAGGAAGGAGTATGGCAGGGCTGCCTGCTATCACCCTGTTTGTTTAACCTATACACTGAGCACATCATGAGAAATGCCGGGCTGGATGAGTTACAACCTGGAATCAGGAGAGGCGGGAGAAACATCAGCAACCTCAGATATGCAGATGATACCACTCTAACAGCAGAAAGCAAAGAAGAACTAAAGAGCCTGTTGATGAGGGTGAAGGAGGAGAGTGAAAGAGCTGGGTTATAACTAAATATTAAAAAAATAACTAAGATCATGGCATCCGGCCCCATTACTTCATGGAAAACAGAAGGGGAAAAGGTGGAAGTAGTGACAGATTTCCTCTTCTTGGATTCTAATATCACTGTGGATATTGACTGCAGCCATGAAATCAGAATTCGATTGCTTCTTGGCAGGGAAGCCGTGAAAAACCTACACGGTGTGTTGAAAACCAGAGACATCACTCTGCTGACAAAGGTCCATGTAGTCAAGGCTCTGGTCTTCCTAGTGATCACGTACGGTTGTGAGAGCTGGACTGTAAAGAAGGCAGAATGTCAAAGAATTGATGCCTTCACACTGTGGTGCTGGAAAAGACTCCTGAAAGTCTCTTGGACAGCCAGGATATCAAACCAGTCAGTTTTAAGGGGAATCGACTCTGAAAACTCATTGGAAGGACTGATGCTGGAGTTGAAGCTCCAGTATTTTGTTCATTTGATGTGAACAGCTGACTCACTGGGAAAGTCCCTGATGCTGGCAAAGATTGAGGGCAGAAGGACAAGAGGGCATCAGAGGATGAGATGACTGTTTGGCATCACTGATGCAATGGACATGAACCTGGGCAAACTTTGGGAGATGGTGAGGGACAGGGCGGCCTGGTGTGCTGCAGTTCATGAGGTCACAAAGAATTGGACACAATTGGGTGACTGAAAAACAGCAACAACAGCAACAACAACAAACACAGTTCTTTACGGTAGATAGAGTATTGGCTATATTTCATAGATGAGGAAACTGGGATTTCCCTTTTCTTACTTACTGGTTTTCTGTCTGGTTGTTCTAGTTTTAGCTGGCTTTCATGGTTACCATTATTGTGAGGTTGTTGGTTTTCAAAGCTACTTCAGGGCTATGGCAAGTGGAATGGGAACAGGGCAAATTAAAACTCCAGAAAGTTTGCTATTCTTCTCAAGATTCAGCTATTTTTTGTTGTTGAATAAATGCTCTCTGCAAACTGTTGTTAGCCTTCCGCTAATTTTCAGAGTTCTGAAAGTGTTTGGTTTTGATAAAATTTTTCATGTTCTCATTAAAGCAGATTTTGGAGGTTCTTATTTCACCAATCCCACTAATGTCCTAGGGACTGATAGTTCTTAGCATTAGAGATGATGGCTCATCTGATCCATTTCTTTAAAAAAATTTCAAAAATACATTATAAATATACAAATACATTGTGAATAATGTAGCATTGATCAGAATGTAATTGAGGACCATCTCCATCAGAACACCTGGAAATTTATTAAGATGCAAATTAGTGAACCACCTCAATCCTCTTAAACCATCTTCTGTAAAGAGAGAACCCTAACCCTGTATTTTCACAAACTCTCAGGTGACTGATGTATATGTTCAAACTAAAATTGAAAAATCACTTCCATATAGTGTTTTACAATTGACATAATTCAGTATTCAGATACTAGATATTGAGTTGTAAGATTGATTTCAAACATCTTAAAATTCAGCAACAGGAATTTTGGCAGATAACCACTTTCCTTCATGTTTACATTTATCAGTGATATTTCAACATTGCCTCTACATAAGTATATCATGAAAATGTCTAAGAGTTGGATTATTAAGCCCTATTGTCTGCTGGGGGTTCAGGGCTTTCACTTTGTCACTTAATTCTGAAAGGTCTTATGTTTTATCCTTATTTTAAAGGTTTAGAATTTCTTCAGGGTCATATGGTTAACAAAATGGAAGAATTGGGGTTTAAAAGGCATATCCCTGACCCTAAATTCCATACTTTTTCTCCTTTACTTTCCTGGTTCTCTTAAGCTACAACTCTATCAGACATTTCTTCCTTGAGCATAATGATTATTTTGCCAGTAGATTCACAACCCTATTCATTTCGATTCTTAAAAAAAAAAACAAAAAAAACTTCAGGATATTCAATGTCTTTCTTATCTCTGTATTGCAATCTAACATGTCTTAGTCTGAAAGTTATGGAATAATTGGCAAATAGAGTGACTTGTTTGGCACAGACGTGAAATGCGGTATGCACTGAGCAAGGAGGTTAAATGATTTGGAACTTCTGTGTGGGCCAAGGGCTGAATTTCATAGCAGTCCTAAAATGAAGGTGAAAGAAAGGAATTGGGGCCCTTAAGCAAACCAAATCAAATTAGTTCAAAGAAAAGGAAATGACTTTCCAGATTAATAGAGATGAGCTGGCCTGTACATGCTGAACACCCTCATATTTTTCAATGACTATATGTAATTTTCTCAAGGCTGTGGGCAATGGGTGTATATTTTAAAAGATGATTTCAGATGAACAAGTTTTCTCATTGAGCTGGTCAGCATTTTCTGATGTTACAGTGCTCTTTCTCAGAATTCTGGATTGGGTTCACCATGTGTCGAAAAGACAGTGCATGGCACAGAGGGGTGCCCTGTAGCCCCAGATGGGACCTGGAAAACTGGCTGACCTCACTTTTAGAGCTGGCAGCTTCGTTTTGATCTCACTGTGTGTCTGTACAAAATTCCTCAGATCATTTATGTAGCATAGAGGACTTGAGAGAAGTCCAGCTCTGTTAAATTAATTTTGTATTCTGCATTTTATTAGATTCGTTTATGTACAGGTATGTATTTCTTAGTAGATGTTAATTATTAGATAAATACACTCAGAACTCATTGAAAACAGGGATGTTTCTCTTTCAGCCTTGTCATATCAAAATCTAACACAATGTTCTCAAGCTTAGTAGGCACTCAGGATGTTTGGGGAGGGAATAAAATGTTGGAATCAACGAGATGTAGATTAGGAAATTGTTTATCTCATCTGTTCTCACTGTATTGCTTTATTTGAAAATAGATTAAAATAGAGATAATAATTCAGTAAGTATAAGGGTAAAGAATAACAACAACAATGAAAAAAATCCCTGTACCATTTAGTGTAAGAAAAGGAATGTTGTAAGTAACTTTGAAGTCTCGAGTCCAAACTCTTTCTCCTTCACTGTATGCCCCCCCACCAGGGGTGACTACCATTCTAAACTTTGAGTGTTATCATTCAGTCTGGTTGCTTTTACATGAGAAATAAGTGTGCCTGTTATTATTAAAACATTGCTTTTGTGTGTGTGGAAAGGATAAGATTAATTTCTGTTTAAAGCAACAATAATCATTGTTGACGGGCTGGAAGTCCATAAGGGGAAGATATAAAGGTCAAACAGGCTCATCTGCTCAAAATATATGCAAATCTTGAGTTTCCATAGCCTTTCATCACAGGAGTGAATAATACGGGAATTTCAGATTCCTTAGTGGGAAGAGCAAAGGAGAGATTTTTGGCAGGGGGCTGCTCCTAGTGTCCCTGTATATTCCCGCTGAAACTCATGCTGCTCACGTTATTAAGACTCTTCAGTGGCTGGAGACACGTTGCTTCTGAGAAGTGTGAGCCTGCAGTATGGAGAAACACGGCCAGAATTTCTGTTATTTAGATTTCTACTCCTTGTGGATTCATTGATTGTGACAGCATCCTCAACCACCTTGTAGATTTAAAAGGCTTGAGCCTTTTTAGAAGCCAGGCTTGATGAATCAAAGCTGTTTTCCCACAGAGGAAGATGAAAGATGTGATTTGTAGTTTATTTACAGTGAAGAGAGAGTGAGAGAAAAGTCTGTCATATAAGAACCTGATGACTTCTTTGGGGATTTCCAGAAGGAGGAAGAGTTGCTCTTGTTTTTCTTCCTTTAGGCTAGAGTTACTACTCTTCTATGGACCTTTTTCTCTGAGGAGGCCAAGTTGTTTTTTCTTTGTTCATCAAGAGGTAATCTTTAGAATACCCTCCAGAGTGGGCCTGTCAATTTTGTCTGCCGTTGAATGAATATTATTCAATTTTCCAATACCTTGATATTGGAGATGGGGTGTCAGTGTTCTGGTTGTTATCTTGACAGCATTAATACATTTGTTTTATTCATGTTACGTTAGTTTTGTTCCTATAGTACATTCATGAGCATTTAGTGTGCATTAAATGCTGGAAACTCCAGTACTTTGGCCACCTCATGCGAAGAGTTGACTCATTGGAAAAGACTCTGATGCTGGGAGGGATTGGGGGCAGGAGGAGAAGGGGACGACAGAGGATGAGATGGCTGGATGGCATCACGGACTCGATGGACGTGAGTCTGAGTGAACTCCGGGAGTTGGTGATGGACAGGGAGGCCTGGCGTGCTGCGATTCATGGGGTCGCAAAGAGTCGGGCACGACTGAGCCACTGAACTGAACTGAACTGAACTGAAATGCTGGAAGCAAGCAGTGTAGAACGGATACAGTCTCTGTCTTCAAGAAGTTTAATAGTCTTTCATGGGAGGCAGACATGAATTCCAATTCCATTAAGTGCCATGAAAGAAAAGTATACTCCATTTTGCTAAGGTTCATGAAGATGAACCTTCTTTCCGTCAGCTTCACGTTTCCTTGTAGAGGGACCTCATTTACAGCAGTGCTCCTGGCTGCTTTGACTTGGGCTGGGCTCACTTAGCCTTCCCTTGCCTCTGCTTCTGGGGTGAACCTGTCCACTCTGAGCCTCTGCCTCTGAGTGGAAGGTAAGTTTGGGCCTTCCAGGTTTCCAGCACTGCTCTAACTGTTCATTTTTGTCGAAGCGTGCAGTGCAGACCAGGAGAATCACTGCTGTCTCATACCTTTGCTGTGGCCCAGCCTTTGTTAGCATTATGCTGATACTTGATCCTCATCTGCTTGACTTCATTGCTTCTGAGCTAATTCAGAATTTGAGGGGGACAGAAGACGCTATTATTGGTTTCTTCACACTTTAACGCTAAGCATCCTTAGACTGAAAAAGTCTAAGTTCTAGACCAGGGGTTTTCAGACTCTGCTTCTCAGAGGAAGAAGGACTGGAGTGAGCGGGCAGGGCTGACTCCATTCACAACAGCTTCAGTGGGAGCACGGGTCTATCGTATATGTTCGGCTTCCACACATACATTTTGAGGCTAAAATGAGTTTACCAACTAACTGGCACCTTAGACATATAGCTTTCAAACAGTTTAGGCCACAGTTGCATTTCATGTTATAGGTACTCATATTTGAAATACATGTGTATACAGATCTTAGCATCTCCATTCCATTCCTCTCCATTCTAATTCAGTCCATTCAGTTCTTTCAATTTTATATCCCTAGAAAGTAGAGTTTGGTTAAAACTCACTGAATTGGTTCTACCACACTCATGACATGAAGTTTGAAAAATTCTGCATCAGACTGTGTTCACATTGCCAAAAGGATGTTCTTTGATCTCTTGTCTGACCTTCTGCTGATGGCATCTCTCTGCCTTATGTGACTCATTCCTTTTGAAGCTTAATATAGTATTTGTTTTCTGAATGCATATAAATCAGAGTTAAACTTATTATGAAATTATAGTCCCATCTGAGAAAGTAGTTTTTCACAGTTGTTATTATTGCTGAGATTTTCTCTAATACCAAAATGATATAGTACACTCCAAATTTGGCAAACATTAGTATATTTTTCTCCTGAGGCTCATTTTAAACCATATTATTATTACTGGCCTGTTTTGTTTTGTTTAATGGGGTAATTTTCTATCAAATCACAGTTGTAAACAAAGCTGACAAAATTCTCAAGTTCATAGAATTTATACTTGCCTGGAATGTTTCTTTTCCACTAAAATATTCATAGGACTCCTATTTTAGGCTGAATTATTTATGTAAACTTATTCATCATCAGCACCCCACTTTTGACAGTATGACATCCAGAAAATGGCTCTGTAATGGGGTGAGGAGGGCAGTATCATTTTGGTGCGAAAGCTTGAGTCTGGGTGTTTCAGGTCTGGGTGGAGCATGAGAAAAGGGGCTAGGCCACTCAGCAACCTTGGGCATAGGAAGGACAAGGCATCCAGAGGGATATGAAGTGCTCTAAAATAAAAGTATGAAGGCATTAATACCAGGGCTT
Source organism: Budorcas taxicolor (assembly GCF_023091745.1). Lineage (NCBI taxonomy): Eukaryota > Metazoa > Chordata > Mammalia > Artiodactyla > Bovidae > Budorcas > Budorcas taxicolor. The sequence continues at coordinate 50,415,796 of NC_068914.1, read as the reverse complement.
TCCTGATGTAGCTTCACATCAGCCTTGTCCCCCGGTCTGTGAAAAGTGTATTAGTCGCTCAGTCATGTCTGACTCTTTGCAACCCCATGGACTATAGCCTGCCAGGCGCCTCTGTCCATGGAATTCTCCAGACAAGAACATTGAAGTGGGTTGCCATTTCCCTCTCTAGGGGATCTTCCTGACCCAGGGATGGAACCCAGTTCTCCTGCATTGCAGGCAGATTCTCTACCATCTGAGCCACCAGGGAAGCTCTGGTCCAGTCTGTGAAGCTGACTTCAAAGCCATAAACTCTGCAAAGTCAACCCCTTAACTTTTGTCTCCACACTTGGACATCTAGTTCAGAGAGCTTCTGATGAGGTGCAAGAGGTTCACCCCCAGAGGGAGGGGGAGGAACGTGCTGCCTGACAAAGCTTGCCCTCCCTGGATGTCAGGGTCCGAGTCCTCTCTTCTGCCTCCCTCTGGTTGCTGCTCATCTGCTCTCAGTGGGTGGTAGGCGTAGGCAAACACAGGCCCTTTCTGCATGGGCAGCCAAGGCCTCTCCTTCAGAGTCAGGCTCTCCCTGGATGGCACTGGCTGGTAACCACAGAGTGAAGACTGAATCAAGTGAATGCTGGCTCTCTGCCCACCACTCACTGACTTTACTCAGCTTCCCCACTGTTGATGTTACAACCCAAGTGAGCCTTCAGTTTCTCCTGCTGCTTTCAAATTGCTGCAGGCTTTCTGACTTGCCATTTTGAGATGTCATGGAAATAACACTTGCCTACCATCAGTGCGCCTGAATTGGTGTCCAGATTTTGCCTCTAACATACTGTGTACAACACTTCACCTCCTGTGCCTTGTTTCAAATAAACATCCTAGCTCCTAATATTGGCTTAGCTTTGTGGTTCTTATCTCAGGAATTTATCAAGGTGGAAAGCAGGAAATGCTTAAATGAAACTCAAGGCTCTGTGTTAAAATCCTAAACAGCTGAAGAGTATCCTGGAGGGGGTAAGGAGTCGGGAGAGGCAGTTAGGCTGCAAGGCGAGATTTCTGGCAACTAGGGGACAGAGAGAGAAGTCCTGCCTTCAGACTTGTGTTCTGCACAGGAGGTGACAGGTCTTACCTGGTTGCTCAGACAGTAAAGAATCCACCTGCAATGCAGGAGATGTGGGTTCAATCCCTGGGTTAGGAAGATAGATCCCCTGGAGAAGGGAATGGCTGCCCACTCCAGTATTCTTGCCTGAAGAATCCCATGGACAGAGGAGCCTGGCGGGCTACAGTCCATGCTGTTGCAGAGTTGGACACAACTGAGTGGTTGACACCTTTCACTTCCAGGAGGTGACAAGATCTCTGGAAGGAAGTATGATATACAGTGCAGGCACCCTTAGATGGCTTGGGTTCTACGACTCATGTTTCCAGTTCACTTGAGATTTCCAGTTTCCGCAAAGAAGCTGCAGAGCCTGGAACAATGAATGACTTAGCTGTAGCCGGTGTGGATTTGTGTCTGACAACCTGAGGCATTCCCCACCTTGGAGACAGGCAAGACCCCAGGGCTTTCTACCTTTATAGGAGAGAGTCCCAGGAAGGCCTAGGGCTTCACTTCTTCAAAGTCCAATAGGAATGGGACTTGGAGTCAGAATTCAACTGATTTTTATAAAGAATAAAAATAGCTAACACATAGTTTTTTACGCACTTCTCTGATGGCTCAGCGGGTAAAGAATCCGCCTGCAATGCAGAAGACACAGGAGATGCAGGTTCAATCCCTGGGTTGGAAAGATTCCCCTGGAGGAGGAAATGGCAGCCCACTCCAGTATTCTTGCCTGGAGAATCCCATGGACAGAGGAGCCTAGTGGGCTACAGTTTAAAGGGTTGCAAAAAGTCAGACATGACTGAGCAACCAAGCATAATACCTGATTTTTTATTATACGTCCTCAGCTGTAGGGACTGTGGCTCATGCTCTAAGCTGTGTCACTGTATTTACTGAGTGAAATCTCTTGGAAAACCCTGTAGTTTCATTCTGTGCACATGGAGCTTCTCTGCCGGGAACCCTGGGGGGCCACGAGAGCTCCAGGCCAGGTTGGACAAAGCAGGATGAGTAGCTGGAGGCTGGGAAGCCTGCCCGTGGCGGGTGAGTGGCCGGGGCAAGTCCAGGCAGGGCTGGGAAAGCCCATCAACGAGGAATTACTCACTGGAGGCGGCGCCAGGGTACCACTCAGCACCACTGTGTTAGCTGAAGCCAGTAGGTACTGTTGGGCTCTGAGGGCTTCCTCAGCCCCAAGTTCACAGCGGCTTTCCTGCCCGAGGCCACCAGACGTCCCTCCTCTGCCAGAGAGACGGGAGCCCTGGGCCAACATTTCTCTCCACTGCTGTGGTTTCCTGAAAACGGAGACTTTGCCTTGGCTTGAGACTCCGTTCTCCTCCCATGCTTCACAGCTCCCACTCAGCCATGCAAAGGAAAACGTGCCTAGAAATGATGACTGGCTGGGCCCCCAGAGTGTGGCGGAGTGCAGCCGCATCTCACGGGAAGCGTTTGAGGTCTGCCCTATGGTTCTGAACACTCGGCGGAGGCATGCGTGCCAGAAGGGCCCTTCAAGTCCTCTTGTTCTTGGTGCCTCTCTGAGCCGTCTTTGCGAGGCAGGTGCTCCTTGCCTGCCAGTTATTGAGGTCAGCCCAAGAGAGCAGCTTTCAGGGAAATAGGATGACGAAGAAGAAAATGTATTTTTCATGCCTTTTCTCCTGCCTTTTGTTGCCCCTTCTTTCCTGCATCCCTCCTCCATTTCCACAGGAGCCCCCACCGTCCCTGCCTTCCTAGGTGTCTCCTTCACCTGTGTACTCTGGATGCCCGGAGACGTCCGTGGTCCCTGAGGCACCTCTCCTAAATAATAGCCCTTGTCTGAGATCTCACTCTCTCTTCCTCATCAAAACTGACATATCCATCCTTCAGGGAAGGAAGCTCATCTGATAAGTGAATTCACAATAAAATACAAAGGAGGATGGTTTAGAATGACCTGTTATACAGAGTATGGAGCATTGTTTCAAATTGTGGTTTAAAAACGCATTTCATAAAATTTACCATCTTAAGCATCTTATTTCGGTTGGCGGTGCTGGGTCTTCACTGGTGCTCACGGGCTTTCTCTAGTTGCGGCGTTTGGCCTTCTCATTGTGGGGCTTCTCTTGTTGCAGAATACAGGCTCTCAGGCACTCTGGCTTCCGGGGTTGCCGTGCATGGGCTGGAGAGCACAGGCTGAGCAGTTACAGTCCATGGGCTAACTCCCCCCGTGGCGTGTGGGCTCTTAGCTCCTGGACCTGGGGTTGAACCCCTGGCCCCTACATTGGCAGGCAGACTCTTAACCACTGGACCACCCAAGAAGTCCCTCATCTTACTCATTTTCCCTTCTTTTTAAAGTACTCCATTGCGTGCACATACCGCATTTTGTGTATTCATTCATCCACTGATCAACAGTTGGGTTGCTTTTGCCTTTTGGCTATTATGCATAGTACTGATATAAACATGGATGTGCAAATATTTTTTAAGACCCTCCTTTTAATTCTTTTGGATGTAGACCTAGAAAGTATATGTATACCTGGATCACATGGCGATCTGAAGTTTTGAGGAACTGCCATACTGTTTTTGACAGCAGTTGCACCATCTTACTAATCCTATAGATAGTGTACAAGGATTCCAACTTCTGGGCATCCCCACCACTGCTGGTTATTTTCTGTTTGTTTTTGTTGTTGTTGTCAGTAGCCATTCTCATAACAGAATATTTTAATGCTTCAGCCTAATGGAGTAACAATGCTGCTCATTTCATACTCTGGTACAAGCAATGAAGAGTTAGGTGTTTTGGTTAGGAGCCTTTAAATCACATGACATAGATGTCAACAGTCATTATATCACCTGAGTGACAGATAGCTCACCTTCTCTGAAATCTAGATAAGAATGCCTCTTTTTTTAATTAATAAATTTTATTTTTTTACTTCTGTAAAATGTATCAAGCATACCAAAAGGACAAAGTAACATTCTGAGATAGTGACAAAATGTTTAATTTCTCTATGAAAATTTTCAAAATAAGATTGCAGCAAAGTTCACTCCCTCAAAATATTTTTTTGGACCAGGATTAGAAAAGGAAAACTCCCCCACAGTCTAGAATTATCAATGAAAGGCCATGGTTAATATTTAATACACTTTTAAAGTTCTTCCATCATGTGAAGACATTTATCTTTTTTTTAATATAAATTTATTAATTTTAATTGGAGGTTAATTACTTTACAATATTGTGTTGGTTTTCCCATACATCAACGTGAATAAAGCAGGTCAAGGATATTCTTCAAAGGGAAGTGAAAGTGAAAGTTGCTCAATTGTGCCCAACTCTTTGCGACCCACATGGACTATAGAGTCCACGGAATTCTCCAGGCCAGAATTTTGGAGTGGGTAGCTTTTCCCTTCTCCAGGGAATCTTCCCAACGCAGGGATCAAACCCAGGTCTCCCGCACTGCAGGCTTGACGCACCACAAACTAAAATGACAACTGTATCCTCAACTGTTTTGAAACTCAGAATATGAGCTTCTGAATGGGCTCCAAACCTGCAAAGTGAAGCTTCCCATCCTTATTAATATATTTGACACGAGTGTGACTACATTTTCTTTCATCTGTGTCTTTGCTCAGTACCTACTGACTTCCCATATGTGCCAGAACCTGTGATGGGTGCTGATGGAAGTCAGTGATTTGTCCTTAGACTGCTCACTGTCTAGCATGTTTCTCTATCCACCAGGATAACAGGCTTCCTCTCAGTGAAGCGGTACATTGAACTGCATTATAGAATTACTTCTCATCCTTAACATGGAGATAATAGGAACTACCTTACAGTGTTATTGTGAAATTTAGGTGCAATAATACATGTAAAGTGTTAGAACTTTAGTACATGGCACATAATAGGAGCTCAATAAACTTGAATTGAAAAATAAATTTAAAAACTTCCAGAACTCTAGAGTTGTTGCAGAACTTACAGTTTGTCTAATGACCCAAACTCCTCAGTTTTAGGTTGGAGAATCTGACTCTCATAAGGTTAACTAGCTTAGTAAAGATTGCAACTGTATTATTAGCAGAAAAAACAATGGAACCCATGATCTCTTGATTTCTACCTCATTGAAAATTTCACCATAGTTTCTACCAGAGAAGTTGTAGGTGAGTGAAGAACAGCATAATAGTTCCAAACACGTGCAATAATTGCTTATTACATCAGTATTCAACAAAATCATTACCTCAAGGAAAAACTCTAAGAGCTTCCAAAAGCCTGATGACACGCGATTGGATGTTTTTATTCTAGTTGAGTATAGTCTGATGCCTTCAAGATACCATGCTGGCTGGTGATTTATGTATGGGGTGATTTGCTTGGGTTGAGTCCGTGGAGAACAGGGATCACGCGAACAAGCCCACCATTGTTTACTGATCAGCTGCAGTCTTCTACCTACTTACCAGGCGTTGGCCATGAAACATGTTCACTCCGGCAGTGGTTTCCAAGATTACCAAAGGCATCCTCTTGGTTATGGAGATTTGAAAAGCTGAGATAAAGTCTTCCTTATTTTCCACTCAATCTATTTCATCTCAGAAAATGTTAAGAAGATAAGAACAAGTGGCAAGTTCTTGGTACATTTCTGCAGAGAGCATCCCGGGAGAGCCTAAGCTAGACAGCGTGAGCACATAAACCTTTAGAATCCTGTGAACCACGCAATGTTTCAGTCCACAAGCAATATTTATTTAGGGAACAAAGCAGCAATAACCTGCAACGTGTCCAAAGAGGAAAGTAACTCTCCTTTCTGAAAGGGAATGAAGTTCTATTTGTGCTTGCCTCTCCTCACGCCTTCAAGATCATAAAAGCTTTCAATTTTTTGGAGGTCAGCTGCAGTTACTCCCTTAAAAGCTGCATCCTTCTTTCAAGGCTTCTGTCACAGACTTGAAGGAAAGCCTGAAATCACCAACTAAGCAGCCTAGGGGCCTTAGATGAGCCATTTTCCAACTTGGGAAGAGAGAAGAGAGGAAGGAACAAGAAAAGCATAGTGGAATCAGAGTCAATATCAATTATATTTGGGTGAGGACCCATTTAATTGATGGTGATTCAATTCCTGGATTTCAAGGACAAGCCTGTTAACTTGTCTTCTGTAACTGTAAGCGTAGTTACCCTCTGCCTGTTTTGGGCAGTGACAGTTCAGTGTGGGGATTCTTAGTGGGTAGTGGTGGTGAGGAGTGTGATTTGACCTCCCATCTACCATGGGACTTTTAGCTGTGTCTGCAGATGTATTTTGGATTTTTACAACCCTGGGGATGTTGTGTGCGGGATGCTATTGGTATCTAGTAGGTAGCAGGCCAGGGATGCTGCTAAACATCTTAAAATGCAAAGGACAGCCCCCCACCCCCACCCCTGCCACAACAAACAATTATCCTCTTTGAAATGACAGGTATGCCAAGATTGAGAAACTCTGGCATAGAAGCTAAAAGCTTCTTTTATGGGGCCAGACTGACTCAGTTTCATTTGACCTTGTACAAATGACTTAACCTCATCACTAACTTCCCCATCTACAAAATGAAGTAATAGTATGATCCTTATAAGATTTTTATGGGATTCAATAAATATAGGTATATGGTTCTCAGAACAGTACCCAGAATATAGTTGCTGCTGCTGCTGCTGCTGCTGCTAAATCACTTCAGTCGTGTCTGACTCTGTGTGACCCCATAGACAGCAGCCCACCAGGCTCCCCCGTCCCTGGGATTCTCCAGGCAAGAACACTGGAGTGCCATTTCCTTCTCCAGTGCATGAAAGTGAAAAGTGAAAGTGAAGTCGCTCAGTTGTGTCTTACTCTTAGTGACCCCATAGACGGCAGCCTACTAGGCTCTTCCATCCATGGGATTTTCCAGGCAAGAGTACTAGAGTGGGATGCCATCACCTTCTCCTAGAATATAGTTAGCACCATGTAAATATTCGTTGTTATTTTTTTTGCAAAACAGCACAGGATAAATAGAAGAACCATCAAACAATAGAATCTCTGCACAAGTAAGTGCTTTATGAAGGGAATGTCATTAAAAACCACTGTATAAGGTAATGGTCAACACTGACTAATTTGATGAGACCCCTAAGATACTGGAGTCTGAGTGATGATGAACTGTCTGACACTGTTATAACTCTACTGGTTTCCTGCAGCCAATTTAGTGCCCTGGCATTGGAATGGAAAGCTTGTTGGGGCACATCCTAGTACATTGTTTATGCTTGGGTGCTGGTTGTGTTTAGGTAGTAATCATGTTTCTAAGGTTCTTGAAAGATCAATGATGTGAGCTGTGAGAGAGGGGACAAGGAAAGACTCATGGATATATAATTGAAAATAACCAGTCACTTGGCAGAGCTGTTGCTGTCCATAAGAAGTGCGGGCAATTGCCCTTTAAGATAACAAAGATAAAACTCTGTGAGGCCAGAGTCTGGTGAGAGACCTTGAAAACTAGAAGTGGTGATGTGTGTGGACAGAGGCAATGCATTAGCATATGATGTAGTCTCCCATTAATTGCAGAGCTGAAGATGCCAAAAAGGGAACATTTAAGCACATATGACAAATTATAGGTGTTTGGAAGGGGAGAGAGGCTGAACTGACCTGTCTGCATACTATATTTAACCTAGTAGTTTTGATTTGCGGGAGAGTCTGAAAATATCTCTACTAAGCTTGTTTCAATAGTGCTTGACCTTGAAGCTCTTGTTTTACGCTCTAGGTAATTTCAGCAGCGAGGGGACCATCTCTGACTTTTTCCATCCTGGATTCTTTCTCTCACAATGAAAGTTTTAATTAAGATATTTCACATGAGGGGCTCTAGATAATCTCACAAAGCCTCAGGAGATCCACTGTAAAGTCACAGTGTCAGGTCAGTCTGTGATCAGTGGCCCTCCACTTTAAGTACTTGTGAACCTAGCAGAAGACACTTACAGTGATGCTGAGATCCTCCAAGGCTCCATAAAATGTGCCTTTATGGTATATACTCACTTCTAAACTTAAAGGGCTGAAGTTCACCAGGGTCTGGTATAGTCTCTTACCAGTAAAATGGAAGAGATCACAGGAGAACAAGTTAAAGGTAGTAAGTATTCTTTTTGAATACCTAGTATAAGCATAATTAGGTAATGTGCAAAGCATTTTAGATATTAAAAGCAGATAAAACTACCCATTTCATAGAAAGTAGAGACAGGGTCCAAAGAAGTCAGGTAATTGGTTCAAGATCATGGACCTGGTAAGCTGTGGTGCCAGGCTGTGCCAGGCCTCTTTCTGGGTTTCCCAGGTAGTACAGAGGTAAAGAATCCACCAGCCCGTGCAGGAGACTTGAGTTTCAATATCTGGGCTGGGAAGATCCCCTCGAGGAGGAATTGGTAACCCACTCCAGTATTCTTGCCTGGAGAATCCCATGGACAGAGGAGGCTGGCGAGCTACAGTCCAGGGGGCTGCCAAGAGTCATCCACGACTGAGCTACTGGGCACAAACACGGCTGTCTCTAAGGCCTTTTCTGCTTTATCTCCTTATCTCTTGTGTAATTAGCGTATAAAATCCATGTCTCAGGCACTGCTGACATCTTAACAATCTCTGAATGATGAGGGGATTTGAGATGGGTCATGTCTGGGGTTGGGGATCTGTTTATTTGGAATTAACCAAAAACTTATATCCTCTTCTATTTTGAAATATGGGGATCCCAAATTTCGAGCAACTATCACAACTGCTTGTCACTTAACATAGCAGATATCACCAGGGAGACACAAGAAATATCTGTTAGTCACAAAAAGAGTGTGGCTATATACATCCTGTATCTCAGGGGTCCCAGCCTCTGGGATCTCATGCCTGGTGATCTGAAGTGGAGCTGTAATAATAATAGAAATAAAGTGCACAATGAATGTAAGGTACTTGGTTCATCCCCAAGCCATCACCCCAGGCTACTCCATCAGTCCATGGAAAAATTGTCTCCCACAAAACCAGTCCCTGCCAGTAAGATTGGAGACCGCTGCCATAGATCCCACCTCCAAGATAGATTCAGACCCAGTGATTTCTTCCCATCCCCTATACTACCACCCATACTACGATTTCCTAACTGGTTTTCCTGTCCCTCCTTTGCCACCCATACAGAACACTCTCTTTGTAGTAGCTGGTGTGATCCTTTAAAAAGGTAAAGCTAGTTAGGTCACTCTTGCTCAACATCCTCCAACAGTCTCCTAATGTATTCTGAATAAAATCCAAACAAGTGTGCATGCCTGCAAGTTCTAATGTTCACTCTTGCTGCCTGCCAAGCTCTTCTTCACCCCAAGCTCTTTGTACTTACCATGTTTTGTAATACTTAAAATATTTTTCCCATAGCTCTTTGCCTGGTGGTCGTCCCTCATCATTTGAGTACCAGTCCAAATGCCAACCCCGTAGAGGTGACTTTCCTCCACAAACCTAAATAAAAGCATCACATCCCAACCCCCATCCACCTGTCAGGCATACCACTCTCCTTCATGACACCATCTATCTCCATCCTCTTGGAAGTTAAAAGATTTTGTTCTCATCACTTTTGTATCTCCTGTGTCTAGAAAGAGTGACCTCCTCATAGTAAGCACTTAATAGAAATTCATTAGTATTGAAAGAATGCTGGTTTGGGGGTCATGAGACTCGTATTTAATCCTGGCTTCACTACTGGTTTACAGAGTATGTCAGAGAAGTCACTCTTCTTGGGTTTCAGTTTGTTTCTTCCTCTATAGATTGGATCTAATGGCCTCTGTGACCCCAGTCTAATTCTAAAATTACCACTGATTCTTCTAATATTCTGACTCCACAAGCAGTGGGATGGAGTTCCTTGATTCTTCTCTTTGTATACCCCAGAAGGATTATTCTAATATTAAAAAATGAGAAATGCTGCAAGCCCAGGTCATCTTAGTGACAAAGAGAGCTTGTTCAATGATGTGGATAATGAATTTTTGGTACCCTGAAAGTGAGTTTTATATATAGAAAAAGCTAATTCAATTCTACTTTGGTCATAGAGATTAGTATTCAGTTTAATAAAGTTTCAAATAAAATATCTACTTCTCTTAACCTCTAATTCAGCTTGAGGTGACTTTTTATCTAGTGAATTTTAGCTACTGCTCTGATGAATTTTTGAATATTTGGTCCCATTAATGTTTACTCATTGAAAGAGATGGGAATACCAGACCACCTGACCTGCCTCTTGAGAAATCTATATGCAGGTCAGGAAGCAACAGTGAGAACTGGACATGGAACAACAGACTGGTTCCAAATAGGAAAAGGAGTCCTTCAAGGCTGTATATTGTCACCCTGCTTATTTAACTTATATGCAGAGTACATTATGAGAAACGCTGGACTGGAAGAAACACAAACTGGAATCAAGATTGCCGGGAGAAATATCAGTAACCTCAGATATGCAGATGACACCACCCTTATGGCAGAAAGTGAAGAGGAACTAAGAAGTCTCTTGATGAAAGTGAAAGAGGAAAGCGAAAAATTTGGCTTAAAGCTCAACATTCAGAAAACGAAGATCATGGCATCCAGTCCCATCACTTCATGGGAAATAGATGGGGAAACCGTGGAAACAGTGTCAGAATTTATTTTTTGGGGCTCCAAAATCACTGCAGATGGTGACTGCAGCCACAAAATTAAAAGACGCTTACTCCTTGGAAGAAAAGTTATGACCAACCTAGATAGTATATTCAAAAGCAGAGACATTACTTTGCCGACTAAGGTCTGTCTAGTCAAGGCTATGGTTTTTCCAGTAGTCATGTATGGATGTGAGAGTTGGACTGTGAAGAAGGCTGAGCACCGAAGAATTGATGCTTTTGAACTGTGGTGTTGGAGAAGACTCTTGAGAGTCCCTTGGACTGCAAGGAGATCCAACTAGTCCATTCTGAAGGAGATCAGCCCTGGGATTTCTTTGGAAGGAATGATGCTGAAGCTGAAACTCCAGTACTTTGGCCACCTCATGCGAAGAGTTGACTCATTGGAAAAGACTCTGATGCTGGGAAGGATTTGGGGCAGGAGGAGAAGGGGATGACAGAGGATGAGATGGCTGGATGGCATCACGGACTCGATGAATGTGAGTCTGAGTGAACTCCGGGAGATGGTGATGGACAGGGAGGCCTGGTGTGCTGCGATTCATGGGGTCGCAGAGTCGGACGCGACTGAGCGACTGAACTGAAACATTTTACAGAAGCAGAAGATATTAGGAAGAGGTGGCAAGAATACACAGAAGAGCTATAGAAAAAGATCTTCATGACCCAGGTAACCATGATAGTGTGATCACTCACCTAGAGCCAGACATCCTGGAATGTGAAGTCAAGTGGGCCTTAGGAAGCATCACTACAAACAAAGCTAGTGGAGGTGATGGAATTCCAGTTGAGCTATTTCAAATCCTAAAAGATGATGCTGTGAAAGTGCTGCACTCAATATGTCAGCAAATTTGGAAAACTCAGCAGTGGCCACAGGACTGGAAAAGGTCAGTTTTCATTCCAGTCCCAAAGAAAGGCAATGCCAAAGAATGCTCAAACTACCACACAATTACACTCATCTCACACGTTAGTAAAGTAATGCTCAAAATTCTCCAAGCCAGGCTTCAGCAACATGCGAACCGTGAACTTCCAGATGTTCAAGCTGGATTTAGAAAAGGCAGAGGAACCAGAGATCAAATTGCCAACATCTGCTGGATCATTGAAAAAGCAAGAGAGTTCCAGGAAAACATCTATTTCTGCTTTATTGACTATGCCAAAGCCTCTGACTATGTGAATCACAACAAATTGTGGAAAATTCTGAAAGAGATGGGAATACCAGATCACCTAACCTCACTCCTGAGAAATCTGTATGCAGGCCAAGAAGCAACAGTTAGAACTGGACATGTAACAACAGACTGGTTCCAAATCAGGAAAAGGAGGACGTCAAGGCTGTATATTGTCACCCTGCTTATTTAACTTCTATATGCAGAGTACATCATGTGAAATGCTGGGCTGGATGAAGCACAAGCTGAAATCAAGATTGCTGAGAGAATATCAATAACCTCAGATGCAGATGACACCACACTTATGGCAGAAAGTGAAGAACCAAAGAGCGTCTTGATGAGAGTGAGAAAATTGACTTAGAACTCAATATTCAGAAAACGAAGGTCATGGCATCCGGTCCCATTACTTCATGGCAAATAGATGGGGAAACAATGGAAACAGTGACAGACTATTTTTGGGGGGGCTCCAAAATCATTGCAGATGGTGACTGCAGCCATGGAATTAAGAAACGCTTACTCCTTGGAAGAAAAGCTATGACCGACCTAGACAGCGTATTCAAAAGCAGAGACATTACTTTGCCAACAAAGGTCCGTCTGGTCAAGGCTATGGTTTTTCCAATAGTCATGTATGGATGTGAGAGTTGGACTATAAAGAAAGCTGAGCACTGAAGAATTGATGCTTTCAAACTGTGAAGTTGGAGAAGACTCTTGAGAGTCTCTTGGACTGTAAGGAGATCAAACCAGTCTATCCTAAAGGAAATCAGTCCTGATTGTTCACTGGAAGGACTGATGCTGAAGCTGAAACTCCAATACTTTGGCCACCTGATGTGAAGAACCCACTCATTTGAAAAGACCCTGATGCTGGGAAAGATTGAAGGTGGGAGAAAAAGGGGATGACAGGAGATGAGATGGTTGGATTGCATCACCGACTCAATGGACATGAGTTTGAGTAGGCTCCAGGAGTTGGTGATGGACAGGGAGGCCTGGCGTGCTACAGTCCAAGGGTCACAAAGAGTCGGACATGACCGAGCAACTGAACTGAACTGAAACATTTAAAATTACATTTTGTAGATTCGACCTCTTCTAAAAGATTTTAGCTGGCTTTCAAAGCTTTCTCTATATTTACTTTTTATAAATATAATAGGTGTGTTATAGATGTTGCAAACTTGAGTGCAGTTAAAATTTCTAATATTGTACATAAACTTAGCAAGATTTCAACTTAAATTCACAAGTTTAAATTAGTTCCCCAAATATGTATTTTTATTGGTCTGTTATTCTAATAAGGTAAATTTTATAAAACATTGCACAAATAAATCCAGTATGTGCAACTTTCTTAACACAATAATATTTGTTGTTTGTTTTAATGCAGAAACAAATTTTATGCTTTATTTTTAATCTTCCTTAGAAATAATACACTGATCAGTACTAAGGAAAGGATTGCATCAGGCCCCTCCTTGCTAATTTTGAGATATAAGTGTGTGTATTTGCGTGGGTGTTAGTTTAAGCTGAATTGTGGGGATAATCAGTAACACTGATCAGGAATTCACACTACAAGTGTTGTCAGTTGACATGTGATCAGGAAGATCTAATTCTACAGGCAGCTTCTGCAAAACCTTCATCTATCTTTATCACCAAACTTTTTGTCTAATTCATATAATAGAGATATACGAAATAGTGTCTTGCTAGCATAATAGATGATAGAAATATACTCTTATATGTGGAACTGGAGCTATTAAAGATATGTGGTTTGGCAAAAACATTTGAAACGGTCTTTACTTTGGGTGAAGAGCATACGAATCTTGCTAGTCCTTCAGTTTTACCTTTCATGTATCTGTATGTGTGGTAGAATTTGGTTTGAGCCTTACCTGCTTAATAGCATCGTGGTGAGGTTATGGGTGAGTAGCTCCTGGTATTTACCAAGAAGAACTTGATGGTTGTTCCTAACCAATTTGACTTAAGTCAGTTGGAAACATCTTTCCATGTAATTTTGCAATTAACTTATGGTTGCATAATAAGAGGAGATTCTTTTTGGCAACATTGATGGAACCGGATTATAGTTGTTATGTCATTGAATTCATAACTGCAGGGGAGGTGGCAGTTTCATAAGTCAGGATTTTTAATTTTCTACTTAGGGGAATCTACAATCCCTACATTGTTTGATCAGATGTTGTAATTCTTCAGCTTTTAACTATGTAAATGTCTTTCCCAGTGAATTTTAAAGGCCACGAACTTGATGGAATCCTGTGTTTTATATTTTATAATTATGGAATCATATCACAGGGATTGGTGGCTCAGATAGTAAAGGATCGGCCTGCAATGCAGGAGACTCAGGTTCAATCTCTGGTCAGGAAGACCCCCTGGAGAAGGGAACGGCAAGCCAGTTCAGTGTTCTTGCCTGGAGAATTCCATGGACCAAGGAACCTGGTGGGCTATAGTGCATGGGGATGCATAGAGTTGGACATGACTGAGTGAATAACACTTTCTCTCATTTTCACATGCTCACTGAAATAACATAGGATGGAATTTTAGTGCTCTCTCTCTTTAATAACTGTTCAAGTCAAAACTTCCAAAAATCCTTCTGCTGAAGTAGGAGAAGTGAACTGTGTGGCAAAGCCTTAAAAATCTAGCTCTGGAAATACCTTTTATGTCAACTCATGGTGGATCACTGGTTTTTATTCTCCAGGGCAGTGTTTCAGCCGTGTAGGTTCCCTCATAGTGCCCACGGCTATGCCCAAATGTCAACTGGAGTAGCTCTCTCCATTTGAACAGAAGGAAAGCATGTGGAGAAGAGGGGTAAGGGGAGTGATGTTGAGTAGGAAAACAGGATAAAATAGGGTACTTGCTTCCACTAGGGTCTTTTTTTTTATTAATCTAGATTTTCTTTTTTTTTTTTTTTACTATCTAGATTCTAGACAACATGTTTACCCAAGAATGGGGGAGGAAAACAGACAAAGGTGAGCCATTTCAAATTTTTCTATCAAGGGTTCCTTTAAAAGAGTTACCCTGTAGACCCATGTCTTGATAGATTTTTCTCTACTAAGCAAATTTATTACATAATAGGAGAAGGCAATGGCACCCCACTCCAGTACTCTTGCCTGGAAAATCCCATGGGTGGAGGAGCCTGGTGGGCTGCAGTCCATGGGGTCGCTAAGAGTCGGACACGACGGAGCAACTTCACTTTCACTTTTCACTTTCATGCATTGGAGAGTGAAATGGCAACCCACTCCAGTGTTCTTGCCTGGAGAATCCCAGGGATGGGGGAGCCTGGTAGGCTGCCGTCTCTGAGGTCGCACAGAGTCGGACACGACTGAAGTGGCTTAGCAGCAGCAGCAGCTTATTACCCCACTTTTATTAATCAAAAACCTGTGTCTGATTGTTAGAAATTCTAATTAGCATGTGCTTAGTTGACTTAATCCTTTTGGCTAAAATAGAATAACTTGGGATGCTACTTTAGGGATATTTAATGAGTCATTAAAAGAATAATATGTAATATAATTTACAAAACTAGAATTAAACAATAGAGTATATTGTGTTTATCCTGCATCCTTTCTTTTCTTCCTCAAAAATCAGCCATAAAGCTATACATTTAAATTATATTTTTTTAGTCTGAAAACTTCCTTCTGCCTAATTGCATGCTATTCTTATACTTCATTATTAATGGCAACATCATATTTTAGTGCCTGCATGAACCATAATTCCTTTACCCAATTCTGCTAAAGAGGTGAAGGTTGCATGTGAAGGTTTCTCTTTTGTAAAAAAAATCTTTTTATTTTATATTGGAGTATAGCTGATTAACAACGTTGTAATAATTTCAGATGGACAGCAGAGACTCAGCCATACAGATACCTGTATCTATTCTCCTACAAACTCCCCTCCCATTCAGTCTGTCACATAACATGGAGCAGAGTTGGCTGCTATGCAGTAGGTCCTTGTTGGTTATCCATTTTAAATATAGCATGTGACATGTCCACTCTAAATCTCCTAACTATCCCTTCCTCCTATTTCATGAGACTTATCACACATGCGTTCTCTCAAAATCACCTAGTGTTTTTGAAAAGAAATACTGATTTCCAGGCCTTATACCCAACATTCTGAAATATAATCTCTTGGGTTGGGAAACAAGAATCCTCATTTTTAATAAGCGTTGTTCTCATTTTTCAAGTTGTTCAGATCTCATTGTTCCTTGAACCACGCTTTGAGAAGCTCTGGTTTAGAAATTTTGAAATACTGAGCAAAACTTCCATATGACCCCCTGAACTGAATTCACAGATCTGGTAACTTCAGGTTGGGGACTTCTGGAAGGGTGAATAATTGCGAACTCGATTCAGCTGTTCAGCCTTAGGCATTACTTCAAATGAAGCTCAAGAAGCTATGACTAAGTTGACCTTTTGTCATATCTCTTTTCCTCCCTGTTTATTTAAGTTACCATCTTAACCGGCTCTTGAAGTCAAAGGTGCTTTTGTTCTCTGCATGAATGGTTTGATTCACATCATACCAATGCAGCTTCAAAGGAAGAAAAGTCTCTTACCTCGGGATAATCTCTCCTTCCCCCTGCAAATGCCACAAACCCAGCTAAAGGATCTTTAAAGGTTTTTTTTGTTTGTTTGTTTTAAATAAAGTCAGATTCTTCAGATTACTGCTCTTTTTTTTTTCTCCTTGGAAGAAATAAGGCCGAAAGAAATAACACTCACTTACAGCATTTTTAGCAAAGGTGATTTCCTCCACATAATATTGTACTTATGGCAGTGATTCACAAACTGGGAGCTGAAAACACACAGCTTAGTGGGGCCATCTCCAGAATATCTGATTCAGGAGGTGTGGGAGGGGGACTGAGAAATAGTATTTTGATTCAGCGATTAGCCAGGTCTCTGAATCAACATTTTAATGAATGAAGCCCAGTGGATCACTTGCCTGAAGTTAAATGACCAAGAAGTGACAAATTCTGACTAGGAGGCCTGTGTTCTTTCTACCATCTCCTGCTGATGGGAATGAAAAGGACAGGAAGGAAGTGAAGGTGGTCTGAGCTACTTGCTGTTTGCTGGGCCTCGCGTCCCTTCATTCACCTTTCTCCCTCTACCCTCCGTTCACTCCATGTTTCAGTAGCCCTGGGTTGCTTATGCCCCCTGACCACGTATGCTTGTTTTTGTCCTTTTGTACCCGTTCTTCCCTTCTGGAATTCAAGTACTCAGCTATCTTCTCCTCACTGAACTTCAAGACTCCATTCAAATATCACCTCTTTATGAAGCCTCCCTAACACTTCAGGCTGAATACATTCCTTCTTCTCTGGACCCAATAGGACTTTTGTACCTGCTAGTATTTTGGTGCTGAGAAACCAGTGTATGTTCTATTGCCTGTAATTTATTGAGAATACTTTCTCATCTGCAGTGTAATAATGTATATGAGTAGTTTAGTAATGAACTCTATACCCTAGAGCTGGTTTGATGAATTATCTTAATCGGGAAGCTACAACAAGATTTGAGTAATAGATACTTTCATTTTTAGGGCCTGCTCATTTAGGGAACTTGGAGCAAAGATCCTAAAGTGAAGCCATCACTTTAGGTGAAAAGCATTTCAAATAAATTTGTAAATATATTAAATACCATGCTGATATACATGCTTTTGTTACTAATTAAGGTCTCATATGCACAGAAAGCCACACTCTGACAGTGAATGTTTGCGGCAAAGTGAGTTTAATTGTAGGGCACCAAGCAGGAGAATGGGCAGCTTATGTTCAAAAGACCCAAATGCCCCTATAGCTTTCAGGCAAGAGTTTTTAAAGACAATGTTAGGGGAGAGAGTCACAGGCTGTGTGATCAGCTCATGGACCACCTTCTGATTGGCTGGTGGTGATGTAACAGGGTAATATTTCAAGATTCTCAACCATCTGACTCCAACCAGTCTGGGGTCTCTGTGGTTGTGGTTAGCATGTAGCGTCCACCCTCATCTTGAGTAGGGGTCTTAGTTCCTACAGAACTGAAAGATGTACATAAGATGGTTATCTGTTTCCCTTCAGGAGGAATTTGGAACCCTCTGATTCTGGTCCTGATCATTAACCACTTGGACCTGCTCTTTGGAACTCAAGAAGGGCCTAGGAGACTAAAGCCTTTTTCCCCCTGCAATTCAGAAATGGGGGAAAGTTCAAATGGAGAGTTTTTTGAACTTGGCAAGGCCCTGGGGGGTCTTGCCTGGCTTCAGTTGTTCCTTTTTTTTTACAAAAAAAAAAAAAAGAATACTCATCTCGAGGGGAATAAGGGCCAGACAGGAAAGGGAGTACAATTTTGGATAGAGAGGTTAATCATAGATTCAGCAGGGGGACTCATTTTCACTTCATGGACTTTTTAATATCTTCTCCAGCCCTACTCCCACCCCGGTCAAACCTCCCCCTCTCCTGCCACTATGCCGTTGATTTATCATCCCAGTTTGTACAGTCTGAACAAAGGCCTCATTAAGAATAGCTACTGGGAATGCACGATACACTCTTTTGCAAACACTGATGTTCATTTTTTAACCCTGTCAAGGAAATTCATCTAAAGAAACAATAAGCCTAAAGAGTTCCTACAGCAGCTATTTGTCATTAGAAGCATTCCACACAATGAATAGGCATTACAGGTGGTGAAGCATCGACAGGAACATTGCTCACTGAAATTTGTTGGGAAGATGATTGCATATTATTTAAGTAGGACTTACATGCAATAATAGTACATTTGCCAACTGCTGAGAAAATTGAGGAAAAGGATAATATTCCAATTTGGACTCTAAACAAAAGGCAATCAATTAGGAGGACCAGTTTGAATAATGTGAAAGAAACAGTGCCTAGAAACTCTCCTGCTGAAAGATTGGACCTCAGGCTGAAATAACTGCTTTTGCATTAAAAAGATCTATGGCTTGGCATAAACACAGTGCACAGGATATTGTGAACAGAATCCATTTTTGGACCCACTTCCCTCCCTAGAGCTTGATATCTCTTGAGTCTACTTTCTTTGCTCTGCATCCTTTCATTATGGGCTGCATTTCAACTTCCTTCTGAGCTCATAACCACTCTTTGATCAACCTTTAATATGTCCTCCCCAGCACAGATTTTAAGTGATTTAAACATGAATCATTAATAGGAAGTTCAGAGGTTATACCAACTTTTGGGACTGGCCCTGCAATGCCACAGTGTGAGATTGTTGGTGGGATGCTGCATTTGTTGGTGATGGGGATGAGTAAGCTTTGACGATGGTGTCTTTAAATCAGAAGTTGGCTTTTTTTTTTCCTGTAAAGGTCCAGAGAGAGTCATTTTAGTATCTGTGGGCCATATGATCCCTGTCACGACTCAACTCTGCCGTTAATAGCCCCAAAGCTGCGATAGTCAACACGGAAGTGAACGAGCATGGTTGTATTCCAATAAAAGTGTGTTTACAGGCAGCTGGTCCCTGCTTTGCATCAAGAGACTAAAGTCACAACTGAACAGGTCTCACACAAAGCAGTCTTCAGTCATGCATATTTACAATAAATAACTCTTATCTCGTGGATGAGGATTTCTCATTTCATATTGTGTATTATCTTTGCATCATAGATTGAATAGCTAGTATTGAACTTGAAGCTCTCTCATTTTCCCTTTTGTGCCTTCCTCTCTAGCCTTCTGCGTCTCTATGAGTGCTTCCTAACCTTTAATATTGAATCAGGTTAGATGGAGCCTTTGGAGCCTGCCTGTGAACTGTTGTGTAATAGCTACGCCAAAACCAAGAAGAGAGGCCAATTTAATTCCTAGATGGCTTAATGGATATTAGGTGCTAGTACCTTTCAAATATTCTGGGTTTTCTCCCCTTTCTCTAATCCCCAAAATTTTTATACAGGGAAAATAAAAAGTTTTAGAAAGTCAATTAAACAACAAAACAATAAAACACCCTCAGACCCATTGAACCTGAGGGAGTTCAGATAGGAAAGGGACATCTATTTAATACAAACATAGTAGTTCTCTTAACTGACTTCAGTGAGAAGATTTACTCCCTGGATTACTAATGGTGTAATACACCATTTCTCTCCATGGTATAAAAGAAACAAGTGATTCTCATGCCACATGAATTCTACATTCTAATACACTGCAATCATCTGGCTGGCTTTTAAAGATTCTGTTTCCATGGCCCCTTAGAGCAAAGTCATCAGGGGTGAACCTCATGTAGCTCTAATGTGCTGCTGAGAAAGGGGACCTCTGTTTCTAGCTACTCCAAGTTTGCTCTGTGACCAACAGCAGCACCTGGGAACTTAGAATTCCCAGATTCTGCCCCACTCCAGACCCACTAAAGCAGAACCTGCATTTTAACAGGATCTCTAGGTGATTCTTTTTAATTTGATTTTTTAATTGAAGGATAAGTGCTTTACAGAATTTTGCTATTTTCTGTCAAACCTCAACATGAATCAGCCGTAGGTATACATATATCCCTTCCCTGTTGACCCTCCCTCCCATCTCCCTCCCCATCCCACCCCTCTAGGTTGATACAGAGCCCCTGTTTGAGTTCCCTGAGCCATACAGCAAATTCCTGTTAGCTATCTACTTTACATATGGTAATGTAAGTTTCCATGTTACTCTCTCCATACATCTCACCCTCTCCTCCCCTCTCCCCATGGCCATAAATCTATTCTCTATGTTTCTCCATTGCTGCCCTGTATATAATTCTTAGGTACCATTTTTCTAGATTCTGTATATATGTGTTAGAATACAATATTTATCTTTTTATTTCTGACTCACTTCACTCTGTATAATAGGTTCTAGGTTCATCCACCTCATCAGAACTGACTCAAATGCATTCCTTTTCATGGCTGAGTAATATTCCATTGTGTATATATACCACAACTTCTTTATCCATTTATCTGTCAGTGGACATCTAGGTTGCTTCCATATTCTAGCTATTGTAAATAGTGCTGCAATAAACAATGGGATACATGTGTCTTTTTTAATGTTCGTTTCCTCAGGGTATATGCCTAGAAGTGGGATTGCTGGGTCATATGGTGGTTTTATTTATTTTAAAGGACTCTCCATACTGTCTTCCATAGTGGCTGTATCAATTTACATTCCCACCAACAGTGCAAGAGAGTTCCCTTTTCTTCACACCTTCTACAGCATTTATTGTTTGTAGACTTTTTGATGAGGGCCATTCTGACCAGTGTAAGGTGATATCTCATTGTAGTTTTGATTTGCATTTCTCTAATAATGAGCACAGCAGACTTGGGTATGGCATAAGCCACCAATGCTTAAAATTCTCCAAGCTAGGCTTCAGCAATACATGAACCATGAACATCCAGATGTTCAAGCTGGATTTAGAAAAGGCAGAGGAACCAGATATCAAATTACCAACATCCACTGGATCATCGAAAAAGCAAGAGAGTTCCAGGAAAACATCTATTTCTGCTTTATTGACTATGCCAAAGCTTTTGACTGTGTGGATCACAACAAAATGTAGAAAATTCTGAAAGAGATGGGAATACCAGACCACCTGACTTGCGTCTTGAGGAATCTGTATGCAGGTCAGGAAGCAACAGTTCAAACTGGACATGGAACAACAGACTGGTTCCAAATAGGAAAAGGAATCTGTCAAGGCTGTACATTGTACAGCCTGCTTATTTAACTTATATGCAGAGTATATCATGAGAGACACTGGGCTGGAAGAAGCACAAGCTGGAATCAAGATTGCTGGGAGACATATCAATAACCTCAGATATGCAGATGATACCACCCTTATGTCAGAAAGTGAAGAAGAACTAAAGAACCTCTTGGTGAAAGTGAAAGAGGAGAGTGAAAAGTTGGCTTACAGCTCAACGTTCAGAAAACTAAGATCATAGTATCCAGTCCCATCACTTCATGGCAAATAGATGGGGAAACAGAGGAAACAGTGTCAGACTTTATTTTTTGAGCTCCAAAATCACTGTAGATGGTGATTGCAGCCATGAAATTAAAAGATGCTTACTCCTTGGAAGGAAAGTTATGACCAACCTAGACAGCATATTCAAAAGCAGAGATATTACTTTGCCAACAAAGGTCTGTCTAGTCAAGGCTATGGTTTTTCCAGTGGTCATGTATGGATGTGAGAGTTGAACTATAAAGAAAGCTGAGCGCTGAAGAATTGATGCTTTTGAACTGTGGTGTTGGAGAAGCCTGAGAGTCCCTTGGGCTGCAAGAAGATCCAACCAGTCCGTCCTAAAGGAAATGAGTCCTGATTGTTCATTGGAAAGACTGATGATGAAGTTGAAACTCCAGTACTTTGGCCACCTGATGTGAAGAACTGACTCATTTGAAAAGACCTTGATGCTGTGAAAGATCGAAGGCAGGAGGAGAAGAGGACAATAGAGGATAAGGTGGTTGGATGGCATCACCAATTCAATAGGCATGAGTTTGAATAAACTCTGGGAGCTGGTGATTGACAGGGAGGCCTGGGGTGCTGCAGTCCATGGGGTTGCAAAGAGTTGGACACAACTGAGCAATTGAACTGAATACTGAGTGATGCTGAACATCTTTTATTGTCTTTTGTTAGCCATCTGCACGTCTTCTTTGGAGAAATGTCTGTTTAGGTCTTTTTCTCACTTATTGATTGGGTTGTTTGTTTTTCTGGCATTGAGTTGTATGAGCTGCTTGTATATTTTGAAAATTAATCCTTTGTCAATTGTTTCATTTGCAATGATTTTCTCCCATTCTGAGGGTGGTCTTTTCGCCTTGCTTATAGTTTCCTTTGCTGTGCAAAAGATTTTAAGTTTAATCAGGTCCCACTTGCTTACTTTTGTTTTTATTTCTGTTACTCTAGGAGGTGGGTCATAGAGGATCTTGCTTTGATTTATGTCATTAAGTGTTCTGCCTATGTTTTCCTCTAAGAGTTTTATAGTTTCTGGTCTTACATTAGGTCTTTCATCCATTTTGAGGTTATCTCTGTGTATGGTGTTAGGAAGTGTTCCAGTTTCATTCTTTTACATGTTGTTGTCCAGTTTTCTAGCATCATTTATTCAAGAGGCTTTCTTTGCCCCATTGTATGTTCTTGCCTCCTTTGTCAAAAATAAGGTACCCATCAGTGCATAGGTTTACTTCTGGGCTTTCTATCTTGTTCTATTGGTCTATATTTCTGTTTTCATGCCAGTACCATACTATCTTGATGACTGTAGCTTTGTAGTATAATCTGAAGTCAGGAAGGTTGACTCCTCCAGCTCCATTCTTCTTTCTCAAGACTGCTTTGGCTATTCAGGGTCTTTTGTGTTTCCATATGAATTGTGAAATTTTTTATTCTAGTTCTGTGAAAAATGGCATTGGTAAATTGATAGGGATCACATTGAATCTGTAGATTGCATTTGTAGTATAGTCATTTTCATAATATTGATTCTTCCTACCCAGGAACATGGAATATCTCTCCATCTGTTTATGTCATCTTTGATTTCTTTCATTAGTGTCTTATAATTTTCTGTGTACAGTTCTTTTGTCTCCTTTAGGTAAGTTTATTCCTAGATATTTAATTCTTTTTGTTGCAATGGTAAATGGGATTGTTTCCTTCATTTCTCTTTCTGATTTTTCATTGTTAGTGTGCAGAAATGCAAGTAATTTCTGTGTATTGATTTTATATCCTGCAACTTTGCTAAATTCACTGATTAGCTCTAGTAATTTTCTGATGCTGTCTTTAGGGTTTTCTGTGTACACTATCATGTCATCCGCAAACAGTGAGGGCTTTACTTCTTTTCCAGTATGTGTTCCTTTCCTTTCTTTCTCTTCTCTGATTGCTGTAGCCAGGACTTCCAGAACTATGTAGAATAATAGTGGTGAAAGTGAACACCCTTATCTTGTTCCTGATCTTAGGGGGAATGCTTTCAGTTTTTCACCATTGAGAATAATGTTTGCTGTAGGCTTATCATATATGCCCTTTATGTGTTGAGGTAGGTTCTTTCTGTGCCCATTTTTTGAAGATTTTTAATCATAAATGGGTGCTGAATTTTATCAAAGGCTTTTTCTGCATCTCTTGAGATTATCATAGGATTTTTATCTTTCAATTTGTTAATATGGTGTATCACATTGATTGATTTGCATATATTGAAGAATCCTTGCATTCTTGGAATAAACCCAACTTGATCATGGTGTACGGGCTTTTCGATGTGTTGCTAAATTCTGTTTGTTAAAATTTTTTTGAGGATTTTTGGATCTATGTTCGTCAGTGATATTGGCCTGTAGTTTTCTTTTTTGTGTGTTGTCTTTGTCTGTTTTGGTATCAGGGTGATGGTGGCCTCATAGAACGAGTTTGGAAGTGTTCCTTCCTCTGAAATTTTTTGAAAGAGTTTTAGAAGGATGGGCATTAGCTCTTCTCTGCATATTTGATAGAATTCTCCAGTGAAGCCATCTGGTTCTGGGCTTTTGTTTTTTGGGAGATTTTGATCAATTTCAGTGCTTTTAATTGGGTTGTCCATAATTTCTATTTCTTGCTGGTTCAGTCTGGGAAGATTTAACTTTTCTAAGAATCTGTCCATTTCTTCTAGGTTATCAATTTTATTGGCATATAGTTGTTTGTGACAGTCTCTTATAATCCTTTGTATTTCTGCATTGTCTGTTGTAACCTCTCTTTCATTTCTAATTTTATTGATTTGATTCTTCTCTCTTTTTTCTTGATGAGTCTGGCTAAAGGTTTGTCAATTTTGTTTATCTTCTCAAAGAACTTGCTTTTAGTTTTATTAATTTTTACTATTGTTTGTTTCATTTCTTTTTAATTTACTTCTGCTTGAATCTTTATGATTTCTTTCCTTCTACTAATTTTGGAGTTTTTTGTTCTTCTTTTTCCAGTTGTTTTGGGTGTAAAGTTAGGTTATCTATTTGATGTTTCTCTTGTTTCTGGAGGTAGGATTGTATTGCTATAAATTTCCTTCTTAGAACTGTTTTTGCTGTGTCCAGTAGATTTTGAGTTGTGTTTTCGTCGTCATTTGTTTCTAGATATTTTTTGATTTCCCTTTTGATTTCTTCAGTAACCTGTTGGTTATTTAGAAATGTGTTGTTTAATCTCCATGTGTTTGCGTTTCTTATGGTTTTTTTTTCTTGTAATTGATATCTAGTCTCTTAGCATTGTGGTCAGAGAAGATGCTTGATACAATTTCAATTTTCTTAAATTTATTGAGGTTTGATGTGTGACCCAAGATGTCGTCTATGCTGGAGAATGTTCCATATGCACTTGAGAAGAAGGTGTATTCTTCTGCATTTGGATGGAATGTTCTGAAGATAGCAGTGAGATCCATCTCATCTCATCTAATCCATCTCCTTTAAGACTTGTGTTTCCTTATTAACTTTCTGTTTTGATGATCTGTCCCTTGGTGTGAGTGGGGTGTTAAAGTCTCCCACTATTGTTATGCTACTGTTAGTTTCTCCTTTTATGTCTGTTAGTGTTTGTCTTATGTATTGAGGTGCTCCTGTGTTGGGTGCCTAGATATGTACAATTTTTATGTCTTCCTCTTGGATTGATCCCTTGATCAACTCCTTGATCAAGAGAGCAATTCCTTGATCCTTCCTTATCTCTTGTAATCTTCTTTATTTTAAGGTCTATTTTGTCTGATATGAGGATTGCCAGCTTTCTTTTGCTTCCCAATTGCATGAAATATATTTTTTCATCCTTTCATTTTCAGTTTATACATGTCTATAAGTCTGAAGTAGGTTTCTTGTAGACAGCATATATATGGGTCTTGTTTTTGTATCCATTCAGCCGGTCTGTGTCTTTTGGTTGTAGCATTTAATCCATTTACATTTTAAGTAATTATTGACATATATGTTCCTATTGGAATTTTCTTAGTTGTTTGGGGTTGATTTTGTAGATCTTTTTTCTTCTCTTGTATTTCTTGATATAGAAGTCCCTTTAACATTTATTGTAAAGCTGGTTTGGTGGTACTGAATTCTCTTAACTTTTGCTTGTCTGAAAAGCTTTTTATTTCTCCATCAATTTTGAATGAGGTCCTTGCTGGGCAGAGTAATCTTGGTTGTAGATTTTTCCCGTTCAGTACTTTAAATATATCTTGCCTTTCCCTTCTGGCCTGCAGAGTTTCTGCTGAAAGATCAGCTGTTAAATGTATGGGGTTTCCCTTTTATGTTACTTGTTGCTTCTCCCTTGCTGCTTTTAATGTTTTTCTTTGTGTTTAGTCTTTGTTAGTTTGATTAGTATGTGTCTTGGCATGTTTCTCCTTGGTTTTATCTTGTTTGGGACTCTTTGTGCCTCTTGGAATTGACTGACTACTTCCTTTTCCATGTTGGGGAAAATTTCAACTATAATCTTTTCAAAAATTTTCCTCACACCCTTTCTTATTCTCTTCTTCTTCTGGGATCCCTATAATTTGAATACTGGTGCATTTGATATTGTCCCAGAGGTCTCTGAGACCGTCCTCAGTTCTTTTCATCTTTTTACTTCATTCTGCTCTTCAGAAGTTATTTCCACCATTTTACCTTCCAGCTCACTGATTCATTCTTCTGCTTCAGAAAATTCTTGCCTTTTCTCCATTTTGGTTCCAAGGTTTTTGATCATCTTTACTATCATTATTCTGAATTATTTTTCAGGTAGTTTGCCTATTTCCTCTTCATTTATTTGGACTTCTGTGTTTCTAGTTTGTTCCTCCAATTGTATAGTATTTCTTTGCCTTTTCATTATTATTATTATTTTGTAATTGATTGTGTTTGAGTTGTCCTTTTCCCAGGCTTCAAGGTTAAAGTCTTTCTTCCTTTTGGTTTCTGTCCTCCTAAGGTTGACCCAGTGGTTTGTGTAAGCTTCGTATAGGATGAGATTTGTGCTGAGTTTTTTTGTTTGTTTTTCCTCTGATGGGTAAGGCTGAGTGAGGTGGTAATCCTGTCTGCTGATGACTGTGTTTGTATTTTTGTTTTGTTTGTTGTTTAGATGAGGCTTCCTGCACAGGGTGCTACTGGTGGTTGGGTGATGCCAGGTCTTATATTCAAATGATTACCTTTGTGTGAGTTCTCACTATTTGATATCCACTAGGGTTAGCTCAGAGAAGGCAATGGCACCCCACTCCAGTACTCTTGCCTGGAAAATCCCATGGATGGAGGAGCCTGGTAGGCTGCAGTCCATGGGGTTGCTAAGAGTCAGACACGACTGAGCAACTTCACTTTCACTTTTCACTTTCATGCATTGGAGAAGGAACTGGCAATCCACTCCAGTGTTCTTGCCTGGAGAATCCCAGGGACAGTGGAGCCTGGTGGGCTGCCGTCTCTGCGGTTGCACAGAGTTGGACATGACTGAAGCGACTTAGCTGCAGCAGCAGCAGGGTTAGCTCTCTGCTAGTCTAGGGTCTTAGAGTCAGTGCTCCCACTCCAAAAGCTCGGGGCTTGATCTTTGGTCAGGAAAAAAGATTCCACAAGCGGTTTGCTATGGCATTAAGTGAGATTAAAATAAATATCCAAAAATAAGAAACTGAAGATGAACCCCAGACAAACGGCAGTTACAAAACCAGAGAAATAATGGAATATTCACATATACATATACACCCACGAGCAAAGTCAAAACAATCCAACAAAAATAAAGTTCAGTAGATTGACCCAGCAAACAGGAAATAAAAAATACTTACCAGTTAAGAATAAAATTAACTAAAGCACAAACTGTAAAACAAAACCAAAGCATGGTGCCAAGTGGCGAATAAAACAATGAAAAAAAAAAACAACTAAACTAACAAATATGTTGCATGAAAGGAAAGAAAGAAAAGAAAGCAAGATTAGATACACAAAGTTAAACAGAGGTAGATGAAGAAGATTTATATACATTAAAGATTAACTGCAAGGGGAAAAGAACCGTAGGGAAAGCAAATGAAGGAATAAATGTAAAAAAATAATAATAGATCTAAAAATTAAAACTGAAAATTGAAAAAAGAGAAAAGAAAAAAAAGATACTTTACAGAACTGCGAAAGCCCAACATAGAGGCAGAGGTTTATAACAAATTTTGATTGAACAAAAAAAAGCTCAAAAGTTTAATTAGATTACATAGTGCCAATAAAATAGACAACTAAAACAGAAGGGGAGAAAAAAAAATCCAAAAGAATCTACAGAACAAGTCAAAACGTAAGAATAATAAATGTTATTCTTGAGTCACTGCTGTCAGAATCGTTTCCCTTGCTGGGAGTCACAGTCCACCTCACCTCCCTAGGATGCCCTCCAACACTGCTGATCTCTGGACCTGCTGTGGGGGCAGCTCAGGTTCTAATCTGGTCCAACTCATGCATGTTCTTGCCTCCAATGTCCACAGCTATCAGAACTAGTGCTTTTTCTTTGTGGGAGCTCTCAGTGTCCTTTTATATATTCCACAGACACAGAGTCAGCCTAGTTGATCATGTGGATTTAATCTGGATCTTGTACAGCTGGTGGGAAGATTTGGGGTCTTCCTTAGCCACACTGACCCTGAGTTTCAATTGTGGTCTTATTTCTACCTCTGCATGTGGGTTGTCCATTGGGGTCTGCTCCTGAGGCTGCCCTGGAGGGCTTGGATTTGCCCCTATGAGGGCCAGGCGTGGAGGTTATACAGCTGCTTGGGTTGGGGGACCCTGGCAATGCCAAGTGTACAGGGACACGGACTGTCTCCCCCACAAGAATTATGGTCCTATCAGAGTCTTTAGAGCCTCTTGTAGCTGGCAATCTCCTTGCAGTCCAAGGGACTCAAGAGTCTTCTCCAACACCACAGTTCAAAAGTATCAATTCTTTGGTGCTCAGCTTTCTTTATAGTCCAACTCTCACATCCGTACATGACTGCTGGAAAAACCATAGCCTTGACTAGCCGGACCTTTGTTGGCAAAGTAATGTTTCTGCTTTTTAATATGCTGTCTAGGTTGGTCAAAGCTTTTCTTCCAAGGAGTAAGTGTCTTTTAATTTCATGGCTGTAGTCACCATCTGCAGTGATTTTGGAGCCCAAGAAAATAAAGTCACTCACTGTTTCCATTGTTTCCCCATCTATTTGCCATGAAGTGATGGGACTGGATGCCATGATCTTCATTTTCTGAATGTTGAGTTTTAAGCCAACTTTTTGGCTCTCCACTTTCACTTTCATCAAGAGGCTTTTTAGTTCTTCTTCACTTTCTGCCATAAGGGTGGTGTCATCTGTGTATCTGAGGTTATTGATATTTTTCCCAGAAATTTTGATTCCAGCTTGTGCTTCATCCAGCCCAGCATTTTGTGTGATGTACTCTGCATATAAGTTAAATAAACAGGGGGACAATATACAGCCTTAATGTACTCTTTTCCCGATTTGGAACCAGTCTGTTGTTCCATGTCCACTTCTAACTGTTGCTTTCTGACCTGCATACAGATTTCTCAGGAGGCAGGTCAGGTGGTCTGGTATTCTCATTTCTTTAGGAATTTCCCACAGTTTATTGTGATCCATACAGTCAAAGGCTTTGGTGTAGTCAATAAAGCAAAAGTAGATGTTTTTGTGGGACTCTCTTGCTAACCAGTCAGTCCTAAAGGAAATCAGTCCTGAATATTCATTGGAAGGACTGATGCTGAAGCTGACACTCTAATACTTTGGCCACCTGATGTGAAGAACCAACTCATTGGGAAAGGCCCTGATGCTGGGAAAGATTGAAGGTGGGAGGAGAAGGGGATGACAGAGGATGAGATGGTTGGATGACATCACCGATGCGATGGACATGAGTTTGAGTAAGCTCCGGGAGTTGGTGATGGACAGGGAAGCCTGGCGTTCTGCAGTCCATGAGGTCGCAAATAGTCAAACACCACTGAGTGACTGAACTGAAATGTAGCTGGTGATCAGAAGGCCTCTTTGGCCAGTCTTTCTCCGTAGCTCTGCCTGTTCAGGCACATAGAGGGCCCCCCTGGCTGGGGTCATACTCCGTAGTTCAGTGCATCAGGCATTTGATGGGCCAGCCTCTCTATTGCTCAGCTGCTGATGCTGTTGTGTACGGAAAGAGAGGCCATGGTGATGGCTCCACTCCCTACACGTGACTCAGCAGTATTGCCTTGCTTCTCATGGCTGCCGGCTCTCCTCCAGAAGCATTTCCCAACACAGTCTCCTCCCTCACATCCCCTCAATCTCTCCATAGTCAACAGCAGCCCTCGCCCTGGGACTGTTCCACACTCCCTAAACTCCAGCTTCCAGCCGCTGTGCCTTCCAGGGGACCTGCGTCCCTGTCCGGGGTATGTATGGCTGTGGGAAGGACTGTCTGATTC